>NC_080388.1:71044776-71395431 GCF_028751815.1 Salvia miltiorrhiza
AATCTATTTGCAGATCTTCAATCGAGTTTGAGTAATAGGTTAATCAAGAACACATATTAAATATTATTTGAATATTTCACGAGCTTGAATACCGTTTATACGGATATTAGATGAGCCGAACTCAAACTTCAACTCGAACATGATATTATTGAGTATCACACGAGTCGAGCTTAAATCATGCTTGGTAATACGGTGGCAATCATGCTCGATCAACAAATAATAAGTCATACATTGGTAATCTCAAAAAAAAAAAATAAGTCATACATTGGTATATTGACGTTTAGAATATACTTATAATATATTTTGCAATGTTTTTGTTTTCTTTTTAAACAAGTATATCGCAATGTTAAGAAGTAGTAGTTGTTTTCTTAGTATCCCCAGCAGCTTATTTACATGATATAATCTGTTTATCTGAGCAATAGACACATTAGTTAATTCATTAGTATATTTTTGTACATTAGCTCTCTCTATATATATTCTCTTACAGTGATCCTTGTATATATGTGACAAAAAAAACAGAAAAATAAACCAAAAATATTACTTAGTGTTTAACCATGAGAGTTAGGCTTCTGAGCAACCAAAGTTGAACTTGCGAATCTTCATTTTTCCATTCAAGGCAAGCGCAAGCAAATCGTACTCTTCGACGTACCAGAGCTCCGAAACTGTGGCCTGCGATCATCAGAAACGAAGACAATCTGAAGCTCGACTTCGCCACACATCTTCGCATGGACAAACGTGTGATACTATGTGAAAAGCATGATTATATCAAATTCATTATAAGACAACGAAAATGATCAGGATATATGGAAGCTATAGAAGAACTGAATCAAATATCACAGAAAAATGTCTCTGTGTTAGGATCTTCCGACTAATTTTTTTAGATCAAAACAAGGTCAAATAACCAAAATATATAACAGTACCTTCAGTCCAGCAATCTTGCGGTTTAGTCTGCTTACAAGTTCGTGAAAGATTTGGAGATCCGACATTTTCTTTTCCTCCTGCAAGGAAGAAAGCAAGAAAAAATGAAAAACCATAAGATCTTGACAGAATAATAAGGATATAAAATCTATGATTTTGTAGCGACGTGCACAAAAATGGAAAGATAAGCAATGACTACACCATGATCATATGTTGTGGGATCTAACAAAACTTATCTAGAAAGGAATTTCCCTGAAGTGCAAAGGACAGTGATAACAGCCCGTGTACCTCAGACAACTTTTTAGAGGGGGCCAAGGAGTCTTGCAAAATGAAGTATGAAGCATCGCCTCATTATACTGTCACAAACATTTAAACAGTATCAGACATATTGTCAATCGGCGGCATAGGATTCTCGAGAGCTCAACGAAAATTCAAAATAAAACTGTTCCTATCAGTCGCAAACCTAAAATATCTCTTACCTACCTTGACATGAATCATTCGTTTATGTTTACCAATTGTTTTTTTTCAACCTTTTCACATAGTTCGGCAAGAGGGTGTTCACATAGAAATTCACCCTTTCTTCATTAACATTATACATAGAAAGATACTATTGGAATATACATAAATTTCGTCCTTACGAGCTGCTTTTGTGGAGCGTGAGGAAGAGCAGATTTCAGTTTAGCACGAATAGTCACGGGATCTGCACCAGAGACAACCTGAGCAGAGTAAGCATGGGTTATCACCATTACTAAGCAAATGGGACAAAAATAAAAAACAAAAAGAGCAAAGGTTGATGTATGTGAAGTTTCATCTCTGGACTGAAACGGTTCTGGTCGGTAAACATGAAAAAAAAAATACCTGCCAACAACCTAGTAACACGCCAGTTGAGGTCAAAACAACCCTATCTAGGAAAATATTCATTGGGCAGATGGACTTTGAAACATCTTTTACAGCACGGGCTTCAGCTTCGATCTGGAAATCGAGATGTTAGTGCAAGCAATGAAACATAACATGAGAAGAAAGGAGGAGAATCTACAGATGAGGACCAAAAATATCAGTACCTCCGTTCTGAGGCAGGGACAGGAGCTATGTGATGTGAAGCATGGAACATGCTAAAGTGGTACATACTCGAGTTCTGAAACCAGATTGCTAAGCAAAATCTTATCAATATCCTCAAAATATACAGAAATGCACATGCAATACATTTTTAGCTGCACCTATACTAAAAAGCTATACGCCCAAACGACCTTTTGAGAGCCCAAGTTTTACTAAAGGTGTCTACATTATATATTTTCATGTCAAGTAGTGAGGCTGAAACGCAACATCATACCTTCTCCGAAGTATGGCAAAAGAATGTTCTTTACGGCCTCCCTGCATCAATAACAAGCAAATAAAGCATTTATACCCCGAAATACAAATATCACAAACTAAGCTCTGATTGATTTTATTTATGTAATTCAAACATCAGCCATCAGGTAATAGGAAAGTTAATATTTTGTGAGTAAGTAGGAAAGAGTGAGAAAGCTTGTCCTGTGCCCACACAACATTTTTCCACAAACATATACGCCAAACTTCCAAGCATTCTCTGTTGTTGACTTAGAAGTCAGAATTCTACAGTAGTTTAGGATGTGGGAATAATAAGATAAAATGTAGGCTTAATAAGAAATTATATGCTTAATAAAGAATCCAACAATATATACTCAACCAAAAATCAAGAGATCTTCCTCGACTAAAATTCCACACAAAAATATATATTATGAGCTTTCGTTCATCTGAAATTCTCATTTAAATAAATATTGGATCACACACATCAGGCATGCATTGGAATGTGTCAGATGTGTGTGTCTTGCCACAAGTCAATTCAGTCGGAAAGAATGATTGCACTTCACTTCTCACAAATTATAACTTGAATCCGGATGCACATTGCATTCACCCTAATTAAATCCTAATTGGGGTTAATAAACTCTAAACATGGATTGATAAAACTAAATGGGGATTGCTGAACCCTAATTGAGTGGATGCACCGTGCATCCGGATATACCCAAGGTTTTGCCTAATAGCTCCCAAAAATATTCGAATCAAACCATTTTAAATTGCATCATGTACATCATTATTCTATTATCCGTGGAAGCTAACAATCACACAGAAGCATGATAACTCACGAGATTGGAACGGAGAACTCGGTACTTAAATGCAATACATTTGCTCGGACCGGAGGATCCGCGACCTGCATTAAAAGGAAGTAGGGAACAATTATGATCCAGTTAAAAAGTACCATGGACTTGTTCGAAAATTTCATTCAAGTCATCTATTTTTTTATAACCTTAAGCATGGGCGCCAGAGTTCCATCCTTTAGAATAAAAAGATCAGATAGGGACAATGACTGAGAAGTTTGTCCTTGTTTGAGAAAAACTGCTCCTTTCTCGTCCAGCTCTTTTGCCAATTGTGTATATAGTATTGATCGTTGCTCAGCATTTGCAATAGAAGAACCCGCTGCAAATAAAAATGCTAGTTATATAATCTTTATACACACAGATTCACCTGGACTATGATTCGCATTAAGTAAATAAAGAGCCAGGATACAGAAGTGCACAAATTTAACCTGAGGCACAGAGCAAGTACAGCTACGATTAGAAGAAAGAAAAACGAGAAATGGGAAAACAGCAGATCCACAAAACAAACATAGGCACCGATAGATCAAAGAAGCCAACAAGTTTTCCCATACTAGCAAATGCATTTGGCTCCGAGGATCCGTATTACCAAATTGCTATATACCCATTAACCATAAATGTGATTATGTGAAATTTAATTCACACCAATAATAATAATAAACCAAAGTAAACCAATTTTTTACAGGATTCTTGGATTCAGACTCCCTTTAATAATCTTCATTCATGTTTGTTCCATCCAAAACTAGCAGAGTTATGCCTCTTAACCACATAACTCTGGATTAAGCTCAATTCCAAACATCGTGGCATCAACATTGACTGCTACAGAACTCCAATATATATAAGGGGAAAAAAAAAGAAACTTTAACTCATTTTTCCTTCTTTTTTCTCTTTGTTAGCTGCTGGAGATCAATCACACCCAAAATCAAGTAAATGAATGAGTATTTATCTCGCAATCAAAGCATTTCTTTATTAATCATTCCTAATTAGAGCGTACAAAACCCTGAAGCACAAAGAAAGCTAAGAGGTTAGAGAGAGAGAGAGTCCATCTGATGCACATCATGGAGTTTAAATAGTGGATTTCACTCGAGCATAAACTACAGCAAGATTCTGGCTTCAATCAACAAAATCCCAAAACACACACACACACACACACACAAAATCTAGCAGAAACAATTTATACTTGAGATTGTGGGGCGACTAGAATCAGCAACCCGTTGAGCTGAAGAAGAATTGCGTAGAGCCATCTGGAATAAACAGAAGAATGTAAGGGCGCAGATTGACCAGAGTGCTGCGATCTTCACTGACCGACTCCACCAATTCTTCATTATCCCTCTACCCATCCGAATACGATAATGAGATTACTCGAATCTTGCATTTATTCAATCATCAAAACTTTGAAGTTTTTGCACGGTTATCAATAGTTGCGCTACAATTTCATGAGTGAATTCGACGATTTCCACAGCTGATAGTTCACAGGATTCAGCAAAGTTGCGTGTGCTTTCCCTTCTCTTTACCCTTGTCAGTTCGGGATAAAAGTAAATTAAAAAACTGATGATTAAGTGCTCCTTTTATTAAAAACTATCACTTCCTTCCCATTAGTTATGGGATCCTCTATCCCAAAATATTGTGTGTACCACGTGTATCATTCTTTATTTTTTTATTTTATAAATTATTTTTTATAAAAATAAAAATTATTATTATATTATAAACTCTAATTAGTATTTATAATTAAAAAATTAAAATTTAAAAATTATATACCCTAACTTTGAATTAATGAACTCAAATAATCTATTAGTAATTCAACTAAATATAAAAAATAATTATAAACTCTAAATGGATGAGTGAACCCTTGTTAATTATCTTTATATTATATAAAAGCATAATAAATTAAAATTGAATAAAAAATAATTTTAAAATATGAAGAAATAAAAAGTAGTACACGTAGTACACACTATATTTTGGGACGGATGATCCCATTTGTTATTTATGGCATATAGTTTTTGGGTACGAAAATTAAAATAAAATAAAATTATGATATAAAAGTATATAGGCTCATGTAATTTGTAATGTAAAATTATTATTAAAAATATAAATGATTCATTTAACTTGAAATACCTTAAAATAGAGGGTCGGTCTCTGGTGCGACGGTCGCACTCCAGTGCGACGGGTCTGCCTCGACCCACGCCCGACCCGAAACCCCTGCGCCCCAAAATCATTACATTTATTTATAATAATTGTTACTTTTAATAAGCATGAGATATACATTTGTTCGCACAAATGTATACTTATATAAATATAAGTATTTACCTTCATTTAGTATAAAGTATTATATTTTCTAAACCCTAAATTCTGTAAACTAAACTTTAAACCCTGTAAGCTAAATCCTAAATATGAACACTAAACCCTAATAGGAGTATTTACTTTTAATAAGCATAAGATATACATTTGGTCGTACAAATGTATACTTATGTTAATATAAATATTTACATTCATTCAATATAAAACATTATACACATCAATAATTATTTTTTCTTACGATAATAATTACCTGATCAAATAATAATGTAATTATTTATGCTTATTAAAAGTAATCATTGTTATACTAAAAAATAATATTTGATATGGAGAAATGTAATGTTTCAAAAATATTATATTAATTATTATTATAAAGAAAGGTAATGTTTTTAAAATATTATATTTCTTCACAATATTGATGTTAACTACTTATATTAACATAAATATACATTTATATGAACAAATGTATATATTATGTTTATTAAAAGTAATAATTATTATAAACAAATGTAATAATTAGGAGCATGGTATGTCCGGGTTTCAGGTCAGGAGGGCGGGTTTGGGGTGCGGGTCGACTCGTCGCATGGGATGCGACAGTCACACCCAATAATCAGTGTAAAATAAAATATGTGTCATTAATAATAGAATGTAAAATAAAATATGTGTCATTAATAATAGAATGGATGGAGTATATTACAAAGATAGATTTGTTTTTAATAATTAATGAATTACACCCGATTTTGCAAATTCGATACTACACTTTAATGTTTCGATAACATCTTCGTTTTTTAATCTAGAAAAAATTCAGCATTCTTGTTTTTTTTCAACATCCAAAAACGACATTGTTTAAAATGAGATCATAATCAAACTTCTCTCAACGAGCCCAACCAAATCCCAAGACAATCTTCCGAATATGTGTAAAAAAATCGTGTTATTAGCTACAATCATCCCTAATATATGGAAATAATAATTTGTCCACATTTTTATCTGTACAACTATTATTTTGTGTTGGTTATTTGTAAGTTAATAATTATGATGCTTTGCAAGTTATTTATAAAAGTAAATATTTTATATACAAAATCTATAGCATTAAACGTAACCAAAAACCCATACAAATTAATCATTGTAAAGATTATATGTTTCGAGTTGGACATCGTCATCATCACTACCTACTGTATAAGAAAGGAACCATTGAAGAAGAAATTTAAAGTTGTAACAATTATATTTTGCTAGACGGGTTTGGGCTACCCATAATTTATGGGTCAACTTTAGTGGACTATATAATAAAACGGGTTTGGGCCTAAACGGATCATCAAATTTTTGCGAGCATAGCCATAATCATGAAGGATCCACTACAGTTTCTATAAAATAAACTAGTATCGTTATCCCCTGCATCTGCATCGTTACAATTACATAAAATAGTAAAACTTAATTAAAACTAAATTGTGTGTCATACATAATTAATATTTGAACGATTCTGCTACTGAGACTTGAGACACCTAAAGACTCTTCTCTGTGAGAATATTTTAGGTTTGATTCGGCTCGCGTGTGGTTAGTTTCTCACCTTTGTGTGAGTAGTGGTCTTATTTGCGTGTGGATTAGTTTTTCACATTTGTGTGGTGTAGAGGTCTCGCATGCGATTAGTCTAATTCTTTTTCTTTGTATTTTTTTTTGTTTTTGTTTTCGCTTTCGCTTTCGCTTTCGTTTCTCAATAAAAAATTTAATTCAACAGTCATGGTCTTTAATTTGATATTTATTTAAAATTCTACTATTAGTCAAATTATATTACATTTGAAAAAAAATATAAGAAAAAAAATTAGGATTGAGTGCAAATTGTAAAAATAGACATTTTAGTGTACCAAAAAGTCAATTTTTTTAAAATGGCACTGAAAAATATTCGTTAAAATTGATGTAAATATAGATTGATGTCATATTTTTGCTATAAACAAAGAAAGCTAAAATTAAAAAATATAACAAAATAAAGAAAATTTAATAAAACCAAATTATAAAAGAAAATATATAAATAAAATAAACAAAAAGATAAAAGATAATATCCAAAAATAATAAGAGACACAAAAAAGATTTGGTTTGAGTCTTCTTACTTTTATATTATTTTTATTTTAAATTCATTTTTAACATATTATATATCAAATTAAAGCTTTTATCATGTTCTTTAATTTGATATGTATGTTGAAATTATGTATATAAACATGTATTCTATCGTTTTACATCAAACTCTAACGTGTCATATGAAATTTGAAATAACGAAGACATCAAATCTAAACATAAATTATTATGAAGAAATTGAAAGATTGGATATGGAGTACTTTATAATTTATTAAATAATAATAAGTATTGGGAAAAAAATGCTCAAAGAATGAGATGTATACTATAAGGTGATACTCCATTCGTCTATGATTAGTATGATGTGGATGGGATGAAATAAATTTTATCATATTTATTATGAATAGATGAAAATGATTAAAAAAAATTACATTTATCATGGATGAAGTGGGTATTTACCAATAAATAGATGAATAAATGTCCCACGATGTATCATATCTAAATAAACAATACAAAGTTTCCTGTGACTGACATTGAGAGTTAATAATTTCCACTTTCTACAATGCTTTGTTGGAATTTGCCGTACATTTAATTGGAGCTTAAAGCAAAAGTAGCAATTACAAATTCTTATCTAAAATCGGTTGTTTAAAAAAATGAACTAACACCATGAAGCGCATCTCGAGTAATAAAATATTTCTATTTCAATTGACCTCTAGGTCAGAGATCCGAGTAATCAAATGAGCTTTAACTTTTTTTATTGCATAAACTAAGATGGCACGATTAATTAATTAATAAAAAGATATAATGTATCAAACGTATTATTTTTTTAATTTTTTCCGGTTGATTGTCATCCTTTGTTTTCTTCAACATCAATTAATATTTGAGTCTTCAAGAAATGAAATACAAAGGTAATAATTCTCTTACAAGTGTGCAATGACGCATCAATATCTTCTCTTAATGTCGCACATGTTCTTTATTTGCTTCATATTAATTTTTAATTTTACTGAATTCGGCCCTACTATTTTGTTTTTTACAATGTAAAGTTAGTTGCGTTTCACATTTCCATAGTAGAAAAATTAGTAATAAGAGTTGAAAAGGACAAGATCATGTTCGCCATGTGTTCGGCAGAATGCCCACCTAGAAAAGGACATCTCTATGTCTGCGAACTGAAGATTTAACTAAAATATCTTCTTCGCCTCTCAATCTCGTTACAAACAGTATATTTTTATATTCTTATGTTTAAGCTTTTTTACCTTTATTCGGAGACATCATTAAAACCTAATTATAATAGGTTTGGATGATTAATTTATATGGGTGCAATCCAGCGAGATTGCTATTTTTCATGAAATCATGAATATAATGAATAAAACAATATATATGGTTGAATAAGACATTATATATTAATGAATAACGATATTAAAAAATTGATAAAACTTTCGCTTTCTCCAGAATTCGAACTCTGGTAAAAAAATTCGCCCTTTAGGTAAATATCAGTCATATATAGAATTTAGAGTCCTCTTCAGGCTTCAACAGAGAGTCCTCTTGGGAGCTCAATAGGAGTGGTCGCCACTTAAGAGCTCCTCTTCTACCGTAGGGAGCTCTATAAGGCTCTATATATTTCATTTCCATTTTCTCCAAAATAAATGCATTTCAGGATTAAAACAAATATCGAATTTCAAAATAAAAGATTTCATTATATTTAAATTTCAACATTGCATTAAATAAAAAAATTACAATAATTGAACTACGACTGGATATGATCAAATCGTGCCCATATGTGCTCGATTAAATATTCTTGGAGGCTTGTGGATTCATTTATCGCGAATGGAGGACTCTCGAGCTATATATGCTCGGCATTCCAACGGAGTTAACCGAGCCCGAGATTGAGGAGTGCTACTCGACCCCCTCGTTGTTCCCCTCCTCTTTCCATTTCATAGCATTGTCCCATTCATCACCAATTATCATGTTCATGTTGTACAAAATGATGCACGCAAATATAATATCGTTCAGAAGAATTCGAAGAAGAAGATATTTTTTGTAAGAAATAAGAAGGATTTGAATTTGGTATGGAGTATCTGAATAAAATATTTGAGTATCTATAGAATTATTTTAGATTAAGAAAAATATTGAAAGAGATTTAAACAAAAATGAAAAAATTCGCAAAAAATGGCTTCTTTTCAAATTTCATTTTTTTTCCTTAAAAGGCGCGTCTATCCAGGGGCGGATCTATTCAAGGTGGGCTGAAGCCCAGTGTAGGCCCAAATATTTATGCTATATATATATAGCATATATATAACTTAACATCTACATAGTCCACCTCATAGCCCTATCCAGCCTCTAAAAAAAATTAAAAAAAAATTTTTTCAACATAATAATAAAAACTAATTTATTTTTATAGAATATAGATTATTTTTTAAAAAAATTCTTAAATGTAGTTCTTTATGTACTTTCATTATTGGATCAATAGAAAAGGTATAACTATTTATTATATTATGTGACTTAGTCCAAAAAAAAATGTATGATTTGTTAAAAAAAATTGACTCGGGGCAATGCCTTCAAGTTCGGTCCCTCTTATCGACAAATCTTGGATCCGCTCCTGCATGTAACGCACGCATCATACGGCCGTAGCCCCGCTGGAGGTGCTCCAAGAGGCTACCACTTCAATTCTCTCATGAAACAAAAGCCGGCCTTGCATTTTATAATTAAGCACAAAACTACCCATTTTCACATTAAACTTTTAAGCTGGATTTGTCCTTTCCCCGTTCTTCATTTCTAATTTTTTTTTTTTTAGATTTCATTAAAAAAATATTTTATGATAAAAGCGTTAGCAAGTAAAAATTTATGGTAGCCGTGTATACTTTTCACTAATTAATACTCCCTCCATCCACGAAAGAACTTCTTATCTTTCTTTTTTGGGACGTCCACAAAAGAACTTCCTACATATTTTTGGACTATACCCCACCACTTATAATCCTCTTACTTTTCACTTTTCACAACTCTCAATATTAATTATAATATATTTTCATCACTCTCAATACACTCAACTACCTTTTATCCACTCTCAATACACTCAACAATATTTTTTCTTAAAATCCGTGCCACTCCCTCTTAGGAAGTTCTTTCATGAACTGAGGAAGTATTATATATGTACCCAATAACATATTACTCATTTTCAATGGCGGATATACATGTAGTTGGGAGGGGCATAAGCGCACCATGCAAGTCAATTTTTATACGTTTTCTAAATCCATTTGATCATTTTATATAAATTGTTATGCAAAATCTTCCATCAATCAACTAAATTGCTTGAAAATATATTATTAAAGAAAATTTAGAAAATATAGTCCTTGCCGAAGAGTTACATGCCCATAACTATGAACACGTGAAAATTGATATACATATATAATAACAACTCATAAAATAGTACTCCCTCCATCCCATTGATCTTATCCCGTATTCCTTTTTTATTTGTCCCATTGATCTTGTCTCATTTCTATAAATAACACTCATACTTTATCACTTTATCGCTTTCTCTCTCCTACTTTAATAACCGTGTCGAAACCAAATGAGACAAGCCTAATAAGACGGAGGGAGTAAAAAAATACTCATATTTTTACGTGCACCACACAAACGCATCAGTCAAAATTGGAAGACAAAATCCAAAATCAGTAAGCTTCAATCGACTCAATCCTTGTCATATACAATCACTATCTCATAGATGAAGAAATAATTAAAAGGATAAAATTGGGAGCTCCATTTTTCACGTTGAATCTTCGTGCACATACTAATTAAAGAATCTTTTCGTCAAATATAAAAATTAAAATTAAAGAATTGAAGACAAATTTAGACGAAGGTGCTAGCAACAGTGAAAGCAAGAAATTAATTTCACCAACACATATTTATATAGTACTAATAAGTTTAGATGTACTAATAAACTATTTCAGTATTTTCTAATAATGGTGGTTCCTAATATGGTTTTTCAACAATGGCGATCCCTAAAAAAATATTTCATCCGGCGAGATAAAGTCATCTTTTCGTCACCGAATTTTGTATAACATGATATATTTTATGGAAAGAGATGAAAGTTTGAAGTTTTTTAGGAGAAAACGAAAATTTGAAATATTTTATAGAAAATATTTAAAGTTCGGGACATATATAAAATACTATTAACCCTAAATAAAAATCATGAATTACTGTAACATGCATGAGCACTACATTAGCAATTTTAGTCTCTATATTCAAATGATATCAAAGGTGAGACAAGTTTCAAGTGTAGGAATGTAACCAAATATAATTTGAATGCAAAAAATCAAATAAAAACATTTACAAAGATAAAAAGTGGACCCCTCTCTCTCTCTCTCCCTCAAATGACGTTGTTTAACAAATGATACTTCAACATCGGATCACATATTTTTTTAACTTCTTTTGAAAAGTGATATATAATTTTTAAAAAGTCATAATTATACCCGGCCGCGATTATTTAAATTGTAATATAAAATAAAAGGAAAATGAAATCATGATTAACATAATGAGTTTTGACACGTTCGATAACATTCCAATTCAACCTAATTAAAAATTAATGAAGGTGTAGGTGTAAATTGGTTTTCGAGGTTTAACAGTTGTACTTGCAGAACTATTTCTTCTTGCTTGTGGATTAGTTTCAAAATAATTTTTGAAGAAATATAATTATGTGGTGTTGGAACGTGGAGGCATAACATAAGGGACCATTGCGATGGGGGCAAAGCCAAGAAGTGGGCCTCCTTTTATTTTGAATTTTTCGACCATTCTTTAAGTTATGTTACAAGTCATTAATTATTATGATGTTCTATATACATAGTTGGCTTCTCAAGTACTCAACAACATTTATATACACTTTTCACACAGAAAATAAAAGTGTAACTATTCAAATACGGAGTAATATTTTGGGCTATAATTTAAGAGAATGTAATGTGCTAATTTTAATAATAAAATAAACACGTACTATTCAATTTAAAAAATATCTCTTCCTATTCATCTATCTTTTTCTCTTTCAACGATTTCCCTCTCAAGGGTCTGGAGATAATTTCAAAAAAAAAATTGACCTACAAGCAAATTTGAATCCTTCAAATCCACGATATTTGTACCATCAAGGACGTCGTCTAGCTACTCTAACACCAAAGTTGTACACCGTGCTAATAATCGCTCGAGGGCAGCACCCTAGCCAGAAAACCAGACTTGCTCACCGAGAAGCCACTGATCATCGTCGAGCTCCATTAACTCTGTCTCCACATGCGTCACTAGTTCTGTCGTCGCCTTAATTGCTGCTTGATTTCAAATCTTAAATCCGAGCAATGGCTATTTCCCTATGTCGGAGGCAGCAATAGAGAGGGGAAAAGCCCCCAAATCGCCATAATTCCACCACCTACGACCAGTCGACCACCACCACCACCACCACCAACTAACTAGTGGCCACCCAACGTCCACCACTACTCTTATTTTTCATATTTGATCAGTGAATTTTGAGAGAAAGTGAAGAACACATAGCGGGGAGAGAGAAAAGATAATAGAAATTCGTAATTTTGACTGAAGTTTGATTAGGTCATGCAATGACATTGCTTATCAATGTTGAAACTGACGTCGTTCTATTAAGTATTCACAAAACGTAGTCGTTTGATTTAGACGCATGTCATTTTATTAGCCACGTAGATGCCATGTCATTTTCTGTGATAATCGAAAATAAAATTGGAGTCAAAATTGAACAACTAATAAAGTTGATGTACATAATTAAACTTTTCTAAGTTCGCGACTTCGCGTCAAAAATAAATTTTGACATAAATTAGTGTAATTATATGCAATTAACCCCTTTTATATATATACTCGGACCATTACTTCTACAAAAGCATCATTCTAGTGCTCGAAAGTATAACAAAATAATCAAAATTATTTTGAATCTTATGTCACCCAATTTTTTTTTTATCTTATGCCCCTCATATTTTTTATCCATAAGTAAATTACACTTAAAAATACAAATGTGACAGACTAATTAGAAATATTAGAACTATATATATATATATATATATAATGATGGGAAATATTATTTTTCAAACTTAACAAACCCTCAATAATCAATGATTAATCACGAACCTAAGTTTATATATTCTTGGAGCTTTATGTTGCTAGACAAAACAACATCGAGTCACAAAACAATCATATGTGGACCAAACATAAGAGAATCAAATAAAACGCCAACCACTAAAAAATCATTAGGATGATGAAGAAGGATTAATGGGCGATTTAGGAAGCCAAATTTAGCAAAAAAAATTGTACGTGCTAACGACTTAAGACATAACAATTTGGCCCCCATAATATTCGACGTGGACTAGTTAATAAGGGTAAGTTTCCTAAGAGAAGACAAAAAAATCACATAAGTACTAATTTTGAGGTTACAAGATCTCAAGAAATGGGACCAAATTGGTTATGCAAAAATTGGTCCCAACCCATGTGACATTTTGGTACGACCATATGACAAATTTTATGTCAAAATATTATGATGTTATGACACCAAACATCAATCCCAATTAAAAATTGCACAATAAAAAGGCTGGTGAAATAGATGGTGTTTAATGGATCCCAAAGCCAACTTGCATGAAAATGCCCAACTGCTTTTCTTGGACGTTGCACCACTTGTTTATGGATTTATTTTTTATATCCTATTAGGTAAAAAACAAAATGGGGGAGGAGAGGAGAACTTCTTTTTATGTCGATATATTATGTTCATACTTTATGGTATATATAAATATGTTACTTACAAATAATTGATACGCGCACATGATAGATACTAATTGATCAACTAAAACAAGATGTTCTCCAATTGAATTTGCCGTCGCAAATTCAACTGTCATTCCGTAAATTTACGAGTTTACAAGCTAGGCACGATAAGATGTCTCGTGACATCTGATCATGCTAGAAACACGTGGGACTATTTTACCCCTCAATTAGCCACATAGGACATACCTTATTATTAAATGGTGATGAAAATAGAGGAGCTAGCGTATTTATTAGCCGAAATAGTGAGGTTTTGGAGATGCCAGCAAATGGTGGCAGTTAGTGTTGGCGTATAGTTTGTATGGCGACAAAGGATGATTGATTTAGGGAGAAGTAGAAATAGATAAGACATGTTGCTTTGCAAGTAAAACGTAGGTGAATTGAAGCTAGTTTGAGTTAACTATGTCTATATATAGTGGTCCATTTCATAGTATGACTTTTCTTTTGCATCTACGTTTCAGTCTTTTCTCATTCTAATGCCATGCCCCACTCTTGAAATGGACGGCTACTATTTTGCCAAAATAAACTCTTTTATATATTTTATTATATATGCGAACTACATATTAATTTAATTTCAGCACTCTCTCCTAACTAACCAAAAAT
Organism: Salvia miltiorrhiza; assembly: GCF_028751815.1. Lineage (NCBI taxonomy): Eukaryota > Viridiplantae > Streptophyta > Magnoliopsida > Lamiales > Lamiaceae > Salvia > Salvia miltiorrhiza. The sequence goes on from NC_080388.1 coordinate 71,059,632, forward strand.
ACACTCAAACATTCCTACAACGTCATGTTAATCTGATTAAATATCAACACACAAATTTTCGAAAGACTGTACTAAGATCTATATCGAAACTTATATTTAATGATATATTTATATTTCAAAATACTAGCAGAATTATAAATACGATACTCCCTCCGTTTACGAAAATAGATCATAATTTGTCATTTTTATCTGTCCACGAAAACCTCTAGAACCTATTTTCGGAAACAGAGGGAGTATTACTAGTTTCACGATGAGACGGTCTAATACTAATACTTTCCTCTAATTAATTATCTATTATAATGATCATATGGTCCCAATTGAAAGGGGGTATATTTAGTTAGCCAGCCAAAATTTCTTGTGATAACAAAGAACATGTGGCAAAATTAAAGGAACCAAAACTTTATCCTACACATTTAGGTTTAACTAAGATTACTCACGCAATTGAGCTAATTGACATGGGCCCCACAAGAAAATCAACGGTCTAGATCAAATGCCAAGTGGGCCAAGTCCAGTGGGCCTCAGAAAAACCCACCACCGATCTTCATGGCGCCAGCTATGCCTTTTTTTTCTTTTTTCTTCTATGATTATTACTATACCATATATTATTAAAAAGAAACATATTTTAAATGGCAAAATTTCCAGCATGTGGGGCCCACCACCTGAACCAACACCTGGAAGCCGATAAGGTATGGGCCCCCACGCAGCCCAATTACCCTGGCCCATCCCTCTTCAACACTTTAAAAGATGAAAAAGAAATTTCTTTTAATCATAGACTGCAGTCAAAAAAAAAAAAGGGTAACAAAAAAGAAATAATAAAACAAAATGAAAAAAAAGGACACTGAGATTTCATCACTTTGAGATAGGTTTCCTATTGTTATACGAGCATGTGTGGTAATGTCACTGTTTCATTTCCCCCAACTAGCACACACCTGTTTTGTGATGCCACACTCTATTTTCTACACTACTGTTTCGTCACACATATATTCTATATATATGTATATTAGGTGCTAATTAATGTCAAATTATATTGTAGAGTAAATAGAAATGGAATCATGTTGGTAAATATAAGACCCAGATTATATAATATATGTGGGAAATATTAGAAAATTTTACTATGACTACAAGGTCAAACTAATTTTGATTTTTCAGTACTATATCATAGAAGTATTCATCGTTACATATTGCTATTAAATATCAAAAGTACGAATTGAACATGCATGTAGCTTGTTTTTGTGATGCAACCCTACTGCAAATTGATGCAAAGAAACAAAAGTACTAGAATGTAGCTGGTGAAATTAAAGTACATATATATATGCCTTTTCTTTTAATCAACTATATTTGGGGATCACTAGTGAGATCCAATTCTTCACCACTTATAGGCAGGTTATATGTTTATTCAAGAAATTTAATTTTCATACACAATTGAAGTGTTTTCATAGTCGAAGTAGCTAGCTAGAATGAAAAATATGTAAATGTGGAAGCTACTATTTTGCAAGTAAATGAGAATAATAATTTGTATGAAGTGTAACATGCAAATAATCAAAATCATACACTTACATGTTTCTCTTTGTAAGGATAATCAAATTAACCATATATAGTGATGAAATATCGTGCGACAGAAGGGAAAAAAGGGAGCAAAATCAAATGTGACTACTTCACAAAATCAACCGTTAAAAACATCGCCTTCCCCAAACCCTAAATCCTCCATATTTATCGCACACCACTTGGAAAAAAAAAATTAGTACCAAATCAAAAAGAAAAAGAGAGAAAAAAAAACAAACCAAAAAAAAAAAAAAAGATAGCTCATGAAGAATTTTGAAGACAAAAAAAATTAATCAAACCTCTCACGTGTGTGTTTTACACATCAAACTACACAAACACCATGGCTTCATGAGTGGTGGCTGGTGGCGTCATGCCGATCATCGCCGCCGCCGTGGGACCCACTCGCCTGCGAATCCGACATCCCGGCGCCGCCTCCTCCGCGGTACTGATTCAACCCCGCGAGCATGCCCAATTGCCCTTCCCCCATCCCATTGCCTCCGCCCCCGCCGCCGCCGCCGCTGCCTAATTGCTGGCTCGGCAGCAGCGCGATGGGCGCGGGAAAATTCATGAAATGCAGGCCGCTGGAGACGCTCCCTCTGTACAAGGCCGCGGCGGCGGCGGCGTTGCTGTTGATGTTCGGGAACGTCCATATCGGATCCCCGCCCATCACCTGGTGGTTGCTATTCGAATTCGCCACCATCCAGAAATTGGCCGGGATGGAGGCGTGGCTGGATGCCATGGCGCCGGTGCTGGATTGGAGCAAGTAGCTCCCGAGCTGGTGTTGCTGAAGCTCGTGCTCCGCTCTCCTCTTCCGCCCTAGGCCGTCTTGATCGGCGGATTCGGACAAATCCAAGGAATTCTCACGCATCTCCTGCTTCGCCTGCATCAAGCTAGGGTTTAAGTTGGAGGCCTGGAAGTTGAGGAGCGTGGCGGAGGAGCTCTCCGACGACAGCCCGAACATCGCCCCGCGGCGCTGCGACGACATGGCGTAGCTAGGGTTGAAGTAGGTGGATCTCAGCTGCGAGGGCACCGACATGCTTGAGCCGGAGCTGCGGAGGGAGATGTTGAGCGAGGTGAAGTTGGCGGGGATTGTGCCGGTGCCCGTCGCGGCGATGACGGCGGGCTCCGCCTGCTGGAGGAGCCACTCGATCGTCTCGCCGTCGGACTTGTGCCCGAGCTCGCGCGTCAGCTGGAAAACCCTAGCGGCGCACAGGGCCGGCATGCGGATGCGCCGCCCGCGGCCGTCCACCTTCGTGTGCCGGTCCTTGGTGGACGTCCGCTTCGGCGGCGGCTTCTTCGAGGCCTCCGCTGCCGCGGCGGCGGTGACGATCTGGAGGCTGCCCGCGGAGGCGGAGGCGGAGCTGGAGGAGTTGTGATTATTAGGGTTTGAGGCGTCGGCGGTGGAGATGGCGAGGGAGGGGTAGGAGGAGCTCGTGGATTCGTCTTCCTTTTTTTCGAGTAATTGGAAGGGGAAATTGGGACGGCTGTTGTGGTGGTTGTGGTGGTGGTGGTGTTGGTGGTGGTGGAGGTGGAGATGATCATCACCTCCTTCCATGATCACATTTAAATATACTACCAAAAATGGATATAAATAAAACCCCACTTCTTAAAAAACCTTCCTTTTTCTATATTTTTTTGAATATGTAGGAATAGAGCTAGCTTAATTTAATTTAATGTATGTGTGTGACTCTATGACTCTATGTGTTTGATTTAAGAAGTAAATATATATGTGTGTGTGTGTAAAAAAAAAGAGGAATGCTAGCTTGATTCTTTCTTCTCTCTTTTGGGATGGTGGCCTGTAATTCCTCTCACATTCTATGTGTTTCTTGCTTCAACAATGGAAGAGAGAGAAAGAAGAGAGAGAGAGAGAGAGAGAGGGAGATGGGATAAGAGAGGAGGACAAGCTTTAAGCAACAAAGATAATGAGTGGGAATTATATGGGGTGAGCTTTAAAAAGCTAAAAAGAAAAAAAGAAAAACAAATTGCAAAGGGGAAAAAGAAAATACTTGCTTTTGTTGGGGCTCTTTTTTTATTGTCTTTTTGACAAAAAAACCCTTTGTTGAAATGCACTAGAAAGAAGAATAACGAGATTTTGCGATCATTCTTAATTCTTATCTATTTATTCATTCTCCTCTTTTTCGTTTTTGGTGATAATTGTGGTAGTTAAAGGAATTATATTATATATATAGTAGTATATCCTTTTTCTTTCTTGCCAACTCAAATCTCAAAACTTCTTCTAACTAATAATTAATCATAAACATATATTCTTATACCTAGTACACTTAACTTGAGTTATAAACATTTGATAATATATACTTCCAAATATTTTAATGCCCAAAATTATATAGGAAGAATTAGTTTTTCTTGACTTGGACTTATTTTGCAAACATTTCAATTCGTTTTTTTCCTTTTTATATTATTGTGGTTGGACAGAAGCTTTGGTTCAGAGTCCACGTGAGGTGCTCTTTTTATCATTCAATCCATAAAGACAATGGTGTCCAAGATGGGACCCAATCTCAAGTCAAAAAAATTGAGAGAGACATAGCAAAATATAAAATAAAATGGATTTTAATGAAAGATTGGTATACCCCTCTAATTCATGTAATCATTTCATTTTGCCTTTGGCTCTTTGCCTTTGTTCTGCACCTTTGAGCCTACTTCGGGATTCCTGCTGGAATTTGCTTTTTGGGCACTTGTTAATTAATTACCCTTAATCAATGTTTTCCATAAACTAAACATTCTTTGCTTGCTACATCGAGCCCTAAGATTTTTTAAATTTTTTTGTGTTGCTGGCACACAATCTTTTTGGAAAGCAAAATGATGTAGTTCAATTTTTAAATTATCCGATGTTATTGGTATATTTATGACTATTAAAGGAAGATTATATTACAGTAGGGAAATTATGGAGAAAATGGGCTGAATGCAGAATAAGATTTTTTTGGAAAATTATTTATTTCTGGGACTGAAACAATTCAATGCAGGTACATGTGCAGGATCGGAGATTGAATAGTTTTTGTAAGATATATAGAGATTAATGTTCATGATTAATTTTACTTTAAAAGTTTAATTTTGTTTTTTGGTAAAAGTTGTCATGCATGTAATGTAAAATATGCCATAATTTTTATTCGAGAATAGGGTATGATTATTATTATTATTATTATTATTATTATTATTATTATTATTATTATTATTATTATTATTATTATTATTATTATTATTATTATTATTATTGATCCCTAGACCTAGCCATACAAATTGGCTTGAATATTCCAAATGGGATCATCTGTCCCAAAATATAGTGTGTGCCACGTGTACCACTCTTCATTTCTTTATATTTTTAATTTTTTTTTATTCAATTTTAATTTATTATACTCTTATATAATATAAAGATAATTAACAAGGGTTCACTCATCCGTTTAGGGTTTATAATTATTTTTTTTATATTTATTTGAATTAATAATAGATTATTTGGGTTCATTAATTCAAAGTTATGGTATATAATTTTTAAAATTTTAATTTTTCAATGATAAATACTAATTAGAGTTTATAATATAATAATAATTTTTATTTTTACAAAAAATAATTTATAAAACAAAGAAATGAAGAGTGGTACGCGTGGTAAACACAATATTCTGGGACAGAGGATCCCATCCTGCCGAGATAATTTGCTCATTAATTAATCACTGTTAATAGCTCAGGAAAAAAAATTATAAATATGCTAGCTATCGCATTTATTATTAATTTCATTCAATATAATAACACTCTTTAAAAGAGAAAAATTAATAATAATACTTGAGCAGTTTAAGTGAGAAAAAGATGTGAAAGTTGATTCCGCCTATATATATATATATATATATAATGGTTTCAACGAGATCCCTCGTATATGGTGAGATATATAGAGAATTGTTTCAATGATATATGAGAGATCTCATTGGAAATTTAGTGAGAATTACATTTTTTGTGAAATTAAACTTCAAAGCCAATTAATACGGTCGTTACAACGGTCGTTGATCGCTAACGACCGTTTCTCTCGATCGTTAATTAAAAAAAAAAAATTCGATCGTTATTTTTTAAAATTCGACATCCGCTTTTTTAACGATCGAAATTTTCGATCGTTAATTTCGGTTGCAGTAGCAGTGTTTTCTTGTAATGACTTATAAACTATTTTAAAAAGATTATAAGCTCGGTCAAATACCCTCTAAATTATACATCTAGATTTTAATAAGAATAAGTAAATTACACATCTAGTTTTACTTTACCGTTCTAGACTTTACATTTCCAGAAAATAATTAATTGGAGTGTGCTCAATCTCTTGGGTGTCACCAATATTAGTGGCTTAGTGCACATATACTAGAATATGCAATATTCCAAAATCTGGTCGACATATATAATATATAAAAATTGATGGAAATTTAACATCATAATTACACAATGTGGGGAAATCTTAAATAGGTTGGATCATGCCACATATTTTATTTGTACACGCCTTTTTGGGTGACTTGGGATAAGAAATGGTATGGCTGCGAGACTGGCACATCTCACTACAAAAAAACGCGTTTTTACTGGCGAAAACTACCGGCGGCTATTTTGCCGTCGGTAGCTAACGGCGGCACGATGGCGACAGTCCAGGCGACCCGAACTTTCGAATTTACCGGCCATCTACCGACGGCAAATTCCCCGCCGTTAGCTAGCGGCGGCGACGCCGCCGTTAATATTAAAATACGCATTAAATAATTTATTTTATAGAATTAACGGCGGCAAAGTTGCCGCCGCTAGCTAGCGGCGGCATTTGCCGTCGGTAACCGTTTAAATATAGGGCAGCGGGTTCCTTCTTTTTTCAGTTTCTGCGCCGCACACACACACGAAAATCCACCCCCCCCTCCCCTGCCTGCTGCTGCTTCGCCGCCGCCGCCGACCGCCGCCGCCCTAGCAGGTATCTCTCTCTAGATCTATATATATATATATATATATATATAATTTTCACTTATATTATTTATTGTAGTTCGACGACCTCGTTTCACCGCCTTCTTCACGACACCCACCGGAAACCACCACCGTACGCTCTCTTATTTATTTATTTATTTAATTATGAATTTATTTATGTATTTAATTATATATTAATTAAATAGATTTATTTGTTATATATAGTTAATTAATTTATAATTGATTTTGTTTATAACTAAATTATATGAAGCATGATTAATTTTAAATTATATTAATCTATTTAATATATGTTGTTAGTTTAATTTTAAATTATGAAGCATGATTAATTTTAAATTATATTAATTTTAATCAATTAGTTTAAGAATTGTTTGTTAGAATAATTTATATATGTTGGATAATTTTGTTAAATTAAATGTTATGTGCTATGTGTTTATGAAATGTTATATTATTATATATATATATATATATATTGTGGGATAGATTTAATCAATTTCTTAAGGATCTTCTCCCTTTGGGATAGAAATTGATTATTTCTTAAGGATCTTCTCCCTACAAATGATTGTTTTTAATTTAATTACCATGATTTTTATTGCTTTTATTTGTATTGTATTATTGCTTCGACATTGGGGGGCCGGGTAGACCTAGTATAGGCTTAGTAAATTAGGACCACTATGGTCACTATAGTTGCTGGTAGAGTCGAGCACTTGGTAGTTAGGATAGTGGGGTTATGCTGTCGAAATTTTGTTAGATTTCAAGTAATTTATTATATTTTATTTGTTTTTTTCAATTAGAATTTGCAAGAATGAGTGACAATCGTATGTGGATGTACGCGAGATACAATGATCGTACTGCATTTGAAACGGGGCTTGAGTTTTTCCTTGAGTGGGCGTTCAATCAAACGGCGTACAGAGATGGACAAGGTAACATTAGGTGCCCGTGTAAGAAGTGCAAGAATCAAACGTATTTAGATGTACCTACGGTCAGAAAACATGTTAGTAGGCGTGGATTTGTCCTGAATTACAAAGTTTGGGTTTGTCACGGGAAAGCACCGCTGTATATGCCGAGAGAACATGCTATAATGAATGAGGATGATGGATTATACAATAACTACGAAAGGATGGTGCATGACCATGCTGGACCTAGTAATTATCAAGATCCTCCAAATCTGGAGCAGCCGCCCAATAATGACGCTCAACAGATTTATAACATGTTGGATGCAGCGGATACTCCATTGTACGCAGGATGTGACACGTACACACAATTAAGCTGGATGACTCAATTCATGAGCATAAAGACTGAAAGCCACATGTCAGAGAGGGCTTACAATCAGATGTCTTCGATGATGAAAGCTGCTTTACCAGAGGGTAACAACTGTCCAGAAGACTTCTATAGTACGAAAAGAAATCTACGTGGTTTGGGTTTACCAGTAGAGAAGATCGATTGCTGTGTTAATAACTGCATGTTGTATTGGGGGGAAACTAGTGAGCTACATAGTTGTATGTTCTGTGACCAATCACGATATAAGGACAGCTTGCGTGCATCTGGGAGTCGCAGAAAGAAACAAGTGCCCGCCAAACAGATGCACTATTTTCCCTTGACGCCCCGATTGCAGAGATTGTTTGCATCTCCTGCAACTGCTGAATATATGCGGTGGCATGCGACCTCCACAGACGATGGGATAATGCGCCACCCGGCCGACTCTCCGGCATGGAAACATTTGAATTCAGTCTTTCCTGGATTCGCCGAAGAGATCAGAAATGTGAGATTGGGCCTCTCTACAGATGGTTTTGCCCCATTTGCACAATCAGGGCGTTAATATTCTTCTTGGCCAGTTATTGTCACGCCGTATAACCTGCCTCCGTGGTTGTGCATGAAAGAACAATTCATGTTCCTCACAGTCCTCGTGCCTGGCCCATCAAACCCAAAGATAAAGTTGGACGTATTCTTACAGCCATTGATACACGAGTTAAAATCTTTGTGGGAGGTTGGTGTGAACACTTACGACATATCGTTGAAGCAAAATTTCCAGATGCGAGCAGCTCTGATATGGACTATCAGTGATTTTCCAGCGTACGCTATGTTGTCTGGGTGGGGTACAGCTGGGAAATTGGCATGTCCAGATTGCATGGAGAATACAGAAGCATTCACTTTGCCGATGAGTGGAAAACAATCGTGGTTTGATAATCATCGGAAGTTCTTACCTCCTAACCATGTGTTTAGGAGAAACAAAACTTCATTCTTGAGGAATAAGACATGCAATGTTGGTCCACCAGAACAAAGATCAGGAATACAAATCTTGAATCAAATCGAGGGGTTAGGCTTCGTGAAGGTTACCGAAGACTTCGATGGCAGGAACGCTCAACTCGCCAAATATCAAGATGTAGGGTGGAAAAAGAAAAGCATATTTTGGGATCTACCCTATTGGGGACATCTTTTGATTCGACATAATCTGGATGTCATGCACATTGAGAAAAATGTGTTTGATAACGTGTTTAATACTGTCCTGAATGTGAAGGGGAAGACAAAAGATACAGAAAAATCTAGAGAAGAATTGAACACCTTCTGCAAGCGGAAAGAGTTGAAGAAAGTGGATGGAACCCGAGGGTATCCGAAAGCATGTTATACGCTTGACAGGGAAGAGAAGAAGATCTTACTTCAATGGATCAAGAGTCTTAAGTTTCCCGATGGGTACGTGTCAAATATTAGTAGATGCGTTGACATGAACGCCCTGAAGATGCACAACATGAAAAGTCACGACTGTCACGTGTTCATGCAAATCCTTCTGCCTGTTGCATTTAAAGAACTTCTTCCTAAGAATGTTTGGGAGGCAATTACAGAGTTGAGTTTCTTCTTCAGAGAATTAACATCCCGCAACGTGGCCATATATGACATGAGAATACTGTCAGAGAAGATAGTTGTTACTCTTTGCAAACTTGAGCGTATCTTCCCTCCTAGTTTATTTGATTCAATGGAGCACCTACCAGTTCATTTGGCAGATGAGGCACGATTGGCTGGTCCAGTGCAATATCGATGGATGTATCCTTTTGAAAGATATTTGAGGACATTAAAAAATCATATAAAAAACAAAGCCAAGGTTGATGGGTCCATCGCCAATGCATACTTACTTGCAGAAATGTCAACCTTCTCTTCGTTTTACTTTGAAGATCAAATATCTACAAAGTGGACAACTTTGCCTCGCAATATTGAGATGCCCGTTACTGAAAATGATGATCCTCTTTGTCTCGCCATATTCAAACCTATTGGGCGTTCACTTGGCTGAGGGACGAAGAGATACATGGATGAGCGCGAATGGCTTGCTGCACACATGTATATTTTGAGCAATTGTGCAGAGGTTGCAGAGACATATAGCAAGTGAGTATTCTCGTTCAATTTACGTATAAGAAGTGTTCATCATATATAGGTGTTAACATATAACTTTTTCGGCTTGTTCAATTAAGCAGACAGTCTTGTTCAACTGTGAATGGTTTGACTTGTCCGACTCAGGGAACTTCTATTGATACAGACTTCAAGTTAGTTTCACTGAACCACACACGAAGATATAAGAAGTATGATCCCTTTGTTTTGGCGAGTCAAGTAGTTCAAGTGTTTTACTGTCCCTATCCCAGTACGAACCAATCAAAGAAAAATTGGTGGTCAGCATGCAAAGTCAACGCAAGATCAAAGGTTGAAGTGTCTACTGCAGCATCTACATCAACATTAGATCAACCATTTCAAGAAGAAGTGGTTACTATTATGCCTACTCACACAAGTGTAGGCATTGAACAACCACTTATCCTTCATCCCCTCGGTGGAGTCGTTGAGATTGAAGATGACGATGAAGAAGAAGACGATGATTCCCCGTTGACATCTAACGATAGTGATGATGATAGTAGTGATGCTTATGAATAAATGTAAATGCACATTTTGGTTGAATTTGATTGCAAATTTGTTATGTTTGTTAGTTACTGTTAATGTTATGTTTCGCTATATATTTGTTAATTTAATTGTATGCAACAGGCATCATGTCTACCTCTCGAGGTTTCTTGGGATTTGGGAGGCGATCTGGCGTTAATGCGCCAGAAGCTACAGCATATACATCTGATGGGTCTGGGACACATATTTCTGGGACTCCCGAGACTCCCCAGGCTTCTAGTAGTTCACGGGCTAGAAGGCCTAGGGGCCCTACAGCTGCCGCTATCAGAGAGAGAGAGATTAAGGCAACTGATGGGAGGACGGTATTTCAGAGGCATCCTACGACTGGGTAAGTATTTTAGTTAAAATTACTGTTTCTCGTACACCATGATTAAGTGATAAAATTACTTGTACACAGTGTTTTGTTGGAGCCCACTGGCCTGTCCAAAGCTTGCACGCGCACATTTAAGATGTTTGATAACCCAGGCGGGTACACATGGAAGTTGACGCCCCCGGCGATGAAGGAGAAATTTTTTGATGAATTACAGGTACAATTAAATTTATAATACATATAAATATATCATATTAAATTGTTAAAATGTTTGATATTAAATTAATTCTCTTTCTTTCAACAGAAAGAGTTTATGTGGCAGTCCGATGATGAGCGTGACGTGAGGAAAATGTGGGAGACAAAAGGCCGCAAAAGGTACTCCGACATGATGAGCGACTACAAGACAGATCTCAAGCAGTGTATCCGCCAAGGGAGAGAGATGTCTAGGCCCGTCTGGATGACTCCCGATTTTTGGACTGGACTCCGGGATTACTGGCATCAGCCCGAGGTTGAGGCTGTTTCAAATCGAGCACGTGCCAACCGGATGTCCGAGCCCGATGGGGAGGGTACAGGGATCAGTAGGCACGTGGGCGGGTCCCAGTCGACTCGTATCCTGCAGCAGTATATGGTATGTAATTAACAAATAATTAAGTATATAAATTAAATTAATATATTGACTAATATAACTTATTTATCTTATATAAATGCATCTACAGAGCTTGGATCCTGGTACTCCCCAGGATGCACCGAACTATGCCACCTTCCTCCGCCTCCACATGTACGCCGACGGAAGTTATACGTCGGAGAGAGATGCAAGAATTGACGTAAGTGTTTAAGTTTATTCAAATATTTAGTGAATGTATTTATTTTCTAACAATTATGCATTGTTATGTATGAATTAGGCCGAGGTTCATCGACTGGCCGCTGCCACAGGACGACAGGAGCGGCTAGACGAGGTGTATTTGGAGGTGGTGCATCCGGATAGGTCACGGATCTACGGCGTCGGGAGTGCCGGGCAGAGTCAGGCTAGTAGGGGGTCTATCCGCAGCACGGACAGTTCTGCGGTGTCTCAGCAGCTTTATGAGACACGGATCTCCACGCTGGAGGAGCGATTGGCGGCAGAGCAAGCACAACGCCAACAGATGGAGGACCGCATGGCGGAATTGGAGGCGTTTATGAGGATGTATAATGCTCAGCCACCTCCAGGGCCTGATGCCGATGATGATGATGATGATGATGATGATGATGATGATGCTTAGAATTATTAAAACTATATATTTATGTTTTCAAACAAAATTACATTTGCACTTTCTTTTCAAATTTATGTTTTATTGAACTATATATTTCAAGTGCTTTAATTATTAAAACTATATATGTTTTATATATTTATGGCAATGATGATGATGATTGCATTTAACATAAACAAATAAATTCAAATCACATTATAATAACCAAATTAAAACATGACTTTTGGTGTATTAATGTAAAAAAAAATTAATTAATTAATTATTAAATATTAATTAAATAATTAACCGACGATAAAAATAAAGACCGAAACGAACTCGATCACTAATTAACAACATATTTCAGGTATTATCTCCACATATTCAAAGATTATAATTATATGAGTCAGTATATAGCATTTATATGAATTAATAGATGTAGATATATCAATAATACGAGTGTTCTGTACTGGTGATCACTCGAAAAGAATTTCAAAGTTAAGCGTGCTTGACACAGAGCACAAGCAAGATGGGTGACCCACTGGGAAGTCGGGTCGCCGACTAGGAAGGTCGTCTAAAGTATGCAATACCGTATAAATACGGAAATAAATTATGGATATACAATATACAATAAAATAAAATAAAATAAAATAAAAAAATAAAATTAAAAACATTACCGTGGGCAAAACGCCGCAGGTAGTTACCGACGGCGTTTTGCCCTCGGTAAATACCCGGCCATCCTCCGGCGAAGTACCACCGGACGGCGGCAGTCAGTTACCGACGGCGTTTTGCCGCCGGTAGCTAGCGGCGGCAATCGCCGTCGCTAGGTTTCCGGCAGGGTCTGCCGGACTCCGGTGGCTCTCTACCGATGGCAAAATAGCCCTCGGTAACTAGCGGCGGTAGACACCGCCGCTAATTCTCCGGCAAGGCTCCGCCGTTTAACGGCGACAATTCTGGCGGCATCGCCGCCTTTACCTATCGACGGCGGATGTTCGCCGCCGTTAATGTCGTTGCCGACGAACCGTTTAACGGCGGGAGCTTGCCGCCGTTATCGCCGCCGGTAACACTTTTTACCGGCGGCCGTCTTTTGTTACCGACGGCATTTCGCCGTCGGTAATCAACGATTTTTTTGTAGTGTCTCTTCAATTCTAGGAATATATATATAAAGAAAAAAAAAAAGAATAATGGAAATCTCTTTTATGAATTCTTCTTATCGATCCCAATCCAAAAAAGTGATCTAAAATGAAATTAGAGAACCATTTTAATCCCTAAATTGTGAAAATTTAGGATGAATATATAATTTTGATGAATGAACAAATGCATCGCTAAATCTTGAATTACGAAAAAAAAAATTCAAGTGCAGTGCAGTTAAATTACACAACGAATACAGTAACTTCACAAGCCAATGCATTTTCCATTTTAAGTTGCAGTTTTCACTATAATTAATCCATATATATATATATATATATATATATATATATATATAGGGAGAGGTTCAAGAAAGAACCATAAATAAAAAAGAACGGAGAACCATTTTCAGCCATTCGATTATCAAGATCTACGGTGAATGTATCATCTTGTTGGATGAATGCAGATCCTGGGTTCGAATCCTGAAGGGAGCAATTTTTTTTATTTTTTTGAGTGCATTAATTTTAACAGTGAATGCATTAAGTTTTATAGTGAATGCATTAGATTTGATGGTTCTCACATTCTCACAAATAATGTAGTTCTCTCTAGAACCACACCCTATATATATATATATATATATATATATTGGAAATTGGTGTAAAATTAATGCTTAGTAAAACAAGAATTTATTATGCTATTTATATTTTGACTTACTTAAATAAATTAATTGTATAAATTTTAAAATTCAAGCAGTTGGATTAACTTAGCATATTTAAATTGGTCACACAGCTGGACGACCTTGCATAAAAATTAAAATACTACCAGATATACATACCTACACCTGTAAATTTTTTAAGAAATATAAAATCATTTAATTAATAAAATGGTTGTGGGTTTAGGATTGGAACAGTTAAGGTTGAGTCTCTCAAAAAAAAAAAAAAAAAAAAAAAAAAACAGTTAAGGTTGAGTAGCAGACTGGAAATAATGTGTGAAAAATGAAGATGGCAGCTGAAAATGGTGATGGGGGCATTCAATGGATTATACTGTTGCATTATTCAAGAAAAACTCCGCTGCAGAAAATTTAGGGGATTAATTGAGACATTGCTTTGCTCAATCTGGTCTCACAAAAAAAGATAATAGAAGATTGTAATGTTTTTTTTTTCTTTTGAAGTAATGATGTCTCAAATTTTTAAAAACTATTGATTATTTATTCTAAATATATAACTATTACTAACAGATTGTAATCCATGCATGCACCGTTTCAATGAATCCATATGTGAGATTCAAATCCAATATGCTTGACACTAAATACACTTGGATTGCTTGACACTAAATACACTAATCCAAACAAGCCCAATAATCAAATTAATCATTGTTAATTAATTCCAAATTCATATTCTGCACGCCCAACTTTGTAAAGACAAACTTAAGTTACGAATTTTGAAATATATATTAAAGTATTTTTAAGAATTCACAAACTCGGCCGATTCAATCACACTTTTTTATCTTCAATCCCAACTTGTTCATCAAACATATAAAGTTTCTCTTTGTCGAACATATAATTGAAAAGTAAAAAACAAGCAACATTTCGCGATTGAAAAATCCATTTAATTGGAATGATTGGCTATGGGATATTTCAAGCGAAAATCTGGAATTTAATTATTTAATGACCAATTGTTTACAAGTAATCAGCAAATATGAGCTCGTTATAAGAGGAAGTAACTTTTCAAACTTGATTTGTCCAAACTTATTCATAAATATATATAAAATTAAGTATAATTTCGTTCTTCCATTATAAGATACTAACTTCATCTCTAATCGTCAAATTGGTTAAGATCCATATATATTCAATTATTATAACAAAAAAAAATGACATTATAATAATGATTACGAGCTTAAATTTGAATTTATTGACCTGCCATAAAATAGTCACATTTTTTTTTTTGGGAACTATCCGTAGCTTCTAGAGCCTACTACGTGTATCTAAACTAATTAAGAAGCATTGATAGGTTCATCTTAAAATTGGGTCGGGCCAACCCATATGGTCAGGCTAATTTTGACAATTTATGAACATAGGTAGAATAACATTCAATTCTTTTAAATATTTTTTCGATTATATTGGTTTAGAAAATTAAAAGAAAAGAAAAGTTGAACCAGTAGGAGATGGCAACTAAGAATAATTTAATAGCACATTTTATAATCATTAATAAATTTATTAATGACAATATGGTCCCATTGAAGGTTTTATTTTAAATAAAAGTGAGATATATATATATTTTCTTTGCATAAAAATATCTGTTGTGGAAGGAAGCCAACGAAATCGTGACTTAGTTTTCAGAGATATATAGCCTGAAATCGTGACTTAGTTAGACTATACGAAGATATATAGTGTTTTTATTTCGAAGTATTTGTTGAGGCATGCATGTATGATTTCATGAGCATTATGACGCAATATATATAACTCACGAATAGTCGTATTCAGTTAATATAGTAAAGATCTCACTTTCTCCAGAATAAAAAATTCAGACGAGAATTTCTATTCATATGTTATATTAATTTATTTGTGCGTGTTCTCATACATTCTCAATTATCAAAATATTTAGTATTCTCAACTGAACCTCTCTCTCTCTCTCTCTCTCTCTCTCTCTCTCTCTATATATATATATATATATATATATATATATATATATAGGGTGTGGTTCTAGAGAGAACTACATTATTTGTGAGAACGGGAGAACCATCAAATCTAATGCATCCACTGTAAAAATTAATGCATTCGCTGTTAAAATTAATGCACTAAAAAAATTAAAAAAAATGCTCCCTTCAGGATTCGAACTCAGGATCTGCATTCATCCAACAAGATGATGCATCCACCGTAGATCTTGATGATCGAATGACTGAAAATGGTTTTCCGGTCTTATTTTATTTATGGTTCTTTCTTGAACCTCTCCCTATATATATATATATATATATATATATATAGGGTGTGGTTATAATGAGAACCACACTTATCGTGAGAACATAAGAACCATTAAAATCAATGCATCTGCTATATAAATTAATGCATTCGCTATTAAATTTAATGCATCCGAAAATAATAAAAATTTTGCTCCCTTCAGGATTCGAACCCAGGATCTGCATTCATCCACCAAGATGATGCATCCACCGTAGATCTTGATGATCGAATGGCTTAAAATGGTTCTCCGTTCTAATTTTATTTAGTGGTTCTTATTTGAACCTCTCCCTATATATATATAAGCTAAAATAAAAACATATTTTAGAATATAAAATAAGAACCATTTTCAGCCTTTAGATCGTCTATGATTGATTCATCACCTCGTTGGATGAAGTTATAGTCCCGAGTTTAAATCCCATAAGTAGCAAAAAAAAAAATCGCGATTCATACATTTATACAGCCAATTCATTTAGAACACATACATTTTAGCTAGTTTGTATTTTATATGTTAAGAATTGTTTATACCCTAACCCTTCCCTATATATACATATATATAGGTAAAGCATCATGTGAGAATCACATATGACAATTTTCTTTTGGATTAAATCTCTTGTCCAAGGTAATTTCTTTAAGGAATGTATCTTGTTCGGCTAGTATCTAAAGGCTATCTCACGTTCATAAAAGTTAAAGCAACTAATATTTTTGCCTCAATCATATTATACATATCTTTGAAGCGTGTTATTAGTCCTTGTATTATTCTGGTATATATATGTTACTGTGCATGTGTTACCACTAGAGCGTTATGTGAGTTAAACACTATTGAACGTACTGAGTTCTGAGAAGTTGAGGGGATAGATGGTGAGCGTACCGAGTCACGTTTAAAATGTGTGTAGTGCATACACATCTAGTAGTTCATCGTTGATGGAGTTCTGAGAAGTTATTAGGCGTAATAAGGTGAAGTCTTATCATGTAAGTACTTTCTAACTCAACTTCAGTTAATGGATTATTTCCCCCGAACATGACCGTTCGGACGTAAGTGAGTTATCGCAGAATTGGATTACCAAGTTCTTGTATCATTTTGTTTCTTTTGTTTATTTATGCTCATGTAATTGTTCCTACTTCACGTAGCACTCTTTGCAGCATACGTATAACCATATCCACCACAAATTAGTCAGTTTTTCAATCCGATATTCTTTCGTAGAGAATTAAATTTGTTCTAATTGTACTTTAATACGCAAGAAATACCTAAATTTATGTTTAATTTGGAAGATATCAATGAAATTTGGAGGCAATTAAATGGAAGATGTATATTATTTATTTAATTAATTTTACTTTTTTTTAGAAAATATAATTATTTTTAGGGATTATAGTATCTAAATATACGAACTTTTACTCATTTTTTATTTTTCATATGAAGTTTCAATCACTTCTCAAACTTCACATGGAATTGAATTTCCTCTCAATTAAATATGACTTAACAAATTAAAATTAATGTGGCAGTCAAAACTATCTCGTTTTGATCCTCTTTTCTTTCTTCTTTTCTCCCTCCTCACGCTCATATCTCTATCTCTCCCCTCACCGTAATTTCTCTAATCAACAAAAGCTCTATCTTCTCAAAGTGAACAACAGAAACCCTTATAGCTCATTGTCTCGCCTATTAGTCGCCTCGACACCTTCTCCTGAATCTGAATGTTGTACATCGACTTCAGGTCCAGGAGAAAGAAAATGGGGTTGAGGCACTTAAGGTCGTTGGTCGTTGTGTCTTAGAACATTCCCACCTCCATGTTTACTGCCTGTTGCACGGTTTCGTTAGCGAGCTCCGCAAAGTGGGAGCTGAACCAAAGCAGGTACGATTCCCATCGCGTAGTCCTCTGTGGGAACACCACCTGGTCACCCTCGCCCAACAGTTATTGCATGATCCTCGTTGTCGCATCTCGATCGAGCATCAACTGTCCCATTTTGATCATGATCTTCGACAACTTGCACAAGCTATATGGGACAATAGTGAGGGCCTTGAGAAGGCGGTGTTCAAAAAGATTGGAAATGGCTTTTGCTGATGAGAGAGAGAGTCGTTTTGATTGCCACATCAGATAAAAGAACACTAAAAAAATTATACATCATCTCTCTGTATATTGCCACATCAACATATTCAATTTGTGGGAAATTCAAATTCCATATGAAAATTGAGAAAAAAAATTAAAAATTCATATATTCAGGGATATAATTTTAAGTTCAAGTGTAAAATAAAAAATAAATAAAAATTTGTGTATTTAGAGGCAATAGTCCCTTAATTAACTATTTGATTTGCTATAGAAATGCAAAATAAATGGATAATGATATGGAATGAGTAAGATTCTTCTTTTATCGTGTTATTTCATACTCCCTCCGTCCACCAATTAAAGCCCCATTTGCCCTAAAATATTTGTCCACCAATTAAAGCCCCATTTTGCTTTTTATACCCTTTTACCCCTTCTCTTTATTTAAAATTACTACCCTTTGCCATTAATTATCCCATCTCACTTTTTAACTCATTTAATTAGAAAACTAATTAAACTCCTAATCAAAACTAATTTTCGTCCTTTATGTTTTAAACATTTGGGCCATTCCATTTATCCTAGCCCATATTAGTGTTCTAGAGAATTCTTCAAACCCTAGAATCATTTGACATCTGCCGCTCCACTTCCTCGTGTTCTTCCTTATCATGTTCTAGAGAATTCTCAAACCCTAATTTCCATCTTCTCTCAGCCGCCTCCACTTCGTCGTGTTCCATGAATTCCTCATCAAAAATACCTCTATCCTCTTCTATGGAGGGTATTGTTGTCGATTATGTGTCTCGATTTATAAATCAAGAGACGATTGTGCTGGAAACTGAGTTCCCAGGCTTCGATCCCTCTGAATCGGCGTCGACGCTGCCGGATTCCCAAGAGGCGGGCTTCGATTGCTCTGAAACGGTGATGTTCGTGCCGGAAACTGAGTTCCCAGGCTTCGATCCCTCTGAATCGGCGTCGACGCTGCCGGATTCCCAAGAGGCGGGCTTCGATTGCTCTGAAACGGTGATGTTCGTGCTGGAAACTGAGTTCCCAGGCTTCGATCCCTCTGAATCGGCGTCGATGCTGCCGGATTCCCAAGAGGCGGGCTTCGATTGCTCTGAAACGGTAATGTTCGTGCCGGAAACTGAGTTCTCAGGCTTCGATCCATCCATGTCGGCGTCGATGCAGCCGGAATCGGAGATCTCAGAGTTGGCGTGGTACGAGGCCGACAAGTACACTAAATATGTTGGCATCACTGAATGCATTCTCCCCGACGCCGGCTACGACACGTGGTTAGCAACCGGGGTGATGCCGGAGGCCCCTCCACCGCCAACATCTCTGAGACGAGAGAGGTCAGAGGCCGAGCAAGAGACCGAGCGAATCTCCTACCTGAAAAAACTAGGGATATGGTTCCCTAGTGTTCTATCTCTCATACCAGGTGAAGTCGTTTTCATTTCTTTGGTGGGTGATGGCTGGTGATGCCTTATCTGATTTCTTTGTTCGTTTCTTTGGTGGGTGATGGCTGGTGATGCCTTCTCTGATTCTTGGCTTCTGTGATGTCTTTTGTGTATATGTGGTGCTGATTGTGTATCTTTGATGTCGATTGTGTATCTTTGGTGCATTCTCTGCATCTTTGGTGCTGATTTTGCATCTTTGGTGCCGATTGTGCAATTTCCCTGCACTGCTATGTTCTAACAGCCACTGAGCAACTTTATTTCTTTCATCATCTTTTAGTTTTGGCCTTTCTATGGCCATTTTCTGTTTTTTGGTTTTGGTTGGTGAGAATTGAATGAAGTAGGAGTAATGGCTGTATTTATAGAGAATTAGTTTGATTTTCCCTCCAAATGGTTTTGGAGGGGCCCTTGTACTTTTGCAGCAGCTACTTAAATGAAATTTTATTTTGCCTCCAAATTTCAGCTTTCTCTCATGCAGACCTCCGAATTCCTTTGTGTATCTAATGCAAACCTTACAAAAAATCTGGTAGTCTGCTACTTTTTGAAACAAAGGATTAATAAAGAAAAAAAAACTGACAGATGGAAAAAAAAAAAAAAATTTGGTGTCATTAAATTAAAATGACATAGTCAAAGATTAATAAATTAAAAATTAAATGGAATAGTTAAAGATAATAAAGTTAATCAAAAAAGTAAAAGTCTCTTAATTAAAGATTAGTAAAAGTAAACAACTACCCTTATATTTCACCCACAACACCTTTTTCAGTTTTCTTAGTCTCCGTGCCCACCCTCAAATGGGGCTTTAATTGGTGGACGGAGGGAGTATAAGCTAGTAATTGTATAGACAAAGATGATAATCCATTATGGGATAATTGCCCCTAAATACATTACCTTTCTTCATTTTCTGGAATTGCACATCATCTTTAAAATCCGCCTCATAATACATAACCTTTCTTTTTCTTCTAGAATTGCACATGGTCAACCAACCACCAACTGGAAAAATGACATGGATGCCGAAAACGCCACATACACACCGAAAAAAAAATTTTGATGTGGCAGCCATGTAGGAAATTATAATTTTTTTTGCTACTAAATTCGAATTTTCAGAATATAGAATTAAGGTATTAATTTCCCAAATCCCCAATTTTCCCCTAAATTCCCTAATTTTACAATTTCCCCCACTTTACAATTGCCCTAGCGTTCAGACTTGAATTTCGATCTGCTCCACAATAGCCCTAGCGTCCAGCAATCTGCTCCACATTGCCTAGCTCCAGCGATTACACCAACAAGAGAGGCTCCAACTCCGACGATTACACTTGCTCTAGCGATTACACCAACACGAACCGACGGCGAAGGCTCTGGCGCACACGACGAACCGGCGACCAAGGCTCTGGCTCACGGGACGAACCAGGAAGGGAGACGAACGTGTCGCCGTTGATTTAAACTAGATTGCGATATTTCCCCTAACATCAGCTGCTAATTTGGATAGATTCCACGAACTCAATTAAAGCGAACAAGCCGGAAATTTGAATTATTCATTGTGCATTTGGCATGGGTTGCTTTCTTTATCCAGGGCCTACTGTGCTGAAAACTTAGTTGATATAATCCTTTTTTGGCTGGTTTAAATGCATTTATCGTTGTCGTGTTGTTGATTATGGTAGAACTGCAGGGCTGATGGGAAATTGTTGTTTTCGTGTGATCTAGTGATGGAAGGTTGCGATCAGCGATGTCAAGAGGCCAACCATCGGGCTCAGCGCAAGCCGATAAAGATTTGTCCGTTCGATAATTTGTTGCGAATGGGGAAATTATAAGACTAGGGGATTTAGGGACAATTGGGGATTTGAGAAATTAATGCCTTAATTCTATATTCTGAAAATTCGATGTTAATAGCAAAAAAAAAATTATAATTTCCTACATGGCTGCAACATCAATTAATTTTTTTTCCGGTGTGTATATGTGGCGTTTCCGGCATCCACGTCATTTTTCCGGTTGGTAGTGGTTGACCATGTACAATCCCAGAAGAAAAAGAAAAAGTATGTATTATGAAGCGAATTTTAAAGGTGATGTGCAATTTCAGAAAATAGAAAAATGTAATGTATTTAGGGACAATTACCCCCTCTATTATCTACATTTGAACCTTTACAACCAAAGTTTGTATCAAAAGGTGTGTCACATAACAAACACCGGCTTCTAGTGGACATGCTTTACCTGCGATAGCAAATTCATTAAATAAATAAGTTGAGCTCCAATTTTAGTATTAATCAGTTCATTAGATCTTCAGCAAGTCCATTATGTTAACCAATTTTAAAATATGATACTTACCCTTAAACTATTAAAATAATAAATTTTGAGTTAAATTCAATAATAAATAAGTGAAGCTTAAGCTTAATGATATTTAGGGTTGGTAAACCGAACCAGTTTACCGGTTAACCGAAACCGGTTAAGGGCCATTTCCCTAACCGGTAATCGAACCGGTTATTGGATCGGTTAATCGATTAACCGGTCCGGTTAACCGGTCAAACCGATTAATCCCCGATTTCTCAATTTGTCCAAATTTAACCGGTTAATTCGGTTAATCGGTTAACCGAATTAACCGATTTTTATTAAAAAAAAATCAAATTTGTAGAATATGTGCAATTGGATTTGAACTCTTGACCTTTGAAAGAAAGAATAAAGTCTTATTCACTGCACCAATTCATAACTTGTGATAATTTAGAACAAAAAAAAAATTATAGATACTTAAAATATTAATGTATTATTTAAATTAAAATATTAAAATATTAATTAATTAATTTAATATAAAATTAACCGGTTAACCGACCGGTTAAATCGATTAACCGATTAATAATGAACACACTAATCGATAATCGAACCGAACCGATAAAAACCGGTTATTAGTTAAAACCGATTAATCGGAACCGTTTTGCCACCTATTGATATTGATATATTTGGCACGGCTCGACTAAGCAACGCCCCCTTGTTTCAAAATATGCATGTGCTTTAAAATCAGTGGACCGAGAAATTGAAGAACCCCTGCAATAAAATGGATGGTCCAACCACTTTGACCATTTCTACAAATAACCCTTATACTTGCTCAAACATTACTCTCAAACCACAAACTACAAACTAAAAGAAGTTTATTATGATGAGATGATTGCTCGAAGTTGTTTAATTCTTACTTAATTTGATTTTATCCTCATTTACACTATTCCATTCCCTAATATATTACGGTCGTCGTCGGATTGCTGAATTGAAACTTACGTAGATTAATTTGCCATGAATATACATATTCATGTTACGACGCTTGCAATGAAATTACTTAATATTAGAAATTAGGGTGCAGATATACATGATACGGTTATTTTATAATTTCATTTTTTTTAATTAAAATTATATGAAACTGCGTCGTTTAGGCCTCACAAAAACGACATCGTCTTTATTAATTTACGTAGCTCAGCACTCCGATGATTGAAAAAAAAAAATTGAATGGATGAAATTGCAAAAGTTGAAAATATAATGATTTAATTCGCTACACTTCAAAAATCACATTAAAATTACAATTTCAAAATAATTCATGATTTTATTTTTCAAAACTCCTTTCAAACAAGGCACAAAACTTCTAATCATTTGTGCTTTGGCATACAAAAAAGAACATTCACATTTATTCTTTCATAAAAGTAATATCTCAACTTAAAATTTAAACTATTCATTTTTAATAAGTTGCATGTTTAAAATATCCAATTAAGTTGATAAAAATGTATTGAATCTATCTATTTTTTGTCACTCGTTATTATTGATCATATAAAATTAATTATTCTTGTCGTATATATAATTATCTAATAGAGCAATGCATTGTCCAACGAGATGATTTACCATTAACAACATCGTATACAAATACCAAGTTCAGATACTTAAATAAGCCAAAAAATTATACTTCTTCAATACCAAGATAAATAGCAAATTAATGTGAAGATGGTGACCATCTTGAGTTTGTTCAGTTCAATCATAACGATTCTAAAATTGAATGAACGATAATGGTCGAACCCAAAATTCTTCCACTAGTAAGATACTATTATATTAACCTTATTTTTTATATGCAAATAACAATGTCAGAAATTTAAGTACAACTAAATATGGCAAAAATATAATTATATATGAATATATATCCGGCAGATTATGAAATGTATCACAATAAGATTCTTGAATAAAATATTTAATAGCTTTTTTTATAAGTAAAACACAATCATGAAATGAGCCTGTAAATGCAGATGTATCTGTATTTTAGAAACTGTCTGCAATCTATTGTACAAATCAATAGTGTAACACCTAAATTCCAGCCTTGAAAAATTTAAAGAAATTAATATATATCACGATTATTCATTCATTCATTCATAAAAGCCATGTCAGTATTTATTGCTACCAATCGAAGAAAAAAAAACTAATTAATCGAAACAATAATACATCATTGACAGCACCATATACGAATACGACAACTCATGATGAAAACACACACCTACAATTTAAGTCTAATAATTAACTGTGTTGGAAGAATTTTACGAAAATTAGTAATTGTCATCTGTATATAGATAGCGACACATGTACTGTTAAAGGTGTAAAATAGATAGTTGAGGTGTAAAGGATGAAATAAGTTATGAATTAATGGAATTGTGATATAGTGAATAAAATGAATTTTTTTTTATGATATATATTCACTGCGCGAATAAAATATCAGGTTAATTTTTTAAATTGGATTATTTTTTACTTGATGCAATAATTGTTCTCTAATTAAACAAAATGTAATGACTAACATAATAATAGTAAAAAATTTCTAACATGACTAAAATTTATTTTATTCACTATATCAAGTAAAAATTTATTTGATATAGAATTGGAGTATTAAGTAAAAAAATTCTAACTTGACTAAAATTTATTTTATATTTTATATTAATTCCCATAAAATAGTATAAATAAGTAATAATATAAATTTTTATTTAACTAATTTGGCAAGGAATTAAATTTACTCGACATAATTTCATACACGTAAATTACTTTACAAATGTACAAAAATAAATACTGGATTTTTTAGCAAGAAAATCAAATTAATAAATAGGAGTAATATATAGTTGAGATTGAATTTTCTAATTTTGATTTGAAAATCATAGTTTATCTTTTATAAAACTGTGTATAGAAAAGTTTACTCAATAAAATTAGTACTCCATTTAATTAACTGAAAAATATATACTATTAACTTGCATAACTTTCATTTAAAGGAGCTAGGACGAAATCACAAACATTTTTGCAATAAAAAAACAT
Source organism: Salvia miltiorrhiza (assembly GCF_028751815.1). Lineage (NCBI taxonomy): Eukaryota > Viridiplantae > Streptophyta > Magnoliopsida > Lamiales > Lamiaceae > Salvia > Salvia miltiorrhiza. The sequence continues at coordinate 71,084,462 of NC_080388.1, forward strand.
CATTTCTGTCTCCAAATATGGGTAATTTTAAGAGATGGCAAAAGTGCGTGCCGAGCCAAGTCGAATCATTTTGAAGCGGTCCAAAAATTTATCCGATTAAATTATAACTAACGAAGTCGAATCATACTCAAAGTTGTACTAGTTTGAAACTTCTGGGTCGGGTCCACGGGGTTTTGATCCTATTTCGGTGGGCCCAACTTGGTCTCTAATTCCATCTGATATTTATAGGCTTCGTTTTACTCAATATAGCACTCAATTTAAAATAATACTACCTATGTCCACGAAAGAACTTCCTATCTTTCTCTTTTGGACGTCCACAAAAGAACTTCCCACCTATTTTTGGACTATACCCCACCACTTATAATCCTCTTACCTTTCACTTTTCACAACTCTCAATACACTCAACTACCTTTTTTCCACTCTCAATATACTCAACAATATTTTTTCTAAAAACCTGTGTCACTCCCTCCTAGAAAGTTCTTTCATGAACGGAAGGAGTAATAAATAAGTAATTATAAATTTATTATTTAATTTGATAACTCATGACTCCCAAGTCAAATATTCAACCCATAGCACCTAAACAATATAACATGTGTTGGTTTCTTCTCATGATCAAGAACAATAACGCCTTGTTCTGTGAAGAGAGATTGTGGAGGTTGTTAGCGTCTTTAAAATCTATTTTCATATCCGTCTCAAAAAAAAAAAAAAAAATCTATTTTCATATAGTCGAATGTAGGGCTGCAAATTCGGGTTGCGGGTATCGGGTATACCTCACTCATCTCGATACCCGCAAATTTGAAGATGAGGGTCGGGTGAGGGTATCAAATTCTCAAAAATCGCGGGTGGAGGGTACCCGCGGGTACCCGCATACCCGCAATAAATATTTAAAAATTAAAATTAAATAATTTTATTTAACAATATTAGGAAATAGGAATTAAACCAAAAATTCGAAGCCCTAGTTTCATCTAATCTCTCTGTTTCTGACTATCATTTTGTGTGTTGATTCTTCTTGAATTCCTCTCCAAACATTTTATTACAATTAAAAAAAAATAGAAAGGATATTTTCAATTTTTTTTGTGAAATGCGGGACAAAATACCCTCTCGCGAGACGAAATACCCTCCAGCGGGACCAAAAACCCGCAAAATTACAATTAAAAAAAATTGCGGGACTGTGAGGGTACCCTCATACCTGCAGCGGATATCCGCTGCGGGTATTCGGGTACCCGCATCGGGGAGGAGGGTCGGGTGAGGGTGGGGTTTTTGACAGTTTTCGTCCCGCGGGTACCCGATTTTACACCCCTAGTCGAATGTAATCAACTACAATAAAGGGACACAAAAATCAAGAGCCACGCTGTGTAAGCAGAGCACCTTAAACAATATACGAAAACTTTAAAAGAATTAATTTGAGCTGTAAATTTCACCACCTCCTGTCAAGAACAGTTATGAGAAAAACTACCCAAATTTACATATAGCAAAACCATTAAGAATCGCAAAAAAATTGGAGAGAGGGAGAGAGAGATTGCAATTCTTCCATCAAACCTAAATATCTCAAGGCCCAGACTAGCGTAAAATTGGATACATTTGGACTTGTTTTGTCAGCTCTACGTGCATCTCATATTTTTAATGACTCAAAATTGTGTATTTTTCGTCAGAAGTATAATTTTCGTAAAAACGTGAGAATCGTTCAAATTATTACATTAACTGTAAAAACTAATGCATTCGCTGCTAAAGTTTGTTGCACTCAGAAAAAAAAAAAAAAAATTGCTCTATTTACGATTCGAACTCATGTACTGCATTCATCCACCAAAATGATGCATTCGCAATAAATTTTAATGATCGAAGAACTGAAAATGATTCTATGCTATTATTCTATTTAGTGGTTCTTACTTGAACCTCTTCCCTCAAAACTTGTTTTTTTTTTTCTTTTTTTGGAGAATCCCTCAAAACTAAAATTTATTTCTCTAAAAACTGAGTCTAATTTATAACAAGATTCAAATGTTAGAACTTAAATAAATACTACTAGTATCTCATTATGCTAATAGCAATACTCGTTTTTTCCACATTAATTAAAACGTGGACCAAATTGTTGATGTGCGTACTGATAAAATCTAAATTTGCCTGCACTTATATGGGCCTTTAATTAGTTTATATTAGTAATTATTATAACAATTAATAATGCTATTTGGACAAAATTTGTCCGGACAAAATATAGTTAAATACTTTATAAAATAAATTTATTTAAAAATTTTGGTTCAAAATAAAATAGGATTTAATTAACTAGTTTTATTGTTTTCTTTATATTTGTAAGTTTTTTAATAAAATTTTTAATTATTATTATTTTTAAAATACACAAACTACAAATAAAATAACAAAAAATAAAAAAAAAGTTTAAAATTACGAAAAAACTACAATATGGAGAAAACAATAAAACTAACTAAATCCTTTTAAACTTGAATCAAAATTCATAAATAAGTTGATTTTTTAAAAAATTTAACCTTATTTTTGTCCGGATAAATTTTGTCCAAATAGCACTACTCTTATTATAAACGTGCCGATCAGTATTACTTTTTTGTGATTTCTGTAAAAGAACAAAATACATTAATCAAATAGCTTCTCATATCTTGCGATCGAGGAGAAAGTATGGTACTTCATTTGGATACGGTATGGTAGACCTCACCATAATTTTATACTCAACCCATTCATCTAAACTATGATAATTTGATTCGGCATAGATCTCAATGTAATATTTGGTGAATTTTAGGTAATGAATAAAGAGTTCCACTATTATATAAAATGAGTGATTGAGGTTAAATTAAGTGTGAATTATAAGTAATTTTTTTTGTAAATAAGGTATATCTATAAGGGTCAAAAATAAGAAGAAAAAAATTGTAAGGTCATATTCTAAAAAAGAAAATACCGTATTTTAGAAAACACTAAAAATGACAAAAAAAAATTGTCATAGTTTTGATGAACGAATGAAGTATTTATTTATAATTTATTTGAGGAAGGGTGAGCCTCAGCATAAATTTGTATTCGAAATTTGGTTCATATAATTAATTAGGATTGTAAATTAATAGAATTATTATTTGTACGTTGTTTGACTCTTGGCTAAAAAATAATTAGTTCGGAAGTGGATTTGATAGTGTACTAGCTAAGTTAGCTTGACTCACTGCTTGAGTCCAATTTCAAGCTTGATAATATTATCGAGCCAAGATCGAGCCTCGTGGTACTTGGCTTGTTGGGCTTGTCAACATGTTTCAGTTTGTTTGTTCACGAACCTTCAATCGATCCGAGTTCGAACCCAAGCTCGAGCAACGTGCACATTTTGAATATTTTTTGAGTGTTTCATTATATTTTAACGAGCTTAAGCTCGAACACTATTTATATGAATATTAAGCGAGCCTAGCTCGAGTGCAAGCTCTAAAGGCGAGCACTTAATCACTTGGTAATTGGGTGATGGCTCGAGCTCGACGAACAAAATAAAAACACAAGACGAGTTCAAGTTGAGCTCGAACACCCGAATATTTCAACGAGCTGAAATTTAAGCAGCTAATATATGGGTCGGTTCTATTTGTTTTCAGCCACAATAATAATATAATGAATCGTTCTCGTTTGATGGCTAGATTTTATTTTTAGGAGTATTAAGGATTTACCTTCAATGATTTAGAGTTCTAGATGTATATAATTTTTTTTAGAATGATTAAGTAATGCACTAATGCTACAATTTTTGTTCTCCTAATTATAAGGCTAATTAGAAACACTCCCTTAACTATAGAACTGAATATAACTAGCTAGTATATAGAACAAAACACACACTATATATAACTCTAATTTATTTGACATGTTGCATATGCAACTAAATTAAATTGGTGATCGCCTCTTAATCATCCCTACTCAAAGAGGTCAAATATCAATCATAAGTAAAAAAAAAAAATCTTTATACATAGATCAAATATCAATTTCACATCTCTGCATTGCCCTAATTTTTTCGAAATATTGCTACTACGTACAAAAAAAATTGGGAGAATTAATTTTGGAAATTGAAGGTAGTAATAGTTGAAATGAAAATACTTAATTAATGATGCAAGTAAAAATGGGACAAAATAATATATGAACATAAATGATGTTGCAAGAGCATATAACACATGATAAGTTGTTTGTCTAATCAACCAACCATAAGATTGCTAAGCAGTGAGGAAATCAAAGGTGACTGTTGCCATGTGATTGGCTTTTGTGGCCCAGTTCCTTTTGCTGCTTCTTTTCAGACCACAACCCTCAACATCACACCTCACATTTATTTTACTTTCATTTCTGTCTCCAATAATCCTTTTTATTCTATCTCACATTTTGGGGTGAATAATTCATTTCGTTTCTTCATTTTGAGCGACTGACCCAACTCAATTTCTCATCATAATTTTAAACTAGTATACGCCCATTCGTGCGATACACGACGGATATCGATATCAAACGATAAATTTAAATAAATAAATATAAATAATATTAAAAATAAAATATAAACAAATACAACATATGTTTCAAAAATATAACATAATAATTAAGATCAATTACTCAATAAAATCTTGAATATAAAATTATAAATTTTCAATTTATACAAAGTGTAATGAAAATTTGCATTATGCATATTATTATATAGTATTATACATCATAATAAATATTTTCATACGCAAACATAAATAAAAAGTTGTAATTTTTAATGAAGAGAAAGAAAATAAAATATTTTATACTTTTCATAACTTATTCGTTTTAAATTCGTTTTTGATTATTTTTATACTATATTGAATTTAAGATACATATGATTATTTTTTCACAAATCAAATTTGATGACGTTTAGAAAATAAATAAAATATAATAACATAAAAAGCAAAAAAAAAAGTGAAAAAATTGGTGGAAGAAGAGAGAAAAAAGAGAGGGAAAACATGGAGGGGAAAAACTTCTCTTTTATATACTACTCCCTCCGTCCCTGAAATGGCTTCCTCTTTGGGGACGGCACGAGTTTTAATAAAAAATTGTAAAGTGTATTGATAGTGGAGAAAAAGTGATATAATTATTATTGGAAGTTGTGAAAAATGTTATAATTAGTATTGGGAGTGGTGAAAAGTGAAAAGTAAGAATAAATAAAGTATTATTAGTGGTGGGGTAGGTTTCCAAAAATGGAAAGAAAGAAAGAGGAAGTTATTTGGGGGACGTCCCAAAATGGAAAAAGAGGAAGTTATTTTAGGGACGGAGGGAGTATATAGATTGTCAATTCTCAATCTAATATTAAATTTAATTAAGACATAATAATAACAAATATGTTAATATAAAGAAATATAAAATTTCATACAAAAATTTAATAAATCTAAATCATATTTGAAATTAATTTTTTAAGATTTAATTAATTAATTATCTATAAATTTATATTAATATAAATTTCAACCTTTAAAATTTATTTTTAAGCTAAAGAGTTCTAAAATGAACAAATATAAGACTAATCTTTTTAGTTACATTAAATTGTTATATAAAAAAAAATAGAAAATATTAAAAATGATGTCTAACAAAAATATAAAAAATAAAATAAAATAAATATTAAAAAAGGAATGAAATAGAAAAAAAAAATCGAACGTGTTATTCAAAGAAAGGTGGTAGGAGAGAGGAGAGGATAGATGAAAGATGAGAGAGAAAAAAAATTGTGACTTTAAATGATAATAATTTATTTATTTTAAATTTATTTTTTATAATTTTTACATCAAATTAAAGATCTTATCATTATCTTTAATTTAACATCCATATAAAATATTTTTTTATAAGTAAAAGTTGATGAATTTTAAAAAAGAATCAAAACAAAATATGCAAAGTAAAGAGAGAAATTTTTGTAGAAAAAATTCGTGCATGTTTTATATATATAGATTAACTAATAGATATTTAATGAGCAAATAGTGGGACAGATTGTGGGAGAGAATAATTTTTTTTATAGGAGAGAAAAATTGGCAGTAAAATTTTACCGTTAAACTGCTCTTTTATATTATATATAGATATATAGATGGGAGATATTGGGAAATAAAGGATGATGATGATGTGATTAGTTTTTCAGTGGCGGAATCATCGCTTATGTTGATGATTGTGTGGATATATATAACGAGCTGATTTATTTTGTTGGTTGAAATAAGTGATAAATAGATCCATTCAATAAAGAGTTACATTTTCTATAGTCGGGATTACAGCATGAATTTAAAGGACATATACATCCATATACAAGGGACTGTAGTTTTGGATAATGAAAAGAAGTGATAAATATCATTTAAAAAAAAAGTTTCAATTATCATAAAGATTAGTGATATTTATTTTTCACTCTCTAACTATAAAGTGTCAATTATACTAAAGAAAAGTGGCAATGTCAAAATTTATTTGCACCATGTGGACGTCCTTACAAAAATTCATCCCTTACATTATCTATTAATTTGCTTTTTCAATATTTTTTTCATTTGTTCACTAATTTTTCAACATTAAACATATCTGTTCGCCATCTTTACTTGGAGTTGAATGTGTAACATTTGCTTCAAATATATCTAAATATAGAAATCTTAAATAGATAATACCTTTACCATCAAATGTAATTGTACGAAGATTGACTTCTCCAAATCTCAAACTCGAAATTTAGAGATATGCAAATATGTAGGCACACGGAAACTTATGTATACAATACAAGACGATTATATTATGTTCGTTCATTTATGCCTAAATAATACCTAAAACTAATAAATTTATGTTCACATGTATATATATTCATTCACTGATCCTAATATACCTACAACTATGTATATGTTCATATTCATTTCCACGTTGTATATACAGATATACTCTACCACTAGTTTGCTCTAACTAGTGTGCTAAAAATATTCATATTTTCTTGTTATTTCATTTTTACAAGAATATATGCTTATTCAATATATATAACTTAAAGAGCATACTAGATGGAATTTTTCGTCATTCATGAGATTCGAATTCAAGTATTGCATTTATTATAAATCTCTGTAATTAAAAAATTGAAAATAATTCTCATGTTCACGATTGAAATTAAAGTTATCGATTGAAACTTCTTCTTACATAAATATATATATAAATATGTATATATACACAGGATTAGGTTTTATTGAGAAGCTCAAATATGTTGAGAAGTTTAGAAGCAATATAATATATAGATGAACATGTCAATTAGTTTTTATGAACACGAGTTTGATCTGGGGTTCGATCATTGGCGGTGACGTATTTTTTAACAAATTAAATAGATTCGTATGTTCGTCAGTTATATTTGGTATGTTCAAAGAATTTATTGATCTAGGGTCTAATTACCATGTTTATTAAAATGTACTAACATGTTCATCTATTAGATTGCTTCTCAACTTTTCAACACATTTGAGCTTCTTAATTGAACCACTCCGTATATACACATTTCTCATTATATATATTATCTATATATAGGAAAACATAAATAGTTGGTGTATAATGGAGGGATTAGGTTATGTTGGTTGAAGACGTGAAAAGTGAGACAGTTGGAATCTTTGGGCATTTAGTGGAAGAGAAAGAGCTGACGCCATCCATGTCAACTATACAACTGTTGCCTCCACACACACTCACTGCTCACTCAGTATTTTCTTCGTTATTATTATATTGGTACGTATTATGATTTTTTTTATTTGAAAATAATTTTATAAACTTTCTCTTTCACTATTTATGAAAAAGTGTGATACTCAATTTCTACTTAAATAAAATTATTATCTATTTTTTTTAAATTCGTGCCATTTCCTTAGAGCATCTCCAGCGGGTGTGTCGAAGGAGGCGTCGATCCGGGTCGCCAGGGTGGTGGCCGCGCTGGAGATGCGGCGTGGTTCGAAGCAGCGGCGAAGCGAAGACACGAGGCGAAGGCCAATTTTGTGCGGAGCGTGTATACCACGCTCTGAAATTTAAAAAAAAAATGAAAACAAGAGAGACAATTGCAGAAGGGAATAAGAAGAAGAAGAAAAAGAGAGGCGGTGGGAGACCGTTGCAGAAGGGAAGAAGAAGAAGAAGAGAAAGTGGCGGTGGGAAGCAGTTGCAGTAGGTAGAATTTTTTTATTTTTGTTTTTTGAGTTTGAGCCGATTTTTTATTTTGATTTTTGATTTTTAAAAATTTTAAAAATCTAATTTTTTAATCATAATTTTTATTTTTTTATTGTATTTAAATTATGTCTTTAAATTATTGTAATGTTTAATTTTATTTTTAATGAAATTAGAAATTTAAAAATAAAAGTGTAGAAATATGAATTTTATGGAAATGAGGATTTAAGCACCCACCTAAGACACAATGCATTGGAGAGGGGTGTGTCTTAGGTGGGACCCACTCCTAAGACACCCCTCTAAGACACCACCATTGTGGATGCTCTTATATTCTAGAGTTACAATTTTTAGGGAGGGATGAAGTATTTATTATGAGCAGAATGAAACAATAATTTGGAGTCAAATCAAATGAGGTAACTTTAGTTAGCTCCAGAAACAGTAGCACGCACCCCAATTAATTCCCCACTTTACCCATCAATCCCTGCGTTTTGGAACTCCACAATTATTACAACCCGCCCCACTTCTAACTGTCCAAACACACCCGATTTTAAGTCGGTGCGGTCTGCCCAATTTTATCCGATCCGACCCGGCCCGCTCCCAATGAATGTGCATGTGATGAGTGCTCCGTTTTTTGCTTCGGGTTCGACCATAAAAATTCCTCCAAGCCCAGATCCTTGGTGCCGGATCGAGCTGGCGTGAAGAGGAGGGTGGCGGGCTGGCTGGCGCAGCTGGATGGCTCGAGGGAGGAACGAAGCTTGGTGCCGAGGCACGAAGGAAAAATGGGCTTCTGCGTGAGAAGCACGTGCCCATAAAAAAAATAACAAAAAATAAATCTGGAAGAGAACCGTTGGTAGTGAATGGTGGGGAAGAAGATAGAAGGAGGAGAGAAGAAAAAGAAATTAGATCGAATCCTCTGTCCCAGAATGTAGTGTGTACCACCGTGTACCACTCTTAATTTCTTTATTTTATAATTATTTTTTATAAAAATAAAAATTATTAATATATTATGAAGTCTAATTAATATTTATCACTAAAACTTGGAATTTAAAAAAATAATTATAAACCCTAATTGGGTGAGTGAACCCTTGTTAATTATTTTTATATTATATTAAAGCATAATAAATTAAAATTGAATAACAAATAATTAAAAATTATAAAGAATTTAAGAGTGGTACACGATGGTACACACTATATTTTGGACAGAGGACCCCATTTGGAAATCAGATGGTGGGCGGCGGGTTTGTTCAAATGGGATCCTCTGTCCCAAATGTAGTGTACCATTCTTAATTTCTTTATAATTTTTAATTATTTGTTATTCAATTTTAATTTATTATGCTTTAATATAATATAAAAATAATTAACAAAGGTTCACTCATCCAATTATGATTTATAATTAATTTTTTTATTTATTTGAATTAAGAATAAATTATTTGGGCTCATTAATTCAAAGTCAGGATATATAATTTTTTAAATTTTAATTTTTAGTGATAAATATTAATTAGACTTCATAATATAATAATAATTTTTATTTTTATAAAAAATAATTATAAAATAAAAAAAATTAAGAGTGATACACGGTGGTACACACTACATTCTGAGACCGAGGATCCTATCTGGGGTTTGGGGGGATAGAGTTGTTTTTTTTAAATATATTTTTCTTTAATTTTGATATTTAAATTTTAAACTTCTTTAATTCCTTTTAAAGTTTTTTTTATCTTACTTTTAATTATTGTAATATTTTATGTAATATTTGCCCATTTTTTTTTTGTTTTTTTTCTTTTAATTATTATGTTATATTTTAAATATTTAATTATATTTTAATTAATATAATGTAGAATTTTTAACTTTAATGTAATATTGAATTTTCAAATAGAAGAGTAAAAATAAGATTAATTGAAAATGGAGATTTTAGCGCCACTTATAATGCCAATGCATTGTATAGGGGTGGTGTTAAGGTGAGAACCACCGATTAGCACCACCTCTAAGCGCCAAGGGCTGGAGATGCTCTAAGCTTTTTGGTTTTATAGATTTTCAGGCCGGTAGATCATTGAATACATTTTCAATATTCTTACCAAATTTGTGGTATAATAATAATAATAATAATAACTATTAAAATTTGAGAAAAAAAATACTGAATGTTGAAAGATAAATTTCATTAATATATTAATTTATTTATTCTATGAAAATAAAGTATAATATTAGAGAATGGGTTAAATGAGAATAGATAATTATTGCGAGAACTGAGAACAAATATGGTATGTGAATTATTTTTTATTTGATTTTAAGGCCATGTTTTGTGAAGTTGCATCTATCATAAATTCATAACCGTCGATATAATTAAAGGGATTGTTTAATTATAGGAACATATCTTCCAAAACAATATTCAAGCTACTAGTATTACATTACGAAATCTGGGGCACAAAATAACAATGTGGCCGGCCCAATGAAAGAGTTAAGGTGGCCCAAATTAAGAAGGAATATAGCGAGCACTCGTATCATAAGCATAAAGCTCAATTTGGACTCTGGCCTACTTTATAAACATTTAACTGTTACTCCTCAATAAAAATAAAATGTTAGTAATATTTACAAAATTAATTAGCTGATCTTTAATTAAAATTTTGGGAATGTCACCAACAATTGTCACATCAATTAAAATTTTCATGTCATATTTAAAAAGTAGCCGAAATGTTTCATAGTTGAAAAATCATGATAAATTGAAAGTTTATAGTATCGTAGCAAAATTAAAAACTATATATATACAATTTATGAATTAATTAATAATTTGTGTATTTACATATCAATATCCCTCCATTTTAATTGGTACCTCAATTTAAATTTTGTACCTATGATTCGACTTGAGAAAACTTTAATCTCGTTGAAATTGTATACAAATCAATCAAAAGTTTGTCTATATAGATCTAAAAACAAAACAAAAAAACTGTAAAATTTAAAATCGTTCAAACTTTATATATGTAGATATACTAATATGCAAAAAATTTGTACAACCAAATTGTTAGAATCCAAAAAAAGAAAAACGATGCAGAAGAAGGAGAAGAAATAGGTTGAAATATTACGTAAACTGCTACAACAGCGAAGAGTGAAGAAGAAGAAGATGCTATGTTCCAGCATGCTCATTTTCTCCGTATAACTTCTTCCACCCGTATCCAAATCCACCTACGCCGCCTCTCTCTCCTCTCCACCGCCGCCGCGCCTCCCCCTCCTCACACCCCCGACATCCTGCCCCTCTGCGCCGCCGCTCAATCTCTCCCCGCCACCCAGCGAGTCCACGCCCTCGCCGTCGTCCACGGCCTCCTCCCCTCCAGCGTCTCCATCGCCGCCGCCCTCATCCTCTCCTACGCCACCCACGGCACCCACCTCTCCACCCTTCGCTCCCTCTTCGCCCACACACTCTCCTTCTCCAGCTCCCCTTTCCTCCACAACACCCTCATCCGCGCCTGCACGATTCTCTCAGCCCCCGCCGTCGATTTAGGGTTCTCCATTTACAACGATTTATTGACGGCGACTCCTTTCACGCCCGATGATTACACCTTCCCCTTCGCGCTCAAGCTCTGCGCCGATTCCCAGCACGTGTCGAAAGGTCTGGAGGTGCACGGGAGGCTGATCAAGGCCGGACTCGATGGAGATGTGTTTGTGAGTAACACTCTGATTTTATTCTACGGTAGTTATGGTGATTTTCGGTGTGCCGATAAGGTGTTTGATGAAATGCCTGTGAGAGATTTAATCTCGTGGAATACAGTTATTCGTGTTTGTTCGGATAATAACTGTTTTTTAAAATCCGTTAGTTTGTTAAGGGATATGTTTTTGAAGTCCGATTTCTTGCCTAATGTGATTACTATTGTGAGTGTTTTGCCGGCATGTGCTGTGTTGGAGAATAATAGGTTGGTTAGTTTGATCCATTGTTACGCGATTAAGGCGAGTTTGGTTGGTGAAACGAAGGTTGGTAACGCATTGGTTGATGCCTACGGTAAATGTGGGGATTTGCAAGCTTCTGAGAGTGTTTTTATTCAGATGGATGAGAGAAATGAGGTTTCTTGGAATTCGATTATTGGTGGTTTTTCGTATAGTGGTTTTCGTAGGGAGGCGTTGGATTGGTCTAGGGCGATGATTATTGAGGGTGTGAGATTGAATACTGTGACTATTGCTACCATGTTGCCATTGATATCCGAGCTTAATCTACTTGAAGAGGGCACACAGCTTCATGGATTCACTATGAAAACGAATATGGATTCCGATGTCTTCGTTGCCAATGCGTTGATTGACATGTATGGGAAATGGAGACGTATGAGTGAGGCTTCTGATGTGTTCTACACGATGGATACGAGGAACATAGTGTCGTGGAACACGATGATTGGAAACTTGACTCAAAACGGGCTTGCATCGGATGCTATAGAGCTAGTTAGAGAGATGCAAGCTCATGGTGAAGTTCCTAATGCTATAACTCTCACCAATGTGCTCCCTGCATGTGGCAGAGTGGGCTCTCTTCGTCATGGTAGAGAATTGCACGCTAGATGTGTCCGTTTCGGGCAAGTGTTTGAGCTGTTTGTTTCGAATGCTTTGACGGATATGTATGCCAAGTGTGGCCGTCTTGATCTTGCTCAGGCTATGTTCAGCTCATCACCCAGAGATGAGGTGTCATACAACATTCTCATTGCTGGCTATTCTCAGACGAGCCAGAGCTCGAGATCTATAAGTTTGTTTAGAGAAATGGATATGTTGGGGATGGATCACGACACTGTTTCCTACACCGGGGTTTTGTCTGCCTGCGCGAACATGTCAGCGTTGGAGGAAGGGAGGCAGATCCACGCGTTGGCGATCATGAAGATGTTCCACGAGCATCTCTTCGTTGCTAACTCGCTCGTGGACTTGTACACGAAGTGTGGGCGGCTTGACATGGCCTTGAAGGTTTTTGACCGGATACCGGTCAGAGATACTGCATCGTGGAATACCGTGATTTTAGGGTTCGGGATGCTCGGGGAGTTTGATGCTGCAATTTCACTCTTTGAAGCTATGAAGGAGGATGGGATTCGACATGACTCAGTCTCTTACATAGCAGTGCTGTCGGCCTGTAGTCATGGCGGCCTAGTCGGGAAGGGGAAGGAGATTTTCAATGATATGTTGGCTCGAGGTGTGACCCCCTCTGAGATGCATTACTCTTGCATGGTGGATCTTCTAGGGCGTAATGGCCTTATGGATGAGGCGGTGGAGCTCGTCAGGAGCATGCCGGTTGAGCCAGGGGCGAACACGTGGGGGGCGTTGCTCGGGGCTAGTCGGATTTATGGGAACGTGGAAGTGGGGTGCTGGGCCGCTGAGCGTCTTCTTGAGCTGCAGCCCGATAACCCCGGGTACTATGTGGTGCTGTCGAATATGCACGCGGAGGCAGGGAGGTGGGACGAGGCAGATAGGGTTAGGAGAGTGATGAGTTTGAGGAGAGTGAAGAAGAACCCTGGCTGCAGTTGGGTTGAGAGTGAAGACAAGGTTCACAGTTTTGTTGCTGGAGAAAGATTTGATCCATTTTGTGGAGTGCAAGGTTTTGCATAGCATTCTCTAAATGAAGATTTAAGACTTTTACTCTGGCAGTTTTTATGAGTGCCTTGCCCTCACTCAACTTTTACCGATGGGGAGGGTGTTTGGCTAAGCTTGTCTTGAAAAGGTCATACATGTTTTAAGAGCTTATAAGTTAACGAGGATTGTAAATTATAAAGAGAATTCCAATTCAAATGAGAAAATTGAGCAGAAATGACAGAACACTATTCAATAGCTTATAAGCTTCTTAGAGTAGCCCAAAAAAGGCAGAGTTTCAAATTAGCAATTGATTTGAAATCAATTTTGGATGGATAATTTTGTATATTGAGGAGATAGATGAGGGAAATTCGAACTTGAGACATTTGATTTCAGACATTAATCATATTACTACTAGATCAACGATACACATAGCTGTTCTTGCTCACCACGCCCTTCTCTTTCTGAACTCCATCTCTCTCAAGCAGTCAAGCTTATGGAAGACACTTGAAGATGATGAGTTTTTGAAGCCCAAGCTCATAGATACAGCTAACTAAAACTGGTCCAGCCAGAGCTGAGAGCACCTAATTTCAAATGGCCTCCTAGACTAACCGGGCTTGGGGCCAAAAAAGCCCATAGTTTCTAGACCAAATAAATCATATACTTCCTTCGTCCCACGAATCTTGACACGTTTGAATTCGGCATGAAAGGAGTTGTAGATTAGTGTTTTAAGTGTATAGTTAATAAAATATAAAAGAGATAAAGTAGGAGAGAGAAAGTAATAATTATTACCCAAAATGGAAACGTGTCAAGATTCGTGGGACGGCCCAAAAAGAAAAACGTGTTAATATTCGTGGGACGGGAGAGTATAATATTATATATAACCCAGGCATATTATCAAGAGTTATTTGCGCGTCAAACTTTCAGCATTTTCAGTTTTCTCATAAATTTTTTTTGAATATAAATAATAGATGCACAAACTTTGTGTTCATCTTATTTTTCCCACGGTGAGCAACTCCAATAAAATTATCACCGACTTCGATTCTACGTGGCACATTATTGTCTATGTGACATACACATGTCAATTTTTAACTTAAATTATTTGCGTGTAAATAGACAAACTTTCTGCATTTTCTAGTTTTTCTCACGAACTTAATACTCTTCTGATTTTTTCCATGAACTTAATAGTTAATACTCTTCTGATTTTTTTTCACGAACTTCATTTTTTCCCACAAAATTCAATTTACTCATATTTCTTAATTAGTTTGTGTTGCAATATTGATTATGATTAAAATGTTATAATTAATTTTTTTATGTCGAGAAATTGAAAAGCTTTAACACTAATATTTAGATCCAAAAATTCTATCATAACATATTTCTCAAAGAGTGCACTTTTTTTTTTTAGAATTAGTTATGGTTAATGTTAATTTTTTTTTATTGGGTTGAGAATTTAAAAAACTTTAATACTAGTGTGTCCAAAAATTCTACTATCATTGAGTAAAAAATAGAGGGAAATAAATTTCATGAAAAAATAAAAAACACTGAAAGTTTATGTACCTATACGCAAATGACTCAAAAGATAATAATGACCGTTGACCGGTCATTCCACGGCGGCAGCCCTAGTGGACACATCATCATTAATTTTGGAAAAAATAAGCTTCATAGAAAAAAAATTAAACAAGCACAAAATTCCTGTATTTATATTCAAAAAATAAAATTCATGAAAGAATTTATAAAATACTAAAAGTTCATGTATTTACATATAAATAACCCTATTATTAAAAAAACTTATTGTGGTGTAGCGATTGTGAAATATTTGACCCCATATATATCGATAAAAGTGATCTAACCTCTGTTACATTCGACCAATAATACAATTTATAATAATAAAATTACCACATCTTGGGAAAAAAATATGGTTCGTTTTATCGATAGATAAGAGGATTAACGCACCGCAGAGAGACCGGGTTTTACACGAGTTAGCTATATTTTTCGATGGCAGCATCAGAAACAATGAAACAAAATTAGAAGTTTCAAGTACGACACGCGAATTTAAGCAGAGATGATTAGGTTCAATTCCTCTCTTGTAGAAAACCTATAAACCTGTTTACAGAGGAAGCCAGGAAGCTGAACTTTCTGCAGATGCTTAATACCCTTTTTCTCGTTTAATCTTCAACTTCGTCATCATCTTCATCGTCTTGCTCGTCATCATCTTCAGAGCCATCACTGTCCTTGTCCTGCACACACGTCACAATGAATCAACCAGAACAATTAACTAACTATTTTTCCACAGTGCATGAAATGCTTAAATAATTTTCATAAATAGTAAAAATCTAATTTGAGAAGGAATGCAGAAGCCCAAGCATGATCAGAAATTGAAGCCACATAAAATAAATTGAAGCCACAGAAAATATCAATCCCCTATAATTTTGGTTGGAGCTTTTTATAAAATCAGTAACATTCTGGCCTTCGGATCAACTAACCAATTATAATGTTATAGAAGATTATAATGGCTAAACTAAAAAAAAGTCTTAGCAATTAAATTCTAGACTTTGCAAATCACAAGATCTCGACTCACTAAATTGTTGGCAAGGAGCTATACATTCTATTAACACCAGAATAATACCACATATGGCCACTCCAGAATTCACACAAGTAAATATCCAAAATATTTTATTAGTGCTAGTGATGGTAGTAGAAACCACTACATGCATTTGATACAGTTAACAAACAAACAAATAAAGGCCTAAAACAAGGAAATCCTAATAAAGTCAACAGTTGCAAAAACTAAGCAATAATTCAACAAAACCTCTGGAAGTGGCAAGTTATATAGGGTATTTTCTTACCTCGTCATCATCCATTTCAAATTCCTCCTCATCAGCCTCCTAAAGCAAGATCATTAAAGATAGTGAAGAGTTAGAAAGTGGACCATAAAAGCAATTTAAAAGTTGGATTAATTTGTAAAAAGTAAAGAGAAGGAAGTCACGGAGCAATGCTTACGTTGTTAAAGTATGTAAGGGGATTTGGCCATAAATCATCCTTGATAATTTCGGCAACCTGCTATAGAAGGCAAGGCACAAAATACATAAAAATATATTCTTTGACTAAAAAACAATATGTAAATAAAGCCTACGCTCATTCAATAATATGCTTGAGCAGTTTACCTCATCTTGAATATCTTCCAAATCACCACTATGCTGGCTGTCATTGAACCAGGAAAAGAAGCTGCATTTCACAGTGTATTTAATGTAAGAAATAATTGTCGCAGTTAAAAATTGGGGATAATCATGTGGTGCTATCACACAATTTTCAAAAAGAAACTGTATTTTTCAGTGTATTTAAAGTAAGAAATAATTGTTAACACTGAAAAATTGGGGATGCTTGTGCAATACTATCACACAATTTTCACTCTCCCCAACAGAACTAATGCTGATATATTTTTTTCTTTTGCCTCCTTTCACATTTTCCCATCTCATCCTTCTTTCTTCTCTATCATGTCCCTTACGCTCCAATTATTTGCTCTGTTGACCTTCCCCTTTTCCAAATTTTTTCTCTAAATTAACTTGCAGCAGTCCCCACACTGATGCCCCTCCACCAGCCAAAGCCTAGAACCCTCCTTTTCCAACCCACTGCTTGCAACGCTTTCCACCAACCCAAAGTCAGCATAGCAGTCCCTTAACTAATGGATCACCAATGGAAGGGGGAAAAGAACTAAGAACAAGAGAGAATTGATTGTTAAAAAAATGAGGGTTTCCTTTTAATCTTACAAGTGAATACCAGGTTGATGGGAGATACCAAGAACAGTGGTTGCTCTACAGGCTTATGCTTTTCCAGCTTATAAAAAAGGCAATAGTGTCCATATGAAGTTACAAGAAGATGGTAATATAACTTTCACATAGTGAGACTAAGAAGTCTTACCATTATCTATTTCAAATATCCCACTTATATTAAGGTATATAGGAATCACATGAAGTGAATAAAGACTTTAGAATTAGCATATGACAATTTCTACCAGCTCCCATAAGAATTGGAGATAAAAATGATTAACAGAAGTGGAGAATGGAAGGTATCAACCTCTCCTCAGCATGAGGTCGCTTGTTTCCTTTCTTCTCTTCAGCAGCAACACCATTAGGAATGCCCTTCAAATGCCAGAGATGAACATAGACTCAATCTCCATTAAAAGTAGAGGGGCATATTATTCAAACTATAAATGGAAGCTTACCATGCCTTCTTTCCATTTTATTGATGTCGCTGTGATTTTAGTTGTTCCTTCCTCAAGGAACGTAAAGGTCTTTGTGAGCTTAGTATCTTCAAAGTAGGGATTGGGCTTGAAGTGCTGACATAAAAATAAAAAACAAGAGATTGTCCAACGAGTTCAAACTTTATAAATGGACTAGACATAAATCATACTTTTCAACATCATACACATCCAGAACTGGCAAAAAGATGAAAACTCACAAATGTAATGGAGTAACCAGATTTCACATCTTTGCAATCCTCAACTTCAAGGTTACTCAAAAACTTGAATATCTGGCACAAGAAAAAGGAATAACTTAAATTGATCACATAAAAGCAAAGCAATAAAAAGATCCAAGTTTTTAAAATAAGTAAAAGTCAATGTTCAAAATACCCTTATTAGTAATTATTGTTAAAACCCATAAGTAATATAGCATATTCATGAGATACGTAAGATAAATTTGTGTTTGTAGTCTATTCTTAATAAATGAAAGAAAAAATATGAAAACCTTTTGGTCCTCATCAGTCAAAAGTTCACTGAGTGCAGGGTGACTCATAAACTGCAAGAGCAAAGAGAATGTTAAGTAGGAAAAGAACAAAATTTAAGCAGCCGAAGGATTTGCTAGCTTAAAGCCATACTTTCTTAACCTAGTAAATAAGATAAACCACTCACAGCAGTCAACCAGAAATCAGGAATGGATTTAATGATGTCATTTCGCTTATCATAGACAGGTTTCCGTATCTCATTGTACTTCTGTTCCACTTCCAGGACCTTTTCACTTGCTTCTTCATTGATCTGAAAGCATATGGAAAACAGAAAAACATGTTACTATGGTATCCACTTTGGGCTGTATCTCCATCCAGCAGATCAACAAGTCCAAGTGAATGATTATGGATATAATGTCTATGAAGAAATAAATTGAAAGAACAAGTTCAAAAATCCCAAGAAAATCATGTCATGTAGCACAGAGAAATAAATATGATAAAGGTGCAAACATTATCATCTTCATATGATAAAGCTAGCTTTCCAGTTGCTGACAAGAATGAGTATAAGCCAGCATACACAAGAAAAGTCTATATTCTAGATCAAGGGTTCAAAAGTACAACTCAAAAGTATTGTCAAACACAAGGAATCCCCTTTAAACCAAATATCATATCATGATTATCACAAATAAAGACTAGATCCTACAACTTTAACATTGAACTCTATTCTCAACCATAATGGTCATAAAATTGAGCATCGCTCGACTCCATATATTCTAACTTCAGCTCTAGATACTTGGCCTCTCAACCATTCAATAAGTGACATTCTAAAAAAAAAAAAACTGAAACGGTAACCCTTCACTTACAACTCCACAAGTTCGTGAAACGGTCAATTTTCTCACAGGAAACCAAAAGAAGGACATAGTTTGAAGTCTCTCTTCCAACTTCTACATTTGATATTCAGCTTGGCATTACAAAAGATGAATGGAAATAGAAGTTTTGCCTTGCTGAAGCCTAATGCCGAAGGCGCAAGAAGAGCTGGAACATTGGCGTTAGAATACGATCTTATGTGTGTTTAATTGCTTATGCTACTAGCCTAGTTAATTCAAAATATATAATTTCTTTTTAACCTCACTTTGGAAAGGTATGTGCTATGCCCTGCACCTTGCTCCAGGCTCCGAAGCCCTTAATGCACCTTGCACCTTTAATAACTATGCCTTAAAAGTGGGCAATTAGCCAACATAAAGGGATGACATGTATAAACAGCATATAGATACAACAAAGCCACAATTCTCTTTGATTTATTCCATATTCCAAAGTGACCGATGACTCAACTCCTACTCAACCTTAAACACTTCAAATTGTGTTATTATGTTCCCCTCTTTTTCCGAACAATAACACAACCATTAAAGCATGCCCATTCCATCATCACTGATTCAACAGATAATAAAATCATAAAACAAGCACAGAGAGAGAAGAAAAAAGGGACGCAGCTTCACAAAAAGAAATTTATGAGAATTGCGCTCGAAAATTCCCTCAATTTCTAACAAAAACAACATAAGAAATTGGACTCACCTTTTCAAGCTCGTCTTGAATTTCCTGAAGCTTTTCAATTGAGACGACGAGCTCCCCGTCAATCTGCTCGGTGCCATTGTTCTCTTCGTCCGCTCCTCCCACTTTCTGCTTCTTCCCTTTGTCCGCTCCCATTTCTCTCCGCAACCCTAGAAATTTACAGGAAAAAGGAAATTCCTGTTTGGGTTTCGACTGATTTTTGAACGCTGTCCTTAAACCCTAAATAAACCCAAAGAGTGAGAGAGAGAGAGAAATAAAACAGAGAAGATGGGAAATTATAATAAGGGTTAGGGTTCCCGAGTTCGCAAAATATCATGCATAGAAAAATTAGAAAGTGGAAATGGAAAAGAATAAAAGGCAAATTGCAATAATCCAAAAGAATCTCATCATCAATATACTGTGTAAACCCTATCTAATGTTACCATTTTGTTTGGATTGCCATCTATGCCCTTAATTTCTTATCTAATCTCTTAAATTTTATTTAAAGTTCTAGGTTACATAATGACAACGCAGTGTCTAAATATTAATGTTTCATAAATATGATTATATTTGCTGAATACAGGAATTATTTTTGGTAAATTCCTTATTAATTTTTTAGGTAATCTAAAAGTTTGACCGTGATTTTTGAATAATATCTTTACATAATTACGACTATAAAAAAAAGTTCTAATATGTTGAACGTGCTTAGAAGATATGCTAGGAGTGTTACGATCATGAAAGGTGTTGCACTAAATGAGATTCAATGTACCACATTTTATGTCTCACTTCGTGTCCCATTTTCTTTTTCTGAAGGAAAATTTTTTTGAAGCGAAAGGTTGCTATTATTAAGACAAGTCCGAAATGGCAATATCTGTAAGCCATGAAGGAAATTCTGACTTCCAGATCATTACATCAAAAACGGAAAAAGCGAAACGAGCCAGCGCATGTGTCACTCTATTAGCATCACGTCGAGCGTGATAGAACTCGAGCACCACCGTTGTTCGGGCATGATTAAACACCTCCCAAAGATCGTCACAAAGAAAATCTGAGCCATGGTGAGAATCATGAAGCATGTGTATAGCCAGTAGAGAGTCGGAGTAAAGCACAACAGCGTAATCATGCTCTAAACAAAACCCAATCGCATTAATCATCATCGCATGGAGCTCCTTCGTGTCCCACTTTCAATTTTACTTATTTTCTTATATTTTTTTTCTTAAATTTCAATTTTATATGCTTTAGTTTAATTTTGTAATTATTAACTACGGTTTATTCCATCAAATTAGGGTATATAATTATTTTTTCATCATTTAATTTCACTTTTATTATCTAATTGATTGATAAATTCAAAGTCATGGTATATACTTTTAAAAAAAAGTAATTTTTTGAAATAAAAATTTAAGTATAATTCATAGTATTAAAATAAATTTTATTTTTATAAAAAATATTTTTAAAATAATAGATATAAGAATGGAACATAATGATACACATAAAATTGTGGGACACTGAATCTCATCTCCTAAAATATGCTTTGCATACGACGTTTTAGTCGGATTTCTCCAATTTGCTTGTGAGAAGTGAAAAACCAAACTTTAACCAAAAAAATATCGTAGAGAGTTATAAAGAAGTTATATATATATGATGTGATTTTAGAGAGAACTGCATTATTTATGAGAACGTGAGAACCATCAAATCTAATACATTCACTGTAAAAATTAATATATTCGCTGTTAAAATTAATGTACTAAAAAAAATTGCTTTCTTCAGGATTCGAATCCAGATAATACATCCATCGTAAATCTTGATGATCGAATGGTTAAAAATGGTTCTCCATTCTTATTTTATTTAGTGATTCTTATTTGAACCTCACCATATATATATATATATATATATATATATATATATATATATCGAAGTTACAAATTGAAGGATATTCATGATAGATGAAAATATTCTTGATATAGGAGAATATTCTAGAATTAATGACAAGGTTACGGAATCGGAAATTATTGATATTGCTGGGATGCTCCATGTTTTTAAGTTTCAAGTTTCAAGTTTGTCTCAATAAGTTGTACTAATAGATTGTGCACGTTTTGGCCAGAGAGTCATGACTCAAACTTCATATGAATCATGAATGAATAGTTAACCTACTTTGTTCTCTTAAGTCTTAAGACTATTTTTTATATACATCTTTTTAGTTCTGCTCTTGGAATAATTAAAATTTAAAATTCATCTAAATAGGAGTATTAAATATGAATGAATTGGAGGTTTGGGCTTGCCCGTTTATTGCAAATGATAAATGGGCCAAAATTAGTTTGGGTCAAGAAAGAAATATATACCAGTACATTTTGTTACAATAATGTAGTGTCATAGACTCATAGTGATAGATTTTATAGATACACATAGTCTTGCGTTCAATGTTCCATTGAGCTATTATATATTAATTTTATAGATACACATAGATTTTATAGATACATTTATTATTAATATATATAAAGAAGATATTTCATTCAAGTAACGTCCTTACCTTACACACTTAGTTATCTCAAATAATGTACCTAATAAAGAATAGCTGACAATTTAAGTATTTTTCTTTCTTTATTTAAAAAGAAGAAGAAGAATGGTTCTTCATTTTTTCCCTTGTGGACTTTGACTCGAACCATGAAGGAAAAACGTTTTATTAATTGAGTTGCACTTTGCTGATAATTTAAGTAAAATATTTTTATTGACCTGTCTTATATTTCCTCGGTCCCATAAAAATATATCATGTCTATTTTGAGACACAACCCCACACATTACACTACTAGAAAATGCGACTTTAACGACCGAAAATTCGGTCATTAAAATCGAAAAAGCGGTTGTTAAACCGCTTTGATCGATCGTTGTTTGTGTGATCGTTCCAAACATTAACGACCGAATAACAACCGAAAATTAGGTCGTTATAAATATTGATTTTGGTCGTATTTTTTTCTATTTTTTATTTTTAATAATTTTATTTTATTTTTAATGATCGAATTTTCGATCGTTAATTATATATATATATATATATATATATATATATATATATATATATATAGGGAAGGGATCAAAAAAGAAAGCTAAATGTAGGAAGAATAAAGAATAAATATAAGCCTTTAGATTATAGTAATCAAACGGCCCATAATTAGGCTGAAGATTAGATGCGATTTTTATCTTAAGGTTAATCAAGTAATTTTGATTTTTAATGTAACCGCTTTGACTTAATGATTTTTTGACCGAATCTTTTTTATTATTTTGTTTCAGTCATGGAGATATTATTATTTACGGTAGTTATCAAATTAATATTAATGAGGTTGACAAAATTTGTAGTATTTTTGGTGGTAGTTACATACATTTTCATGATTTTCTTATTTAATTTTTTATTAGTTCAAATTTTTTATTTTTTTTAATCATAAATTCGAGCGTATGTAAGACCATTGTTTTTAATTGTTTGTAGTTTAATGTTATGATTTATTTTATCACATAATAATTTTTTTCAATAATTAATTAAAATTAAAACTTTTTATTCTACATGTTCGTAATTTTTTTAAACTTGTTCGAAATGTTTTTTATGAAATATTTTAACATTTCAACAAGTAAAGTTCGAAAATTTAATTTAGATAATCGTAACTTTTGTACACTTTGTTCGAAATATTTTTCATAAAATAATTTTACAATTCTCAATCAGATATCAATTATATTATTCATTCTAATATAATTTATTTCAAATGACATTCATTACAAAAACGATTTACTTCGCTATTTTTGTATATTTATTCAAAAGGTTTCATATTAATTATTTTACTTTATATTAGTAACAAAGATTTTATTTAGATGTTCGGAATTTTTATGTAGTCTAAGATTGTATTTGAATATTGTTTAAAACGTACCAAAATAAGAATTATATTTTTGTGAATATGGATACTAATTTGATGAATAACGTAACTGTTACTCAATACTCATAAATTATGAATAAGAAAAATATTAGTTGAATAAAGTAACATTATTCATGAATATATCATTTTCGAATAAAAATCATATTTATTTGAATAAGGATAAGAGTTTGCTTAATAATTTATATGATACTCATAAATTGTGAATAAGGAAACTATTTTGTTGAATAAAGTAGCATTTTTCATGAATAACCGTATCTGAATTTTGTTCAAGATTTATCGAATAAAAATCATATTTATCTGAATAAGGATAATAGTTTGCTGAATAATTTATATGATACTCATAAATTGTGAATAAGAAAACTATTTTGTTGAATAAAGTAGCATTTTTCATTAATAATTGTATCTGAATTTTGTTCAAGATTTATCGAATAAAAATCATATTTATGTGAATAAGGAATAAAGTTTGCTGAATAATTTATATGATACTCATAAATTTATATGTCCATTCAACCGAGTTTGTATTTCATATTTTGTAACATATTTACTAGTATATTTTTCACTTTATTCTCAAACATTAAAAGTTTATTCAGTTTATAAATATCATATGTTAATACAGATGCATTCAGTAAGATTAATATTATAAAATGAAATAATATCTTGATAATAATATATATATTTTTTTTGGGTGCAAAATGATTTATAATAAATTTTGCAAATACAATTATATATTATACTGAATAAATATATAAATTTAACAAATAAACTACAATATATACTGAATAACACATAAGCTAATTGTATTATTCACTAAAATTATAGTGAATAATATTGAAAATGCATCAAATACCACTGTGTTATTAATTGAATAAGTAAAACAAGAAACTGAATAAATTAACTAATACAATGAATACAGTATAGCTATGTATATTATAGTGAACATGTCACTATAAGATGCCGATTAAAAATACAAATTTTCTGAATAAAAAATAAATATTATACAAATCCAATACTTCATATTAACATAACACAATTCATCCCCTCTTCGGTAGGAGCAAATTCCATATGAATACACAATAACAGAAAATGCAGAATGAAGATCCTCTGCAAACAAATGAATTACAGAAAAATGATAAATCCTTGAACATTGAAAGAAAAATACTAGAACCAACGAAATTAGAAACAAATAGAAGGAGAAATTCAAACTAAGAAAATGGCAAACCATGCACAAATCTACGAACGATTTCTATAGAATCAACTAATTACTGTAGCAGATCTTGGTGTCGGCTTTCTGCTCTGTCCAATCGAAAAAATAGTTCGAATAGCGGCTAAAAAACGTTGAAGAACAAACTGAGTCAACTAATTACTGTACCAGATCCACGCCGCCAACAAGCTGGCGTTGCGCCATGGCTGCGTCGGATTTTTTGAGATGTGCGAGCAGACCCCGACCTCCTTCACCTGCAAGGCCGAAGACGCCTCCCTCCGCGCCGACTGTGGCCATGGTCCTCTTCTACGACTCAGGCGTCAAGTTCTCGCCGTCCACCGAAGAAGAAATAGAATGATAGATTAGAGAGAGAGAGAAAGAGTCGGCAATGGGGGAGTGAAAGTGGGTGAATGAGGAGTTTTTTTAGGTATACCATTTTTCAACTATTGCCAATTTACTTGAATACCCTTAATTGGAAATAAAATGTAATTCGGATTTTGATAAATACATTTAAGATTTAGATATTGATTTTGTTTAAACCGTCTGATTGAGGGGATTTAATGGTGTAGATTAATTCTTTATTCTCTACACTTAAGGGATTCTCCATGGATCCCTCCCCTATATATATATATATATATATATATAGTTTTTTGCCCCACAAGTATTTCGGTACTTCTAATGTATTTTGGACTCAATCCCATACATTTTGACGCATTTCTCAGTGGGTCATTCATCTTAATAGTGCTTTAAGTCAAGCACGATTAAACCTTGAAGTTTTTTTCGAGTAGTCACCAGTATAAAACGTGTGTATTATTGATATAACTAGCACCTATTAATTCATTTAAATTTTATTTCAATATACAATATCATTCATGCATAACCTTAGAATATGTTGAGAGGATATCTATTGTTGGGGGTGAATCCGACAATTACGAAAGTGACGTCAGTCATGTCTGGATCGACGGGCACTAGCAACCTAAAACCACAAGCAACGCTAGAGCCCTCCGATTAGCACCGGTGGGGGTGTCGATTGAAGGGACTCCGACGCTCAAGTCAGTGAATTGTTATAAAAATCAGACGTAAGTAACATAATGAAATAATAAACACTAGAAAAGAGACAACAATAAGAGTGTTCTCCGGATGATCGGGGTGTCCCGATGGTCGGAGCCAGAGCTATTGAGATATGTGGAACAAAGAGCGACAGATGTCCGGGCTAGCAGGGTCAGTCGGGCGATCGAAACCCTTGTAAGCATGGAGGCGGAACGGAAGAGCGGGGAGTGCGATCGAGAGAGAATTAGAGTGAGAGATCGTGTGCGAGTGCTAAGGTGGATACGAGTGATTGTGGGTGATCCTCATTGTGTTAGTAAGTTAGTATATATAAGTCACGGACCTGCAGGGAGGCGATTAGGGTTAGAGTTTGCTGGAATGCTCGCTAAAACCCTAACGGTTCCGACTTCTTAGGAAATGATCTCCCGCGAATCTCGTTTGACTTAGTCGCCAAGTAACTGTTGCGTTTAGGGTTTTTCCTGGCGGATTCACGTGCCTCTCGCATATGAGCTTACTTTGAACCTTGTGCTATGAGTGTGGTATGGACCGCTTTCCCGGGCTAGCTCGTTGAGCCGTATAGTTAGGCTTATACGAATTTTACCCATTACATCTATACATATAAAGTAACGATCGATTTTTAAATATTAAAAAATAATATTATCATTATTTAGCGATCGATTTTAAGAAATTTTCAATAATTTTAAAATAAGAATAAAATATGAAAATAATTAAAAAAAATCACAACCACAATTATATATTTACCACACATCACTTTTTTAAAAAATTATTGGACATTTTTCTCCATTCAGCATATTATCTAATAAATATTTTTTAAAATTCATGACATACCCCCAAGAAATGTACATTTTATAAGACGGACGGATGGAGTATTATTTTTACGCACACAACCACAATATTTATGACGCATTATCAAGAGTCCAAGGCATTGGTTATAGAATTCTGACGTGGTCCTAATTTTTATATTTTTCAGTTTTAAAATTTTTAGTGTGTTTTGTTCAAAACCTACAGCTACAAGTATATATATATATAGTTCCACTATGAAATTGATGTTCCACCTATATTTGGTCCCTCAAGAAACATTCTCATTCCGGGACCTCTTCCTTGAGTTAATACTTCTACAAACAGCGATATGCTTAAATCTTAATCAAAAATAATATATGCATATTTCTTCCATCTCACATCAAGTGTCATGCATGTTTATTTTTTATAGAGACAATTAGGCTTTGATAAAGTGAGAATCTTTAGGGTCTATATTTTCGTTTTAACTGTACACCTAATAATTTAAATAATATTTTTTAAATAATTGTGCTAAAAAAAATAAGACGCTATCGTATTACAAATCATCACCATCACCTAACATGCTGGTCTTATATCATGAATAATGTTATGACAGATATCCCTATTGATAAATTCAAATATGAGATAAATACTATTGGAATAATTGTCCGACATATATATATGTACAATAAAATCTTATCTACTGATCAGGGATATATATAGAGCATCAACAACAATAACAGTTATGTTTGAGGTCCCTACAACAAATTCACTATTCAAGGGATCTTTGTCAAGGTTTTATGTCTTTAAATAAAAAGTAAATATTATATTAGGGATTAGAGCAAAAAGAATACACGAATTTTGATGAAAATTACAAATTTACATAAGTGTGCACGCTAGCTAGCGTGGACATCAAAGAATAGTAAATAACACTAAAATTAATGCATACCATTACTTGTTTACATTTTACAAAAGGCATGATTTATATATAAAATTATAAATGATACATAACATCAGTATAGTTCCTCTTCTCTGATCCTAAAATAATGGGCATATAATTAAATTGCTCCTACATTTTTCCTTTTTAATATACTTTGAAGCAAACTAGTTATAACTAATTGATACCAACAGGATTATATATGGTTCCCACATTCCCTGTCAGTACAGTTGCGGTATTCAATGATGCAAACCAACTTTATCCACAACGCATATATGCCATTTGGATTCTTCGTTTCTCCAACACTACAACAAATTAACCATGTAATTACGCGTATATATGTAATTTATGAATGATATTGTCGAATATATATAATGCTATGTAATTTAATACATCGATATCAAACATATACTAATCAATAGAGTTATGGAGTATGAGCCAATCCTAAAAATAGGACCGTAACTTTTACTTTTTTTTTTTATCAGAAAAAGAACCTTTTATAAAGGAGGAAAAACTGGTACGGGAGGTACCAAACCAAAGAGATTACAACAAAAGAGACACAGGGCCAAAAAAGCACCAGGAAGAAAAGTTATTCTCCCAAGTGCAAAAATGAAAAAAGTTGTTCCAACTCCACATTCTTGCAAATATTTCCACGGTAGTGTTATGAATGAGCCACTCCTTGCCTTGGAGTCTACTTTCATTCCTACACCTCCAAAGGACCCAAACTGTACACACCCACAAGGATTTTAAGAACTTCTTGCTCTTCTTCCCAGTCCCCAAGTTTGAGAACCACTGAAAGTGCGCTTGAATCTCCCGGGGCCGGGCTGACTGAAAACCCGCCCATTTCAAAACTCCGTCCCAGACCGCCGAAGCCTTTGGACATCCAAAAAGGGAGTGTTCTGTAGACTCGAGCAGTTCAAAACATGCATTGCAACCAGTTTCCGCTTCTGCAATCTCAATCCTTCTTTTTCTCAGATTCTCGCACGATGGTAGTCTGTTTCTGAAAGCTCTCCAAGCCATGACTTTAGCTTTTTGTGGTGCATGTATGCCCCAAACTTGCGCTGCAGCCTTCATTTTCTCGCTGCCCAACGAGCTTTCGTATCGTTTTGATTGGATGGTCTTATAAGCCGAGTGTGTGGAATATGTTCCGTCCTTGTTTGCCTTCCAAATCCATCTATCCTTTTCCCCTGCATGAAGAGAGTAACCAGAGAGACAAGATAACAACACATTAACTGCATCCTTCTCCCAATCAAAAAGTTCCCTTCTCCAAAGCAGCTTCCAAACCCAAACCCCGTTCTCCCACCTCCCCATCTCGCCCACCTTAGCCTCCTTATTACCACTCAAATTAAAAAGTCTGGGGAAGCATAGAGATAGCGATTTTTCCCCTGCCCATTTTTGTGTCCAGAAGAACCGTAACTTTTACTCTTTTCAAAAAAGAGGACTATATGTTACGAAATTTGTAAATGAGGATTATAGCTTTAATCACGGCCCTGAAATATAAGTGTAAATGTAAGAAATGAAAGCTATAGTTCTCATTTTCAAATTCCGTAACATATAATCCTCTTTTTGAAAATACTGAAAATTAGAGTATTGTTTTTACAATTAGCTCGAGTTATAGGTAGATCTTTTTCTTTAATTAATTAATACACCAGGATGAAGTTAAATGACATTAGGATTTTCTCACCATTAATTACTTAACTTTATACGTCAGGAAGGCTTAGCTTAAGTGGCAAAGCTGAGACACCCAAAGATTCTCATTTGTGAGATGTCTTGAGTTCAATTCCGTCTGCGTGCGAATATTTTTTCACCATTGCGTCACCATGATGTTAGCACATAGCTACTTCCATTTATACCCTACCAATTGAATAATATATATCTAAATACAAACATCTTAACAAGAAATTATTGATCTCAATATATACGTAGGACCTTCAACTTTTGAGACACACATGCATGGGCAACATGGGAAAATAATAGAATTGTTGGTTCTTAATTCAGCAAAACTTTAGTTTATGCCACAAAAGAAAACATTCTTGGTGACCCCAACTCAAGAATCTGCACTATATTTAACCAACTATAACAGAACAAACACGGACAAAATCAGAGCATCAAACTATCAAACTCAGATTTCTTTTATCAAATTTCTCAGACAACAAATGCCCACCTCAACATTTATGCACAATCTTTTTAGGGTTTTCGACACACAAACTTTCCCACGCATTGAGCATGTTGTACCTTTGGATGACACAATAAAAAACGTACAAAAAATTGCAAAAGCTTTGTTACCCGGCATCAATCATCACCATCCTTAAATAACACAAATTAAACCATATCATGATCATCATTAGAGTTATAAACGAATCAAATAATTTATCAAATTGGTATTCGGTTAGAATATCATGGTTTGAATTTGAATATAAATATTTTTTTATTAGATTATTATTCAACTAAAAATATAAATACAAAATATATAATGATATTCAATATTCATAAATATTCGATTAAATATTTAAATATATATGCATATATAATTAGAAGGTTTCCGTTGAAAATGCTAAATGTTGTGAAAATTGAGAATGCACGCGCGAATAATTAAGTCAATAATTTATATGAATAAATCAATGTAACACATGAATAAACATTATTATTTGGGTTCGAATCCTGAAGGAGGCAAGATTTTCACCATATTAATTGGGTGCGGCTACTCGTTAATAAGTTATAAGTATTGATTTATTCGTAGATTTTATTAATTTATTCGTTATTTCCATTTCTCACAAGAGTTGAAATCTCACTGGAACCACACGACATATTCAATTATATGAAGTGTTACCTCATGCTTTACACAAGTACACCTTTTTTATATAAAAGAGCTACGACATTATAATAATTGGCCAATTTTAGTAAAGGAAAGTGCGAAGAAACATAGCATACGCACTTAAATGAAAAATCGTGAGTGTTTAAAAGTATAAGAGTTTACAACTTTTATCAATAATTAAAAGATTCAATTTTGATATTCAAATTTTAGCTAGTATTCGTATTTGACATTTTATTATTCAAATTTAAATACAAATATTTGATTCAAAAAATATCCACATAATATACAAATACAAAATCATGATATTCGACTTTATTCAACTACACCAACAAATAAAACTCTCCAGCAGTGGCAATCACGCAGACACATTGAGGATTATTTAATTAGGATTTTTTTGATCTTTACTAATCTTAACACACACATTCTGATGAGCAACATCTACAGATTTAACGCTCTTGCAGCCCAGCAGCCCAGAAGGCCTACTAGCTTTCTGCACCACTTGCACCGGATGATTCCTCGTGATCATCTTCACAGACTTGCCGGCGGCGCTGACGCTGTCGTCGTTGAACTCCGACGGGGCGGAGTAGTCCGCGGCGCTGGCGGTCACCACGCTCCACTGGATGCTGGCCTCGCTCGGCGCATAGAGCGACGTGGCCGGGCTCATGCATCCGGACGCGGACGCGGCGTCGTCGACATCCCCCGCCGCCGATGCTTCTAGAAGCGGGAAGATGGTTCCGGAAACATCCTCGATCTCGAACAAATCCGAGCTGGCGTCGCTGGCCACGTCACAGCTCCCCACCGTCGACGTCGGGAGATTGTTCCTCCCCGTCGGGATGGCGTCCCACGTCAGCATCGACAGCTTCCGCTCCATGTTCGTCGCCACGTCGCTCCCCTTCGACGGCCTCTGCCGCCGCGACCCGAACACCTCGATGGAGCGCCGCGACTCCTCCAGGTCTTGGATCTTCTTGATCAGATCATGATTCTTCGCGGGGGCGGGGGCGGCCGCGATCTCGTCGACGCGGACGGATTTCTTGTCGAAGCAAGGGGCGGATCTGCAGCCGAGCCCCATGAAGAGGCTCGCGCCGCCCTTCTTCGACTTCGTCTCGTTCGGAAGCAGCACTGTCTGGCTGTTCCACGTCGTGCTGGTTACCTCGGAGCAGAGGCTCGGAGTAGTGGGAGTAGGGGGGCGGGGGCGGGGGCGGAGGGGGG
This sequence comes from Salvia miltiorrhiza, assembly GCF_028751815.1. Taxonomy (NCBI): domain Eukaryota; kingdom Viridiplantae; phylum Streptophyta; class Magnoliopsida; order Lamiales; family Lamiaceae; genus Salvia; species Salvia miltiorrhiza. Next base: position 71,116,264 of record NC_080388.1, read on the forward strand.
GCGGGGGCGGGGGCTGGGGCTGGTTGTTGGCGGTTTGGTAGTCGAGCTTCATGTTGAAGTAGCGGTCGGCGCCGAAGACGCCGATCTCGGGGGGGTGTTTGGGGGTGTGGTGGTGGGAGAAGGTGAAGGCGGCGGTGGGGTCTTGGATGGGGGCGGGGACTTGGAAGAGGAGGTTGTGGTCGGAAGAGCGGGAAAACGAGTCCACACGGAGGCTGCCGGTGGTGGCGGCGGCGGCGGCGCTGAGGTGAGTAGGATCCTTATTCTTAGAGAATTTGATGCTGATGTTGTTGTCTTGAGCGGAGACTCGATGGACCAAGCTCTCCTTGGCTGTGTCCAGGTAACACGAGAAGGAGGCGACGCGGAGGCTGCTGCCGTCTTGGGCGTCCATGGGCGATGGAGGAAGTGAAGGCAAAATTGTGGGAAGTTTGGTTTGAAGTTTAGAAGAGAAGAGGTGGGGATTAAGTAGCATGGGATGGGCAGATAACAGCAAGACAGTGGATCCTACATGCTTATTGTGGTCACTTTACTTATTAAATTCATTTTGTTTCTCATGGTTTTAGGGTTAAAGATTTTTCTTAATTTCATATTGCTAGCTATCTCGTATTATATCACATGTGAACTTAATTACTTTATGGTTGCACGAGTTAAGATATTTAAAAAACCATGCATGGTTTTGTGTAGGCAAAGGTAGTATAGGTTTGTAAGTATATGCATATATAGGTATAGTTATAACAGAAACTTGATTTTTCGTAAACATTACAAATTTTTACACTAAATTTATAAAATAAATTGCACATATAAAAGTCCGTACACATATAGTTTTTGTAGAAAATAATTTATATATATATATATATATATATATATTAATGGATAGATTTTACCATAGTAACAATGTGTAACAACTAATTAATTAAAGGGTTAGTAGCTATAGTGTTACATGTCCCCAACTTTTAGCATTTTTTAGTATCTTTGTTTCATAAAATGTCTTCAATTTTCGTTTTTTATTAAAAAAAATCAACTTTGATCATTTTTTATAAAATGATAAAAAAAATGCCATTTTACAGCTTCAATTTTATGTGCCATGGCAAAACATATACTGTGCAGGTATGAAGATTGACTGCCAGTCATTTAACTACTTTGGAATTAATTACTGATAAAAAATGTTGATTAATAGTTATAACTGATCTTGGCCCATACGTGTTTACAAAATATCTGCGAGTGTTCGATCGTTTTATGTATGTGTACATACATAATGTGATCAATATTTCAACTAAATTGATCCAATTAATTTTAATATCACAGCTTGCACATACTCTCTTGCCCAAGTTGCAGAAATGTCGACATCAATGAATACAGAAATTGGATTTGAAGAATAAAATAGAATGCAATTATGTATAAGAGTCACTATAGTTGCTAGAATTGAATTTGATATACTATATGTAAGTGTATTTATTACATTCTATTGAGTTTAGAAATAGGCATTTAATGGGAGGGGCATAAGTGAAAGTGGTGGCTGAAAAACAAGGCTGAAGGGCCTCCATTCATTCAACAAAGTGTAGGGACAACATTGTCCATATCACAATAATATTTGCCCATTTAATTCTCCAAATACTTTATGCTCCGAGTAAGCTGTGCACATAATTTGTTAGATATGTTATATGATCATGCCATTAATTGGAAAAAAGATCATCGATTATTTTCGAATTATACACTATATATGTGTTTGTGTTTGTGTGGTTGCACAAATGTGTTTATTCTTTTTATAGTTTATTCCATGAATCCATGCTATTCACATAGAATTGGAATGAGACTTGGAGTAGGCTAATGTAAGAAAGACCTATAAGGGCCATTGATTAGATGGGTTTTACGTGTCGGGCATTTTCTTTTTTCCTACTAATCTTTTCAACGTTTATTTTATTAAGGATAAATATCATATTAAATCTTGAATTATTCCCATTTTATCAAAAATACCCTCAAAGTTTCAAAATACTCTCTAAAATCTCAAATTATCATAGTTTTATCAAATATATCCCGCATCTATCTTCTGATCACCAGAAATGTGACGTGGCTCACCGGATGACACAATGTAATTTAAATTCTAATTTTTTAATTCATGTTATTTTATATTCTATTTTTTCAATCCATGCCATCCATACTCTCCCTCTCCCTCTTTCTGTTTCCTCTCCCCCTCTCTCTATCCCCCCCCCCTCTCTCTCTCTCCCCGATGGAGTGTCGCCGATTTTCGTTGCCTTCGGCGCGGCGAGGCCGGGAACATCTCAAGTCGACGACGCTCGATCAATTCCTGAAATAGAAAATAAAAAATGAGTTTATTTAAAATAGGATACTAAAAGAGAGAAAGAGGCAGACAGAAGAGAGAAGAGGAAGAGGGCAGAACGAGATCGAGAGGGAGAGAGAATAAACATACCTGAGACGGAGAGGGTGGTAGTGCAACGGGGACGGCAGCGGTGGTGGCGGAACTCGCCGGATGGGGGAGTTTCAGGGGGAATAAGAGAGGCATAAAACCTAGGAATTGAATTTTAGAATTTGGGGAATTAGACGTAGGAAAGAGAGGAAAGAAAGAGGAAGGGAAGAAGAGGAGTCGGCCTCGCCGCGCCGGAGGCAGCGAAAATCGACGCCACTTACCGGAGAGAGAGAGAGACGGTAGAGAGAGGGGGAGAGGAAACGCAGAGAGAGAGAGAGTATGGATATATGACATGAATTAAAAAATATAGAATATAAAATGACATGGATTAAAAAAAATAGAACTTAAATTACACTGTGTCATCCGACAAGCCACGTTACGTTTCTGGTGACCGAAAAATAGATGCAGGATATATTTGATAAAACCATGATACTTTGAGGATTTAGAGAGCATTTCGAAACTTACATGATATTTTTAATAAAATGGAAATAGTTCAAAGTTTAATATGATATTTAATCACTATAAAAAATCATATGATTGAGACATTCATAGCTATCAAAACATTAATGAAATTCGAGCTTATACATTTAACTTTAATAATTATTACTTTATCACTAGAAGGCATTAATTTAGTTTATAGGATAGATTTGATACACAAAAATTGTAAAATTAATTTCTTATTTAATCGAATAGATTGAAAGTTTGAAATATCTCAATATTCTGGATATTTAAATCATTTGAGCAAATTTTGATAAATTTATATTTGATTGAAATAATGAAATTGGAGTAATCATAATCTTAAAGATAAAAATAATCAATCATGTATTTTATCAATCATGCAAAGTAAACGTATAATAAGACCTCTTAAGGAGACAAGTAGAATTTACATAAAACGCATCTACATATGAAGTAAATATATTGAGACTAGAAATGTGATTTGTTTTGGCTAGCGAGATTAAAAGTGTATTTTTTTTATTGTTTTTATGTATAATTGAAAGAGTATAAATTTCAAAATAGAAAAAAAAATTTGACAAATCTTTTTTAGTAGTTCCTTTTTTGTGCAAAAAAAAATCAATAATATTTTCTTATTTTTCTCAAATGACTCGAACCTTTAATATATTCATTAGAAAAAAAAACACATTTTATCAACATAATTGCACTTTGTTGTCAAATCTACTTAAATAAATTAACCATAACGAATAGAACCTCAGTCATGTAAAATGCGTGTTTGATCTCATAACATAGAGGATATCATTTTCCTACTATCCCAATTTCATTATTTCACATAAAATTTAGAACTTTCTAGCTAAAGTCCTGCAATTCGTTGAGTTGTTGATGAACTCTTTCTAAATTAAAAATTATCGACATTACAAACATTTTTATTTCTATTTTTTTTGTAAAAATAAATTTTCGAGTGGAACTTCTCGTGAAATAAGAAAAACTTCGAATTCATTATTATGCTCTAAAAAAAACATTAAAATCATGACAATTTATTGCACGCTTCACAGAGATCGACCAACTATGCAGAAACAATGTTCTGTTTCACAGTTCTAAACTTGCGATTCAACATATAATTTTCAATCAAACCCCAAATTTCATGAATTATCCTCCCCAAATTCGATTAGCTCGATTGCTTCTTCAAGAAAAAACCTCCAATCTCCTTTCCCCTCTGCAGCTCTTCCAACTCCACTCTCTAGCAATCACCACAGGCCTCCAATTCCAGCACCCCTCAGTTCTCCTCTCTCTCTTCAAGCTCTCTCTCTCTAACCCCTCGACGCTCACACACGCAGACAAACTCTTCCCACGAGTTCAAGAGCCCTACAAATGGAATCTCATGATCAGACACGCATCAGCTACCAGCCCTTTAAAGGCGCTGTCTCTGTTTCAAGAAATGCGAAGCGATACATCAAGCGCCCCTTTTTACAACGACCCTTTTGTTTATGCTTCTCTGGTCAAAGCTTGTGGTAAAGCTAGGGGTTTTCTTCAAGGTAAATCGGTGCATTGTCGTGTAATTAAGCTCGGATTAGGTTACAATGCGAATGTGTTGAACAGTCTCGTTAGCTTTTACTTGGGCTCTGTGAATTTGATGAGCTATGCTGCTGTGTTGTTTGATTCGGTTTCGGAGAAAAATGTGGTTATTGTTAACGGTTTGATTTCTGGGAATGTTAGAAGGGGAAATTTTGATTTGGGGCTGAAGTTGTTTGTTGAGATGCTGCGTCGCTGTTTTGGTTCGAATGTGAAGCCTAATTGTGTTACTTTCGTGATTTTGATATCCGGTTGTGTCGAATTTGGGGGATTTGCAACGGGGAAGGCGCTTCATTGCTGTAGTTGGAAGATGGGATTTGGATGGAATGTTGAAATGTGCAATGCGCTTATTGATTTCTATGCTAAATTAGGGTTTGTCTGTGATGCTGCGAATGTGTTTGCGGAAATGCCGGAGAGAGATTTGATTTCGTGGAACTCGATGGTTTGGGGCCATGTTAAGAGTGGAGATTATGTGCAAGCGTTTTCCTTGTTTGGGAAAATGAGGAACGGAGGCGTCGGAGTTGATGGAGCATCGTTTAGTTGCTTGCTGTCTGCTTGTGCTGCTCGTAGAGATCTCTGGTCGGGGAGGATGGTTCATGCCCGTGTGAAAGCTGCCGGGATGGAGTCTGATGTCTCCGTGGGGACGGCTCTAATCAACGTGTATGCAAAGTGTCGAAGCCTCAAGTCTGCGAGGAAACTCTTCGATGAACTACCAAAGCGAGAGATTGGATATTGGAACGCGATGATACACGCGTATATTGATGCCGGGCTTGCTAGGGAGGCCTTGAAGCTACTCGATGAGATCAAGCTTAGGGGTTTACGGCTAGATGAAGTGACCGTCTTGGGATTGATCATGGCTTGCCGTGATGCAGGGGAGCTGCATCGCGGTAGCCTTGTGCATTCTATTGTAGAGAGCGATGATCTCTTTAAAGGAAGCATGGTTATGGGGAATGCCCTTGTCGACATGTATGCAAAATGTGGGAGCACCTCGAAGGCTAGGTCCGTCTTTGAGAGGATGCCGCGGAGAGATGTGATCTCGTGGACATCTATGATAGTAGGGCACGCTGTCAACGGGGAAGGAGGCGAATCTCTCGCTACTTTCAAGCAGATGTGTGCGGAGAAATTTGTTCCGAACCATGTGACCTTGCTTGGAGTTCTGTTGGCATGCGACCATGCCGGTCTGGTTGATGAAGGGATGAGATTGTATAATACGATGAGTGAAGTGTACCATATCGAGCCACGGGTCGAGCACTGTGGCTGCGTGGTCGACATGCTTGCTAGAGCCGGGAGAGTCGGAGATGCTCAAATGTTTGTTCAGAATATGCACGCGAAGCCTAATGCGCTCGTTTGGAGAATGCTGTTGAATGCGTGTAGGGTTCACGGCCACATCGATCTCGGGTTGATCTACGTTACCGGCTTAGCGGAGCTGGACACGTCTCCCGACCCTGCCAGTTTCGTGATCTCCTCTATCATGTATGCCGAAGCTGGGAGATGGAACGACGTCGTCTCTAGCAGAGACATCATGGTTGTTGAGGGAGCTTCCAAGGAAGCGGGGAAGAGCTGCATTTCTTACCTCACGGAGTGATGTGAATAGTGAATACGATGGAACGATCTCCTCGTGTTGGCTCTCGTCACGTTCGTGTCGGATTTTCGTAGGGTTATGCTGGGAAGCTCCAAGGCCGGATTTTTGGTTGACGTTGAAGGTGAGTTTGCAGTTTTGCTTGAGATTGTGGTGTGGTTTTAACCTATAAAAGAAGATGAACTGAAGAAGTGTGGTTGGAATTTTTGCAGTTTTGTCTGGTTGAAATAATTCTATGGGTAAAGCTTCAAGTATGAAGAGTAACTTTGCTGCTACAAGTAAAAGGTAATGACTACAATTTACATGGTGCTCTTGCTAGATAGATAGATATATAGATAGATAGAAGATAATGATTCACGAGCTCATGAGCTGAGTTTTATCTTAGTGTGGTTACATTACGTAATTCATGTTTAATGCCAACCACCTTTAATCATGAGATTGTCACTTACTATACTAAGAAAATACTACTCCTTCCGTCTACGAACTAGTGTTTAAGGTAGGTCGGAAGGAATTTTTAAGACAAGTTAATTGTGTATTTAGTGAGAGGAGAAATGACCCCACAAATTAAAAAAAAATGGAGAAAGTTAGTGAGAGAAAGGACCGGACAAATTAAAAAATGGTAGGTCCATGAATGGCAATATGTGTAAAGATGTGTGAATCTTAAGGGTAATTATTTTCAAAAAAAGATTAGGACATGTTTCTGTGGATGGAAATAGTAGTATATATAAAAATTGAATTTTTATGTGTACCCTATTTCGCACGACCTTATTTTCAAAAAAAAAATAGGACATGTGATTTATTCTCTAGTATTTTTTGTTCATCAACTTACTGTTCATTCGGTTGCTACTGCAAGTTTAGATAGAGTGTTTTTTAGAATAACTTTTGTCAAGAATTAGTATGAGTGATCAATTTTTAAATAATTGTTTAGTCACTTTCATTGAGAGGGATGTATTTCAACAAATTTCAGATGAAGATGTTTTTGATGGCTTTCAACAAATAGAGACTAGTCGAAAAAAAAATTAGACAACTATGCAATTTTTTTTGTATTTTAATATATATGACTTTAAAATTAAACAATGCTGCAGAATTTACTAAGTTTAATACTCCTTCCATCTCATTATAAATAACACATAGTAACTATTACTCTATTAGGCACGAGAATTAAAAAAAATGTGTAAATTAATTAAAAATAATAGAGTCTACACTTTTTTAAAGATTATTTTTTAGCATTTATTGAATATGTCACTTATAAATACAAGCTATTTCTAATGAAATAAAAGGAGTATTTATTGTTATATTTATTTTAATATAATTATTTATCGCATACGCAAATCCAAAAACCTGACTTTGCCACTGTCACTCTATCGACTAGTCTGGGGACTGGTCACATTCTCAATTCAAAATTGCTAATATACAAAGGTTGAGTTTTGAAATATGTCATCAATGCATGCTATTTTTAATTAACTGCAATTTGATTCGATTCGTTTACGGCCCTAGTCATCGCTCCTTACCAGTAATCTCTGCAAGAGCAAATGCCACTCTTGAAACAATGGAACCGGCTCCTATCTCTGAGCGTAATCTCCAACTCATAAACCTTGGAAATCAACTTCATCACATTGTGACAATCTCTACAAACTCTCAAGTTCTTCACAATCCTAATAACCCGCGCCCGCCCGCCCGACCTCGTCATCCCAAAGGCGACAGCTAGCTTCTCGCTGTGCGCAGCCACCGCGCCCTCCTTCTCCTCCTCCTCCACGTCGTGCAAAACGTTCCCAACCTCCGGGACGTAGCCTCCTTCAACCCTAATCCTCAACATCACCTCATTGAGCTTCTTATAGGCCTCCTTCGTCACATCATCTTCCCTCACACCCGCTACAAAAGTATACACCATCTTATCAACTTCAATCCTGCTCCAACCCGGATCCTTCCTCAACTTGAGCTCCGCCATCGACTTCCTCACTGCTGCCGCGTCCCTCCACTTCCCGGCAACGGCGTAGATGTTAGATAACAAGACACGATCGCCACAATTGTTTGGATCCATCTCCGAGAGCCGGTCCTTCACCTGCTCCGCCAGCTGTACGTTGCCATGGAAACTACATGCGCCAAGAAGCGTCCGCCAGATGATATCGTTGGGAGGAATCGGCATCCGAGACACGAAATCGTACGCCCTGGTGAGCTGCCCCGCCCGGCTGTACAAATCAACCATACATCCATAATGCTCGATCTCAGGCTCGATCCCATACACTTTAGACATTCTATCGAATATCTCACTCCCCTTTTCGACCAAACCGGCGTGAGCACACGCGAAGAGCAGAGCAACGAACGCTGTCCCATCAGGTTCGATCCCGGACTCCTCCATTTCAAGAAACAGAGCATGCGCTTCCTCTCCATATCCCTGCATCGCTAAGCCCACAATCAGCGTTGTCCAAGAAACGACACTCCTCCTCCCCGGCATCCTCTGAAACACGAGGCGAGCCATATCCACGCTCCCGCACTTGGAATAGGTATCCATTAGCGCGTTGTTTACCGGAGTGATCCAAGCCATACCTACTTTCTCAACAAAACAATGCACCATCTTTGCGAATTCCAGCGCCCCAGCTTGCGCGCACGCTGACAAAACCCCGGTTAAGGTCACCTCGTTCGCCCTCATTCCCGTCCCACGCAGCCTCCTGAAATACCCAAACGCCTCCTCGAACCACCCGTGTTGCGCCAACCCTAAAATCATCATGCTCCAAGATACCTCATCCCTCACAGGCATTTCATCAAACACCTTCCCCGCCAACACAAACTCCCCCAGTTTCGCATACCCTCCGAGCATCAAGTTATACGACGTCGGGCTCTTTGCAGGCATCGAAGCAAACACTCTCTCCGCGCCTCCCACGTCCCCGCGCCGAAAGAAAGCCGTCAGCAGCGCGTTCCACGTCACGATGTTTGGGTCGGGAATTTCGTCGAACATGTTGCACGCAGACTCAACACGCCCGCACTCCGCATACATGCTGATCAGAGTAGTGCCGACGAAGATGTGGGTGTCGAGCCCGCGCAGTAGCGCCTGGCAGTGCAGCTGGGTTCCAGTGCGGGGGCACCGGATATTGGCGGCGGATTTGAGAGAGAAAGCCAGCGTGAAGCTGTCAATCTGCGAGCCCAGATTCTTGAGCATGAGGGAGAAGGTGGAGATTGAGCTGTGGGGGGAGTCCGAATCGGAGAAGCCGCGGATGACGGCGTTGTACATGAAGGCGTCGGGATTTGGGGCGTGGAGCAGGAGGCGTTGGGCGTAGTCGTGGGCGTTGGAGACGTGGACGGCGCAGTGGAGGAGGAGCTTTCCGGCGATGAGTGGGTCGGCGTCGAGGGCGGATTTGGTGGCGTGGGCTTGTAATTGTTGGAGGGATCTCAGGGTTTTGCAGCTGCTCAAGAGCGAGAAGCAGAATTGGTGTGCGCTGTTGTTCATTGCATGACATGCAAATCGTTGCCGTTTCAACTGTTTGATATTCGGAACACTGCGTTCATTTTGGGGCACCCTCAAAAATTGGTTTCAAATTTGATGGTTTGTTTTGCTAAATTCCTTTTTGTTTTCTAAATTAAAGTGTTATTTGAGGATATTTATTTTATTGTGAAAATTTAAAATATTTTATTCCTTAAGTTGCATGTGAAAAATATTCTTTTGTATGAACATAAGCATTTTATGCCCTATTCTTTAAATACCATGTGATTTGATGAGTTTGTTTGGTTTTTTGTAAAAGTCTTATACATTTATACATTTGACCGATTTGATAGCCATTAATCAAAAAAATTAACGATTTGACAACTATCAGTCAAAAGTGCATATGATCGATGGGTGTCTAGATCATATGTCCAGCCAGACGGACACATGATCTAGCCATCCAGATTTTTCACTCAAAATGGAAATCGAGCCTATTAATAATGGGACAAGTTTAATATTTATCATTTTTCCTTTGCAAAAATATGTTTATAATACAAAACTATATATATATAGATGCAGAGACCAAATTAAAACAACAAGTCAAGATGGCCGAGCGGTCTAAGGCGCCAGTTTCAGGTACTGGTCCGAAAGGGCGTGGGTTCAAATCCCACTCTTGACATTTATTTTTATTTTTTTAGCAAAGTTTTCATTTGTTTTTTCCATTATTTAATCGAAATCATTAATATTAAAATTGTAAAAAAAGACTCAAATTTTCCCTTTGTTTTTTCCATTATTTAATCGAATTCATCAATACTAAAATGATTTTTTTTTCTCAAATTTTCCCTTTGTTTTTTCCATTATTCAATCGAATTCATTAATATTAAAATGGTGAAAAATTAATGCAACATTTTTATTTTTTTAGCAAAGTTTTCATTTGTTTTTTCCATTATTTAATCGAAATCATTAATATTAAAATTGTAAAAAAAGACTCAAATTTTCCCTTTGTTTTTTCCATTATTTAATCGAATTCATCAATACTAAAATGATTTTTTTTTTCTCAAATTTTCCCTTTGTTTTTTCCATTATTCAATCGAATTCATTAATATTAAAATGGTGAAAAATTAATGCAACGAAACTTTATCAAAGCAAACCAAACTTGTGAATTTGTTGACTTGAGCCCTATGTCATTGTTATGAATCTTATGATGCCTCAAATTTATAGCGAAGAGTTCTAAATCCTTTAATTTGAACTACATAATATCATAATTCTAAAAAAAAAAAAAAAAACTACATATATCATTTTTTTCAACCCAAATATCAAATACGAGGGCTCAAAAATTTACATGCAGATATAACTAAATTATGTGTCGAATAATTAGCAAAATATGAACTTGAGCAAGTAGATTATTTTTTTTTTCCACAATTATCTCCAAAATAACATGGTTCAATCGGGTTTTAAAAAAAAACATGGTTCAATCGAATCCAATGAGTTCAAGTGATGCTACTGTCTCGATTTAAGACGTGGTGGAATTATTTTATGTATATTAACAAGATTTTTTAGAAATTTTTATTTTTTTAATGGTAATAATCGAGAAAAAATTCCCACCTAACCACCACAAAATTTCAACTAAAAAAACAACTAAATTCAAAGACATAACTTAAACCCCAAAATATCTCAGTGAACGCAGCTGAATTCCGAGCACCATCAATGGCGTCCACTGCATTTCTTCGTCTTCCATCAACATCTCTTTCCCTACCACTAAAATCCTCCCGACCAATCTCGCCTTGCGCTTCCAAAACCCTAATCTTCAAAGTCAAGGCATCGACATCCGTCGACTTCTCCGCCCCGTCCAAGCCATCCCCAATTTCAACGACCAATTCCGGAAGCTGGAGGTGGAAATTCGACGGAAATTCCGTAAACATCCACTTCGACCGCCTCGAGAAAGGCGGCGCCGACGCCGATCAGCCGCGGAAGGACATCCTTTTGGTGCCCACAATTTCCGACGTGAGCACCGTGGATGAGTGGAGAGAAGTGGCCGAAGAAATCGTCGCGAAGGATGGCGGGATCAATTGGAGCGCGACGATTGTGGATTGGCCCGGCCTGGGCTACTCGGACCGGCCGAAGCTCAATTATAATGCTGATGTGATGGAGAAGTTTTTGGTGGATTTTGTCACCGCGCCTGATAGCCCTATTTCCAGCTCTGTTGCAGGTCTGTGATCTAGTTACTTTTACTTCGCAATTGCTTCCAATTTGTGATGCTCGTTTATTTGTCTCGGCGGTTCTTGTTTTGGTTTTCTGGTCAAACATGTTTTTATACTCTTTAATTTGGTGTGTGGAGTGGTTATTGTGTTTTCTTGTATTCTGCGGCTGAATAGGTTTATTGTGATGAGTAATTTGGTATTGGCTTGTCTGTGTATATGGAGAAATGAAATCAAATTGCCATAAGAAATAAATCTTTGATGTTGTTGAGGGGCGTTTACTTTATATGAGTGAGTATGTTTATCCTCATTACTAAGATTTCTTCAATCTCACCCTTTTAATCGGGATATGAATAAAGTAAAATTAGCTCAAATGCTAGAAATTATGAAGGGTCTTATGATATACAGAGTTCCAACCCATCTTAGTAAACAATGGATTAGCATGTAAGTACTATTTTTATCTATCTAAGCTAATCCTCAAAAGTAAACGTTCCATGAGGGGTCATTTACTTTGAGTGATATGATTGATTGATAAAAAATAATCCATGCTAATTTGCTGTTTACTTCGATGGATTGATTAATTTTAAACTTGTTTGACCATCTTATCCTTCAAATACTCAATCCTTAGTTTATCGATTTATCCTATCACTCAAAGTAAATATCCCCCTTGAGTGTGAAACTTTTCCAGGTCTCTAAGATCTATGAAACTGAGCTTTTCTGTTATTTGTTTGGGATAAACCATGTGTGATGCATCATGCGTTATCCTATTCTGGGGTCTTCTTCTGGTAGCTGAATACTAGGATTATGTTGAGGGACATTCAACGATAACATGGTTTACTGTTGATGGGCCAGTTATTGAATCACGGTGGTTCCTCTATGCCTCTAACTGCTGTTACGTTTGGTCATTGGTTGGGATCACGGTTTTTGTAACCATTGAACACGTATAGTTATCCTTGATCCATTCCCTTTGGGGGTGTTGTGGTGGATGAGATAGATATGATTGATAGGATTGGAAGGTGATTAAATAATCCACCCAACTTTGGGGTGATAAATAATCACTCAATTGGATAATTAGAGCGCAGGTTGAGTTATCCATCATGGGCCGAATCATCCGAACCAAACACTTGATTAAGTTGGATTATTTTATCAATCACGTCTTATCACTCAAACCAAACACCTCATTTGTCTATGGCATTGTTAAAACCAAATAATTAGATGCCTGGACTTGTCTCTATCTTGATTTACTATGTTCAGCTTATATTACGGAATTGACATTGCTGATTCTTACTGGATAACTTAATGGGTGGGAACTAGCACTTAATAGCCAGTCAAGTGACAGGTTATTGAAGTTATAATTTTAGAAGAGGAGTGGAAATAAATAATTATTTTATTTCTTAAGGGGTGTAGACAGATCAAATGACTGTAATTTGTTAATGGAGAACTGATAACCAATGAGAAAGAAATGGGAATGCATGACCACTCGAAGTTGGATACTAGGGATTATCTTGCTAAAAGGGAAAAAGAAAAGAAAAGGGCCGAAGAAACTACTTGGCAATGAATAATGTAAGGTTGGGATAGTACCTGAATAAAGATAAAATCTTAATCTGAATTAAGAGTTTCATGATAATAGTGTTGCGCCAATCATATTTTTTTTCTCTCAAGCTAATTAAAACTGTCTTTTGAGGCACAACTCAGTTAGTAAGACGTTTCCGTTCCAACTAACAGGTCGAGGGTTCCGGTCATCTAGAGGGGTTGGTTGATTTCCAGTTTCTTTGGTGCCTTATATGTATCTTCATGGTAAGTAAAGCCTCTAAGTCTGAAGGAAGTTTGTCTGTTTACTCTCCTCTCTGACCAATTGGTCTCGCCCGAGCATGATTACATTCAGTTCATGCTCAGGGATTCAGGTCAACTAGAGTCACACCATCATGATGCATGGATAGGGGCAATAACAAGGTTTATGATTGATTGTTTTGTCTAACTTTGTTTTCAATCAAACTTTACCATGCCTCGAGGCCCTGTAGCGATACTCATACTACAACACAATAATTTCCGCTAGCAATTACTTGTCATCTGTCCTCACTTTGCTAAATTGGTTTACCCAAGTTGCTACAAGAGTCGATTGTACTAATTTTTATACCTTTGACACATGGGTTTCCCTGATGTCACAACAACCACCCTCGTTGGAGATGCAACAATGTCTACATGTGCTCCTTCACTTGTAGGACCACTTCATTGAATAATACCCTCAAGATGGCTCTATTACCATTTGTAGTTTTGTCTTGCAGAATTTTGGAGAGAATCTTAGCCATTTCTCAGAACATTAATAGATCTTGAATAAGATGGTTTCCGCTGAAGGCCTCCACCGTTTACTTTTCCAGCTTAATTGACAGTTCTTGATAATGCCCTCTTTATAATTCCTAGCACGGTGATCACATTCACGTAAATATACTGCTAATGATTGTTGTTGCCGCGCACAGATAACGAGTATGTGGTCTTTGGAGGAGGGCATGCTGCAACCGTAGCTGTTCGGGCTACAAAAAAAGGGTTTTTGAAGCCAAAGGCCATTGCTGCTGTTGCACCGACCTGGGCTGGCCCCCTTCCTATCGTATTTGGTAAAGATTCCAATATGGAAACTAGGTACAAAATAACTCACACACCTTCTACATTCTTGATAACTGATAAATTCTAATAGCCAAAGCTTTTTATTATGGGGCCGTCATATTTTGGTTAAATGTAGTTTATAAGAGGAGCTGAATATTCAAAACTTTATAATCAGTGAATACAAGCTAATTTTAATTTTTAAAGCCAACCAACAATTTCTTTTTAATCAATGTTGCCTCAAAATGTTGTGAATTCACAGGTATGGCCTTCTAAGAGGGACCTTGAGGGCTCCTGCTGTGGGTTGGATGATGTACAATGTTCTTGTCAGCAACGAAAAGGCAATCACGTCGCAGTACAAATCCCATGTATATGCCAATCCCGAAAACGTCACTCCTGATATAGTCGAGAGCAGATACGCACTCACCAAACGGAAAGGGGCCCGTTATGTGCCCGCTGCCTTTCTGACTGGACTGCTTGATCCAGTAAGTTCCAGAGAGGAGTTTGTTCAACTATTCGCCGGACTAGAAGGAAGCGTTCCCATTCTCGTTGTCTCAACCTCAGAGGCACCTAAAAGGTCAAAAGCTGAAATGGAGGCTCTTAGGGGAGCAAAAGGTGTGAGCAAATTTGTGGAAGTGCCAGGTGCTCTTCTGCCTCAGGAGGAGTATCCGAAGGTTGTTGCCGAAGAATTATACAGGTTTTTGCTGGAGAATTTCGAACCGGATGTTTAAGGAAACTGCTCACATTTCTCACAAAATGGTGGAACACACAGGTAAATCATCAGATCAAAGTCATATACACTCATACACACATTTCTTTAGTTTGTCATGTTCTTATGTGTGATAATTTTGTGGATAAAAAACATAAAACCTTTGACTCATTATTCAATGACGACCATGTAGATTTGTAATACTTGTATTCAGATTTCATTTTACAATTGCGAGCGATTTTAATAAAAGGTCTCTCTCTTTTTTTTTTCCAGTGGCATGATGCATTTGTTTTCTTTGAGGCTCTTTTATTGGTCTTAAACCTGTTTCTGCCTCAATCAAATTTCATATTTTAATCAAGCATCACGTTTATTTTGGGGAGAATGGCCTTGTTCCACCATGAACAGAGCTCTGTAAATTTACTCTTTTAATATGATTTGTTCCACCATATATTCCAAGGTTCTTGTTGAGATTGTTGCGACTGAAATGGGTGCTTTCTTGGAGAAGTGCATGCCTAACAAATGTTTTCTCTAATGCCATCATATTCCCTCCTCGGATTGCTGTCTTATTTGGTAATGAATTTTATTTCGTTCTTGAATAGATTCCCATCTTATAATTTCATTGTAAAGTAATGCAAAATTTTCCATTTTACTCTCAAATAGCGTTTACTTTTGAGGATTGGTTTAAATAGATAAAAATAGTAAAATTAATCAATTATTTATTAAAATGGATTGAAACTTTGAGATATCCTAAGATCCTTGGTAATTTCTATTATTTGAGCTAAATTTGTCTTATTTATATCTCATTAAAATAGTGAGATTGAATAAATCCTATTCTTAAGGATAAAACTATTTAATCATGTATTTTATTAATCATGCAAATTAAATGTCTCTTTATAATCTTTACAAATTTTTTTTTTACCTTTTTTGTTTCCATGCCAACAAGAGTATAATTGTACACTTACTTGGTACTCCATGCACGAAAAAATTGTTACAATTTTCTTTTTGATCTTTCTATAAAAAAAATCACTTTTACTTGTAATAGTAAGGTTCACAAAACTCCACTCACATTTAAAGTGGGATTCCAATTTCACTAATAACTACACTCACATTTTATTAAAACTCATGTCGTTTATAATGTGATAATTATAGGAAATATGTGTTTTGATAGAAGGGGACACTTGCTCGACTACAAAGGAGTAATTGTTAGCTAGATTAGAAATGAGGACGTGTTTTTCTTATCTTTGTACCCGTATTTTTTCTACAGAATGATTAATAATGATTTTTTATTCTCTCTGTGGTAATTAAAAATTTTAATTTAATGATGGAAAGAGAAGCGTTTTACTAACTTAACTATAATCCACCGTTACAAATAAGTACTACATGATGCTTAAATTAATGAATTAACTATAATCCACTGTTACAAATAAGTACTAGTACATGTAACCAATGCTTAAATTAATGAATTTTGATGTGCAGAACCAGTTGCATGCAGTGAAGAGTCGGCCCTCCCTACCTCATGTTCTGGTTATGTACCACGTGTCTTACCTTTTTTATAACATATCTTAATTCTCTAACCATAATTATTTGAAATAACTTTTCTTTGAAACTCTTCAAGTATTATATTTAGGGCAAATGGTTTTTAATACCCACTTTTATAATACATCTATCAAATCTACCCACCTATATAAAACATCTATGAAAAATACCCACTTCATAGTGAAATACCATTTCTACCCTTATACTTAATTTCTCTTTATTTACCATCTTTTGCCTAATTAAGCTTGACTAGTATATCGGCTGGAAACTTTCCTCGTGCCCGATAGGTTACTTCGGTAAACTGGGTCTGGACTGTGAGACAACGCCACGTACTGTTAAGCAAAAAATGATTAAAATTGGTAATTGTTCAAATTGATCCCGCGCTTCTCAAAATGGTTCATCGAGAGCTTTTGGCTCTAGCACCACTAATCGAAGATTGTAGAGTGCCTGATGATACTTCTTGCGCTTCTCTTCTGCAGATCCTTCGAAAAAACCCATTCCCAAGAAATGGATCTTTATCTGTTTAGTAGCCTCCTTGATGAATTTCTACGCCTTTATACCCTATATGTTCATATGGGGGTAGTTGATGATACAACCGCCAAGCACCTCTTTTTCACAAAGTTTCCAAGTCCATGGAGGGAGATGCTCATCAACGAATACGTATCACCGGGAGAATATCCCCTTGATAGTGCCTCAAGGAGGATGTCTTATGTCCACAAGAAGCTGTCCGAATGGTGCCAGAAGGCAGCAGACTTAAGGAATCTCAAGAAATTGAGAAGACTCAACAAGAAGTCCCCATTGATGTGCGACAACATTGATCTTCCAACAGAGATTGGTGCTGAGTTGCTGTATCAAAGGAGGAGCCGAAAGAAACATAGGTATCAACCCTATGAAAGAAAGTCCAGAAGGAGTTCTTGGAAGCCAAGAACTATGTGGACCAGACAGAAGGCACGCTCCTACAAGTCAGGCCAACGGAGCGGACCATCAAGAAACCGATTCTCAAATCAAAAGAGAATCCCGGCGAGAAAAACTTTCAGGCGCACTCAAGCCAAAGCAAATGAAAGTTTTAAGGATTGCAACTGCTGGTCGTGCGGTGCACAGGGGCATATTTCAACCAATTGCCCAGATAACGAGAAAAGGCAGATAAGGAGATTCGAATCCACACCGGATATCGAAGACGCAATCTACCAACAGAAATTGATACCCGTGTATCAATTTGAAGATATATCCTCTGATGAGAGTATATATGAGCAAGAAGAAGTCTTTAGTTCTGAAGATTCGGGAATGTCCGATGGATCAACCGGAGACGAGTCAGACTAAAGAGGAGCACGAGGTCCACCACATCCAGAAGGAGGATCAGAATGGATTCACTAGCCATTTTTTGATTCCACAGGAAGAAGTGGTGAAAAAGCTCGTGAAGAAACTCAATAGGGAAACTGGAGAGGTACAAACATACCAAGGGTTTTCCAATGGGAGATTAAATCGAGTTTTTAATAGCTTGATACCATCAAAGAGGAAGCATCATGTCTATTTTGGTGTCACAAACCGAGAAATGGCGCTTCCAATGGAGATTACAAGTAATCAGGTGGAGATCCAGCTGGTACCTGCCGAAGATATTAGGCAGGATCTTAAGAAAATGAAGCCAGAAGTCGCAAATACGATGAAATGGATTCATATTGGAGCAATTCAGTTGGTGATCAAATCATCCCTATCCCCTGGGACAGACCAACCAATTGATGTCGCACTTTGCGACAAAAGAATCAGAGATACTAGAGCATCAGTTCTGGGAGCCTTTTCAGGCAATCTCTATGCCAAGACGATTATAACCGAGTTCTATCCACAGATCGCTTATAATCTACAAGATTCATCCTTCAGCAGAGCCCTGACCCTCTATCAGGACTACAAAAAGAAGGAGCTGTTGACAGATGGGAATAGGCCATACTCACTGACTTATCAAGTCTCGTATGCCCTATCAAATTCTCATCACACGGAATTATTTCTGGGAAAAGAATTTATTGAAATTCCAGAAATATTCAAGGAGGTAGCCAGGGCAGTCAAACCAAACCGAGTGGAGATTCCTCAGATCGGAGAAATCGACATCGATATTGGAGACAAGACGGTGCTAAGCCATACTCAAAGTCTCAGACTGGGAGCACCGAGGCTATCATTTCAAGGAAATAGACTGACTTCAGGGTCTATTACAAGAAGTTTCTCTCAATCATATGAGAGAATGGCGATCCAGGAAACACCAGCTCCAGACATGAGGGTTAAACTCAAATGTCCCGAAGGATGGAGACAAGTTTCCACAAAATTTGATACAACAAGCAGGGAAAATCAGTTTCCTTGTAGTTCGTTGTATTATTTGGCAAATCCAGGTGACAACCGATACATCGGAACTCTGGAGGTTGGAGGTTTCGAAATCCAGACCGAAGGCCAAGCCGGACAAGAAGCAGATGTCCTGATCTTAGGACGAGATTTCCTTGACAAATATAAACCATGGTCATGGAAATCAGGAAGAATGGAGATCACAATCGGGCGTCAAAGGTTGATGATCTAATGACAAGTCCATTCTCAATATACATCTCTGTTGGGATGTTATACGAGAAATTCAAAGCAGAATATTTTGCTGCTTATGTGGATTCGGGAGCAGGAATCTGTACAGCAAAACGAGGAGTCTTTCCAGCAGAAGTGGAAGAAGATCTACCTCGAATTGCAGGAAGGGATTTCTCTAAAAAGATTTTGCTTCTATCAAAGGGAGTAAAGCAAACGGAAATATTGATTGGCGGAGCAGGACAGACACCTT
The DNA here is from genome assembly GCF_028751815.1 of Salvia miltiorrhiza. Taxonomy (NCBI): domain Eukaryota; kingdom Viridiplantae; phylum Streptophyta; class Magnoliopsida; order Lamiales; family Lamiaceae; genus Salvia; species Salvia miltiorrhiza. The sequence continues at coordinate 71,135,552 of NC_080388.1, forward strand.
GGTACAAGGTCAAGACTCCACCAATTTATTTCCATGATACCGGAGCAGATATATTATTGGGAAATAATTTTCTGCAAAGCTTCAAGAGATTTATACAGGACAATGAGGCTAGGAGGCTTGTGTTCACAACCAATTGTGACCACAAAATCATTGTGCAAAGGCTCCAAGGAGCTTTTCATCGTTCAATACCAATCAAGTTCCGCAGCAAGCGTGGTGATGATGGCAGACTCCGGCGTCCCCAAATGAAGGATCAACGGAGATTCGGCGAGGTTTTGCTCAAATGCAGAACTGAGGGATTTCCAGATCTCTCTGAGGAGGAAATTCAAATCCTCAAAGTATCCCTGATATCACACAAGGATATCAAGGAAGACGAACAGGTGTCTATAGCCGACGTCAAAAGGAGAATCCAGAAGTGTTACCACGAGGATCCTTTGGCATGGTGGGACAAGAACCAACTCAGAGCAACCTTGAAAGTTAAGGCTGGAAAGGAGTACGAGTTCGTCAGGTTCAAACCTATCCTGATGAATCCTCAAGATCAACAGGATATGATGAGTGTAATCAAGGAACACCTTGATTTAAAGTTAATCGAAGGAGGAAGATCACCCTACAGCAGTCCGGGATTTCTGGTGAGAAATCATGGGGAGATCAAGCGAGGAAAACCAAGATTGGTCATTAATTACAAAGGGATTAATGACATTCTTGAATTTGATGGATACTTCATCCCAAGCAGAGAACACCTCATCAATTGCATTAGAAGTGCAAGGGTATTCTCAAAGTTCGATTGCAAATCAGGCTTCTACCAGATTCGCATGGAAGAAGGGAGTAAGAAGTTCACAGCCTTCTCAACTCCACAAGGACATTATGTCTGGAATGTCATGCCAATGGGGCTAGCCAACGCGCCTCAGATATTCCAAAGGAAGATGGATAATCTCTTCAAAGATTATTCTTCGTTTATGTTTGTTTATATTGATGACATCCTTATTGCATCAAAAAACATTCATGAACATGTCAGGCATCTGGAGATCTTTGCGGATGTTTGTCAACAAGAAGGACTAGTGCTGTCGGAAAAGAAGGCAGTCATAGCCACCCAGAAGATGGAGTTTCTGGGGATCGAGATCGATGAATCTGGGATAATTCTACAAGATCATATTGTGGAAAAAGTCCAGGGATTTCCGGAGGATCTCAAAGAAAAGAAGCAGCTCCAAAGCTTTCTCGGAGTTGTTAACTTTGCAGGAATGTTTATCAAAAATCTTGCGGAGTACCGGAAAGTCTTCAGTCCGTTGCTGAAGAAAGATGTTCCATTCATTTGGAAAAAGGAGCATCGGGATGGTATGAAGAAGTTAAAAGAGATTTGTAAAAATCTCCCAAAACTTTCAATACCACAAGATGAGGATGACCTTGTCCTCTATACAGACGCGAGTGATTTCTGGTGGGCAGCAGTGCTTACAAAGATCACCCCCTATGGAGAAGAACCTTGCAGATATTGTAGCGGTCTCTTTTCCGATGACGAAGCTGTGCGATGGCACATTAACGAAAAGGAGTTCTTTGCAGTGCGAAAGGCGTTTAAAAAATGGCCGCTTTTCTTACTTGCTAAGAAATTTGTTTTGAAAGTAGATAACACTAACGTTAAAGCTTTCTTAACAAAAAAGATTGAATCTAAGCCTGAAAAATCTAGATTGCTTAGATGGCAAGCCGAATGTCAATATTATGATTATGATATTGTCGTCTTGAAATCTGATCAGAATGTTCTTGCAGATTTCCTTACAAGGGATGGAGCTCCCTGAAGCGGAGGCCATCGAGGCAATACAGGGGCAGCTCTTTGAAAGTCTAGAGCTGCTACAACAAGAGTGGCACAGATGTGTGCTGCATACTAAACAAGCAGGAAAGATACAAGCGGCTGACGAAGCCAAAGTATCTAGCCAAATTGATGTCTGTTTCATGAAGATGTTCAATCTTCAGGAAGCAACTGAAAAGCCGCTCTTGCGCGCAGTCCGTGAAAATCGGGCTAAAGCAATGCTTTCCGTACAGGGCGGATTACCTGTAGCAGGGGATTCAAGTACCCCTAGCCCAAGTCCTGAGAGAATGGCTTCACAGCCGGACGCTCGAGGAAAAGATGTTGTTAAGGGGTCACTCCCTGAATCAACATGTCAACCCTCCACCTCTGGGGTAAAAGAGGGAGAGATCAGCCTTAGGCCCATGACAGGCCAAGTTAAGGTTGATACTAATCTTATTATTTCTTCTCCTTCTTGGCAGAATTATCAAGACAGGTGGGAGAAACTTCTCACGAGAAGGGGCATTAATCCGGGAAATTGCCGGGTTGATGTTGCAGGAAAATATCCAAGGGTTTGGTTCACGCCAGGAGCCAATCCAAACGATGTTAAAGAATGGTATGAATTTGGGGCATTAGCTTCAGTTTATACCACTTCCCCGGCATTCACCGAAATCAAGGGTCTACCCAAATGGATCCAGAAAACGGTGTTCGACGCATGGGAGAACAACGAGTCCCTCAAAAGGGGAGACGTTCTGGAATTGTACTTTTTCAGTGCAGCTCCAGAGCCAGTTGGCAAAGGAGTCTACGAAGCCTTCCATTTCATCAAGCTTCGGAGACCAGATACAGGAGCCTTGAACCGGATCAAAGTTCCTGAGTTTAATGCCGCAATCGTCTCAACATTTACGGAGGATCAAATCTCCACGAGACGAGCATGGGGTCTTTGGGTCTGTCTTACCGAGATGGACAAAATGAAGTCCAGATTCAAGTTCTTTCAGAGCTCAGATCTGGGAACGTTCCTGGTCAATACAATGACAGGAACCACAACCCAGTTTGCTGAAAATTCTTTCGAGAATAAGAGGCAAACTATTTGGGGAAACAAGATCGCGGGGAGCAAAGAGACTCGTCGCAAATTCTGCAATATGGCTCATGTTAGCCATTGGATCGAGAGAATCTGCGACCAATGTTCGTCGCAGAAGGAGCCAGAATTCGGCAAAGGTTTCCTCCCGAAACCTGATAGAAGAAGGTTCCGGTCTGATGAACATGATGAACGTCAGACACCAAAGGGAAGAACACCTCGGGCACCAAAAAAGTAAGGTGGCCGACAAAGCAGAGTGAATCATGTGATTCACAGCAAGGATCGCACCCACAAAAGAAACGACAAAAGTGGGTGGAAGAACAGGAGGACCACTCACCAAAAGCTTCAGGACAAAAGTGAGTGGAAGGAAAAGTAGCCGGCCCCTACTAGCATTATCACAAGACGATAAGGCGAGGGTCCAGCACCATGTGATGCCACTAACAAGTGTCGGCAATCAAGGCCGACAAAAGAAGGTGGATGTCATAATCAAGCAAGCTGGCCACGAAGATAGCATCCGAGGCCAACCACCAAGCAATAATAGAGGGTATCAGACCTCTATATATGGACAAGTGCTGAAGAGAAGAGATCATCGAAAAATTTCACAACTTTCTCACACTACACACTCTCTCTTCAGAATCTATCTTTGTAATTTTTAATTCTTGTTTTTAAAGTTTTCGTTTTTAGTTTTAGTTCCTTTTTATTTTTATGTACACAAGTATTAGCTACTATGAGTAGCTAAACAAGTTTGTCTCCTCCCTTAGGGAGTATTTTATGAAATAAATTAAATTTTATATAATTCCTCTATAAACACTTAGTTTTTGCCCAACTATTTCGGTTTAGTATAAATATCTTCTTTTCATTTTTCAACAAAAATATTTAGAGTCGATACACAGCGAAGGAGGGAAACTGATTCCTGAAGGTGACCATTCGGCAAAAGCCGGAACACAGTGAAGGAAGAAGGTTGCAACCACCACTTGCGAGCGTGTGGTTGGACGAAGGCCGAGGAGGCAAGAAGTCCGTAAAACGCGATTAAAGCTCCGGAAGGTGACCAGTCGACGAAAGGTATACTGTTGATTTATGTTTTGAATTATTTAGAAGTTGTACGGAAGCATGTTGGGCCTGATTATGTATTATTTGAATTATGATAATTTGAACATGAAATGGTTTAATGATGGATTTGTTGAGGATTGGTTGAGGGATAGTTTGGGTATGAATGATGAGTTGGATATGGTTGATAGGGGTTTTGTGAAAGTGGGTATTTTTAATAGATAAGTTATGAAGGTGGGTATTTTAAATTTTGACCCTTATATTTATATATATGTATGTATAGATGTAGATATATACATTTGAGTTTCTTTTTCTTAATTTTTCCATATTTTATATCATAAACCGATTAAATACTACAAAGAATTCTAAACAATTTGCACGATAATTAAATCAGTACAGATTAGACTGTATCCAAATAAAATGGAAAGACAATCCAGACTTATAAGGTGAGAATTTGAAGTATCTTCAATTTTATAAAGTGAAGCTGTGTATTTTTCTTCCATTCTAATACTTGAAATTAACTATTGTTGCTTTTTCATTGAACCTTTGATAATGATGATCAAAAGGGCCTTTCTCGAAATAGTCATACACACTTGAATCATATTTGATGCATTAGTGAGTGTTGTGATTAATAAGGTTGATAGCTATATATGTTATGTTTTTAATGCAGATATTAACAACTTCTCCATATATCTAACCACATCTTACTCCTTAACTAACATCTACTGACAATTTAAGGCTTCGTAGAAATTGAGTGAACTAATTTGTGGTGCGTGGCTTCGCAAACTTAATACCAAAAGTTGTGTGTAAAATATCGAAAACGATTGATGCAATGACAATATGCAAAAATTAATTGTTATGTGCATACAAAATTATGTTGGTTTTGGCTTTGTTGGTGTGTATGCAGCTCGACAGTTTCGTTTATTTTTGACTCTTGCTGCCTAGCATGAACAAATATGCTTGTGTCCGAATTGAAATGCTTGGTCCTACTCCTACATTCATCGTTATCTATTGGAAATTGTGAATGTGGCTTAGCTTACCTCATTTCAAGAATAAGGCCAAACTTCGACGTATATATATACGTACAACAATCCCAACTCACCATTTTTTATGCCGTACGGTACTTTCACTTTGACATCAGATTCATCCATCTAATTCTTAGAAAATTAAATATGAGATTGAATTAATATACGAAAAAAATGAGTGGTTTTGGTGCCCTAATCAGTCACTAAATCTAAATATGTCTCGTGAATTTCAAACCATACTATATAATTTCTACTATACTTCTAATTGTGTCAATCTTAATCTCCCAATAAATGTTGTCGTACTGTTAATTTTGACTTGAGTTCTTATGTATTTAGGGGGTGTTTCATTTTTGAGAATTAATTTTGATAGATACAAATAGAAAGAATATTTATTTGTATAGTTAGATAGATTGAAATTTTGAGATATCTCAATATCATTGAATATTTCTATCGTTTGAGCTAGTTTTACTTGATTCGCGTCCCATTGAAAAGTTGGGATTGAAGAAATCTTGTTCTCGAGAATAAAAATATTCAATCATTCATCTTATCGGTCATACAAAATAAATGTTAATTCTCTTACAAATGCCTCTTAAGTCTCTATTATTAAATTGTATGACATGTCCTATTACGTACATATATAAATAAAGAATATGTGACAATTCTAAGGTGTTGAGATTGTTCAATGTTAGAGTGTATATATATTTTCTTTATATAAACTCTAAAATTTAATTTCTTAATATTTTAACATTTCAATCGTCTACCAATGTAATATGAGCTGTCACGTAGATTGACAACAGAGGATGTGGATTGGTTTTAATTTTTAAAGGAAGCTTTATGTTGATGGCTTAAGAAATTGATATAATTATAGAAAATTTAGGATTTATCGATACCTTCCATTATGACAAATGTTCATAGTGGATTGCACAATAAAAAGTAGAATAATAAAAGAGAGAAATACCGACACAAACCTATTACTCCATCAGTCTCATTTCAAATAGCCCAAAATTATAGAACCACTTCAAATTGGCGCCCATTTAAAATAGTCTTATAGTTTTGGACCATTTGAAATGGGAGAGAGGAAGTACTATGTACTGTAAAAATATGAATACTTACAAATTTTGATATATTATAATGCTCTTACTTATAATTTATAAGGACATGTATTTACTTTGATAATTAAAAAATGTATTTAAATTTCTGTAAATCGATCACGACATAATTATATTATACTATATGTTTTATTTTTATGAACACGAGTTACTAGTATACTTGCACAGATAAATATCAGTCATATAATTTAAATATTTCACGTTTTAGATTCATTCTCATTTGTCAATAAAAATGACTAAATTAAATGCGTTGAGAAATGAGAATAAATTTGCAACTTGAAATAATTAATTAAATCACATAAAAAAAATTTGATCAGAAAAAAATAATTCCTTTTATTAAAATCATATAATTGAATTCATGTTTACACGCATATCATTAACTAGTGTTTATAAAACTATGAAGTTTAGGATTCATATATGTGTGACAGTTCTCATCCAAACTCTTTATTTATTTAATTATTTATAGTTTTTCTATTTAAATCGAATTAAATATGTAAATTCTTATATTTATTTGAGCTATGTCATAGTAACTGAAATGCGATGATGGTTTTTATATATCTACAAACTCGAGATTTTTATTCCCTTTGAGACGATAAAGTCGAGAATTATTGGAACTTCCAGTAAAATTACAAAAGTGAAAATACAATTTGAGCAAAAAAAACTACTATATGTTAATATTCATTGTCTGTTCCATTTTGTCTATAAATTTAGATGGTTGGAGGCGAAATTAACCCTAAAAAGTTCCATCACAACGGGTAACACTACCAAAAATTTTGGTGAATTACAGTTGAAAAATAGCATTAAGTGCATACAGTTAGAAATCTTTAATTTTGTTATTAACGATTATAATTTGAATTTTACATATATTTTTTTTATTAGAATTTTACCGTTTAAGATTGAACTATCCAAAACGTATCACCAAATGAGGTTATAGCACCTCTAGTGGGGGCTCGGGAGTCAATGCGCACTAGACTCTTGAGCTAAGCCTGGCAATTTAAGTAGTAAAAGAATTGACAAGCCAAAATCTTAGATTTTGGAGCGACTAGAAATAGATTTAATCACCCAAGAAATTTTATCTAAATAGTATATAAAGTGGACACCACCATCTTTTCATTAATTAATACTCTATATGGTTTCCGGTAAAACCGATTTCATGGTGAAACCAGCTTCACAATGACACTACTTCAACATACAAATAATATTTTATATCACTTGTATGTTAAACTAGTGTCATTGTGAAGCCGGTTTCACCGTATAATCGGTTTCATGGGAGTTTTTGTGTTAATATCTCGATCACAACTTTTAGTATTTTTATTTTTATTTTTGGATCTTTCATATTTTTGTATTCATTTTTTGATTATTTAGTAAAAATAGGTGAGATTCTTACTCCATTTTAATTATTTCAACACTCACATAAAATCCTTATACCACTTATAATAAAATGAATGGAGTATTTTGCATTGTTTACAAAATACTAAATTAAAGCTATTTTTAAATCGACATCCTTATCGATAAGATGGAAAGAGGAGAAATATTTTTGTCCCATAGAAGAAATTAAACAAGTTTTAAATTAAACTTAAATGCAGGTGCAATTATTTTCGAGCCCAATACATTATCTATAAGGAGAAACTTGGCGGTTTCTGATTGGATTTGAGAAAAGGGACCCACTGTCAAAATGTATATAACAGCAGATCATATCCATGACTCGATAATGAGCCCACGTACAGCATTGCAAAAGGTTTGACTTTTGATAATTAAGTTTGCAATTTTTAATTTATATTTTAATACTGGAAGTGATTATTTCATTTCATGTGACCATATTTCTCAACCCCATAATTTTGAACTCACCAAGTCAACACCGCAGCCATGTATGTTCACACATATGCATTCAATCCTTTGTCGGAAATGGGGCCGTTATTTGCAATACGATTGTTACGGTAGATGTTAAGCTTGATGAAATATACTATAATTATAAATTAAATTAAGTCTATTATTATTTCTTGTCTTCTTTGTCATCTCTTAATAAAAATAACTATTTTATTTATGTCTTAATTCTAAGTGGTGATGTTGAATTATTTCAAGAGGACAAATGATTCCAATTCATGTTAATACAAGAGAAATAGAATGTAAATAATTATAAGTTTAGAGGTCGAAATAAATGGTTTTGAATTAAGTACTATATGATATGAGGGACCATAAATATATTGACACATCCGTATTAAATATTTGTTTATTATACAAAAAACAAAAAAATGATTGGTGTATCCATGGTTCTTTAAAAAAAATGCATATCATCTAAATAAATGATTTTGAAATTAGAACGTATAAATAATTCTGAATTAAAAAAATATAATACGTGTGTGGTGCATCTATCGTTCTTTAAAGAAGCATATATCCTCTAAATACACGACTTTTTGAATATAAAACGTATAATACGTGTGCGGTGTATCTATCGTTCTTTAAAAAGAAGTGCATATCCTCTAAAAGAAGTGCATATCCTTTTTTGATATTCAAGTAGGGAATAGAAATATCTAATATTTATATTTAGAATTATTTGTATATATCATGAGTACTAGCTATACGAAATCCATGTTTATCCCACCATAGTCACTAAAAATAAAATCAAATGTCATTCAAACATGGAGTACTTTGTAGTCGTACGGCCAATATTACATAATCCACGTGCAGTCCACTATATAATCATCTTTAAAGAAAAGTAAAAAAATACGTATATTTTGCAGGACAAATTTGTTTGGGTCGTTCCTCCATTTGCCGCAATCTATATTTTACATTGCGTTTGATGGCTACTAAAAAACGAAAAAAAAAAGAAGAAGACAGAAACTAATTTTTCTAAAAAAAACAAATAGGAATAAAATAATAATGAAACAAATAAATAAAATAAAATACAAAAACAGTACGCGCACACGTATTCAAGGATGAGCAAAATTAGTACCCAATGTCATATCAAGAAATGCCAATCATTATAATTGCTCTCACATGCATGTTGGTTTGAGCAAAATAATAAAATGTTGTGAATAAGTAAATATAGTCTGTAACGATTTGAATAAAGCTACTCACATTTAGGTATCACATACTAATCTATCTTGTAATGTAAGAAGAATAACATCAATTAGTGAAGTAGAACCCACTCTTGTAGCACACAGTGTCAAAATAGATTTTGCGCCTCAACCTACCTTTTCGTCTTCTACGTTATGACTCTCTTCTTTTCTTTTTCTTTTTCTTTTTTTTTTTTTGTGAGAGAGAGAGTAATTTGAAACTTCTAGAAAATGATGAGACACGGCAACAAAGACACCATGTGTGGTCCAAAAGTTAAATTATTTTTGATATTTTGGTATAATCTAAATCTTAAACAATAAAACGAAAAATATACATCTTACAATTTATCTAACTTAAGGGGGTTTACTTTCCTAGATGAGCAAATCTAGAATTTCGATAACTAGTTAACTACAAATACAAGTTATATACTACTCCCTCCGTCCACCAATCAACTACCCATTTGATGGTCGGCACGGAAACTAAGAAAGCTGAAAAAGGTGTTGTAAAAGTGGTGTAAAAGACTAAAAGGGTAGTATTAATATATTTTGATTACTTTTACTAATCTTTCATTAGCTATTTGACATTATTTTAATGCCTTGACTTATTAAAGTGTTCTTTTTTTTATACGCTATTTTTTTCTTTCTTTTTTTACTCTTTAATTAAATAAACGGAAAAATAAATAAATTGAAAATTCAAAAATAAATAAATAAATAAACTGAAAATTCAGAAAATAAATAAACTGGAAATAAATAAATAAATAAACTAAAAATTCGAAAATAAATAAATTAATTAATTAAAAACTGGAAAATATTTTTTTTAGAAAATAAAAAAATTTAAAGTTCTAAAAAAAAAACTGAAAATTCAGAAAATAAATAAACTGGAAATAAATAAATAAATAAACTGAAAATTCGAAAATAAATAAATAAATAAATTAAAAACTGGAAAATAATTTTTTTATAAAATAAATAAACTTAAAGTTCGAAATAAATAAATAAACTAAAAATTCAGAAAATAAATAGACTGGAAATAAATGAATAAATAAACTGAATATTCGAAAATAAATAAATAAACTGAAATTTCAGAAAACAAATAAACTGGAAATAAATAAATAAATAAACTGAAAATTCGAAAATAACTAAATAAACTGAAAATTCAGAAAATTAATAAATAAAAAAACTAAAAATTCGAAAATAAATAAATTAATTAAAATCTGGAAAAATTATTTTTTTTTGAAAATAAATAAACTATAATTAAATAAATAAATTAAAATCTGGAAAATTATATTTTTTTACAAAATAAATAAACTTAAAGTTCGAAAATAAATAAATAAACAGAAAATTCAGAAAATAAATAAACTGGTAATAAATGAATAAATAAACTGAAAATTCGAAAATAAATAAATAAATTAATTAAAAACTGGAAAATAATTTTTTTATAAAATAAATAAACTTAAAGTTCGAAAATAAATAAATAAACTGAAAATTCAGAAAACAAATAAACTGGAAATAAATAAATAAATAAACTGAAAATTCGAAAATAAATAAATAAATAAACTGAAATTTCAGAAAATAAATAAATAAAAAAACTGAAAATTCGAAAATAAATAAATTAATTAAAATCTGGAAAATTTATTATTTTTTTTGAAAATAAATAAACTAGAATTAAATAAATAAATTAAAATCTGGAAAATTATTTTTTTTTACAAAATAAATAAACTTAAAGTTCGAAAATAAATAAATAAACTGAAAATTCGAAAATAAATAAACTGAAAAGTCAGAAAATAAATAAACTGGAAATAAATAAATGAATAAATAAACTGGAATTAAAATTTTCAGAAAATAAATAAATAAACTGAAAATTGAAAAATAAATAAACTGGAAATAAATAAATAAATTGAAAATTCGAAAATAAATAAACTGAAAATTCAGAAAATAAATAAACTGGAATTAAAATTTTCAGAAAATAAACAATTAAATAAACTGAAAATTGAAAAATAAATAAACTGGAATTAAATAAATAAACTGAAAATTCAGAAAATAAATAAACTAAAAATTCAAAAATAAATAAACTGGAATTAAAATTTTCAGAAAATAAATAAATAAATAAATAAATTGAAAACTGGAAAATAAATTTTTTAGAAAATAAATAAACTGAAAATTCGAAAATAAATAAATAAATATACTTGAAATTTCGAAAATAAATAAATTGGAAATAAATTTTTTAGAAAATAAATAAACTTGAAATTTAAAATATACTACTCCATTTAATTAACATCAAAATTGGATTAAGTAGACAAGTAATGAAAGAGTGTGGTGGGTCTAATTGGTAGAGTGTAGTAATTTAAAAAGTAAGGGAGGGTATATGTGTCCAAAAAGCAGAGTAGGTAGTTAATTGGTGGACAAAATTTTAGAGGCAAATGGGTAGTTGATTGGTGGACGGAGGGAGTATATAAAAGACAATTACACCTAAATCGTTCACATCATATTAGTTTTGTTTTATGAGTTTGCATGCCCTTCATATATCTATGACAAAATTAAATTCAGATAAATTTAATTTTTGATAATTTCGAATCAATTTAATTTGAAGTAACCGGTCACCCCGTTTATTAAATTAGATTCATATTCAAACAATAGTTAAAAATTTATGAAATGATATCGGGCCTTGAGACAACAATCATACGTTACTCAGTAAAGTAAATAATGAATTAATCTGAATAAAACTAACCAATCCTACTTAATGTTGCAAAATGAACTCACCCCCATTCTATTATTATCACTATTAATTTTATAACTTGAATATGTACTCGATTAATTAAATATAATGTAGTAGTCGACAATGTGAGATGAGCTAATAAAAGAACCAAGCCGACTTTAATAGTCGCCCATCACTATATCTAGCAGTGTCGGGCAACGGGCCGGGCCATATATATATGTGAAAGGAAATAAATTATACCTTTTCGATTGTGGGCTCAATTGTGACAAATCATATGAATTTTCATCCCCACATTTCTTGTCTTCATGTGTAACGTGCCCATCAAAACTCCACGTGGTGCACCATATGCCTTAGATGTCGTACATCAAAGCCCGATTTGGAGGGCCCGCGGAATTAAGCATGGGGTGCGGGCCCAATGGGCCTTACAGTTGTGACACTTGTAAACGATATTTTACGATGATTATGCCTCGCATATGCATGGCACAATCGTTTTCAATTTTGCGTGTCACAGAAAGAAGTCCAATTTATATTGAAAATAATTAATTTTTGGTGACAGCGGCTTCCATTATGGAAGTTTGCAGAAGATGATTTGTACAGAAAAAATAAAAAAGAAAATATCATTAAATTTGTGGAATTAATTTTAGTGATTGGGTGGCAATTCTAGAGTGATGGTTGGTGTGAGAAGAAGAAGAAGAAGAAGGCAAAATAGTGGAAACATTCGCCTAACGAAGACGTCATAAATTCTCTATCGCATAAAATGTATATTATTATTTATTTATATTTATGGTTTATGGCATTTCAAAATTTGTGACATTGTCATATTGGCTAGCTATCCCCTTTTTATTACTCATATTCGTATTTAATAAAGTAATGAATCTTCACTATATAAAAGCTGAAATTGATTTTATTTTATAATACAATATATATCGAAACTCATTTGAACGATTCTCCAAAGTTTATTATCTAAAATGATTATGTGAGAACAGTAGAAGTAAAAAGAAAAGGAAAATATAAATATGAATATGTACGTGTCGAAAAACTAATTAGGGAAAATCTATTAAATTGGTCTACTAAAGGACTCAGAGTTGTCAAAAGTAGCTCGGTCCGATATGACTCAGAATTTTTGTGCATATATATATATATATATATATATATATATATATATATATATATATATAAATGGGATCATATAGATCCCAATGCTTATAATAGATCCCTAGATCCAAATCTTGACCACACATTTATGACATGTGGCGCATCAAGATGGTGACACGTGGCAAGGATTCCAAGGCAAAATCTGGAGGGGTAAAATTGGAATGTAATTTTCGGATTTAATAATTAAAAAAATATATATATATTTTTAGATTTTCTCAAAATAGATATATTTTAGATGCATATAGTTTCACACAAAGATGCATAAAGTTTTCACATGAAATGCATAACTTTGAACAGAAAAATGCATTTAATTTTTCCAGTTTTGGTATTTTCACCACCCCACCCCATACCACCCCCCAATCCAGCCCACACCACCCCCCAACCCTCCCCATTACCACCCCCCAAAAATATGCATGTTTCACATGCATATAATATCAAACAAAAATGCATAAAGTTTTCACATAAAAATGCATTAAATTATACAAAAAATGCATTTCATTTTAATAAATCTGGTAGTTTCACCACCCCACCCCTGCCCCTGCCCCCTGCCCTCCCACCCCACCCACCCCCCCACCCCCACCCCCCCCCCCCCAAAAAAATTTTTTTTTTTTTCAAAAACTGATTTTCTAATTGCTGGCCCACCCCCACCCCCCACCGACCCACCCCCCATCCCCCCCAAAAAAAAATTTTAGATGCATATAGTTTCACACAAAGATGCATAAAGTTTTCACATGAAATGCATAACTTTGAACAGAAAAATGCATTTAATTTTTTCAGTTTTGGTATTTTCACCACCCCACCCCATACCACCCCCCAATCCAGCCCACACCACCCCCCAACCCTCCCCATTACCACCCCCAAAAATATGCATGTTTCACATGCATATAAAATCAAACAAAAATGCATAAAGTTTTCACATAAAAATGCATTAAATTATACAAAAAATGCATTTCATTTTAATAAATCTGGTAGTTTCGCCACCCCACCCCTGCCCCTGCCCCTGCCCCCTGCCCCCCCACCCCACCCACCCCCCACCCCCACCCCCCCCCCCAAAAAAATTTTTTTTTTTTTTTTCAAAAACTGATTTTCTAATTGCTGGCCCACCCCCACCCCCACCCCCCACCGACCCACCCCCCCCAAAATTTTTTTTTTATTTTTTTATTTTTTTAAAAACTGATTTTCAAAAAAAAAAAATTTGGGGGGGTGGGTGGGTGGGGGGTCAGTGGTCCGAAAATCAGTTTTTGAGAAAAAAAAAATTTGTGGGGGGTGGGTGGGTGGGTGGGTGGGGGTGGGGGTAGGGGTGGGTCAGTGGTCAGAAAATCAGTTTTTTTAAAAAAAAAAAAAAAATTTGGGGGGTGGGGGGGTGGGTGGAGGGGTGGGGGGTAGGGGGTGGGTGGGGGTGGGGTTCTGGGGTGGGGTGGGGTTCTGGGGTGTGGGGGGTGGGGTTGGGGTGGGGTGAAATCTTATGCATATTTATATGAAACTTTATGCATTTCTATATGAAAGTTCATGCATTCTCGTATGAAACTTTATGCATCTAAAATATACCTATTTTGAGAAAATATAATTTTTTTTTTTGAATTTCGAAAATTACATTCCAATTTTACCCCTCTCCAGATTTGGCCTTGAAATGCCTTGCCACGTGTCACCATCTTGATGCGCCACATGTCATAAATGTGTGGTCTAGATTTGGATCTACGGATCTATTATAAGCATAGGGATCCACTGGAACCCAACCCTATATATATATATATATTTTCTGGATATCATCCTTCAATTCTATTAATTTTATTTATCCTATCCACCAAAATAAACACTTTCTTATCAAATTTAGGATATGGAATTCGAATAATGTTTCTAGTATTAAGTACAATATATTATGGGGTCCTCATGTATCCAATATTTATATTTATGGTTCATTTCCATATACAATCTATTCTATATATATATAAAAGTGGAACCAATATGCCTATACTATTTTCCCGCCCAAAGTGTAGCATTAATTTTAACCTTAATTTACACAATTCAATATTAATTTCAACATTTATTTACATAATTAATGCTGATTTTTATTTATACTAGCAAGTTCTATTTCTGATCTATTAAATTACGACTATAATTTGTTATCATTTTCAATATAAATGCTCATTTGAATTAGCATTTATATTTATCTTAAAATATTGGATTTCATAAGAATTAATACTACAAAAGTATAATGATATTTTTTTGGTAAAAAATAATCTCTCATATAATACACTAATAACATTAGGTTCTTAAACCACATTAATTTATTCTAAACTTAATAATTATCGTCAAAATATATAAAAAATTGTTTTTGTGTAAAATGATTATATGGATAGGAAGTTAGTTGAAAATATGTTCAGTGAGACATAAATAAAATTAAAAAATATTTAATTATTTATATAGGTTAAAAGATTAAAAAAAATAAAAAATCAATTTCACCGGCCCTAAAATTGAAAACAATGACATGGAAAAAAATAGTTAAGATGGAGTTTTTTTTTTAGGTAATATGCATTTTCTTCATGAAATTAGATGATAATTTTTTAAATTGTTTAGATTTTGAAACAAAATAATCAGCAACACTAATTTGTCGTTTATAAAAATAGGTAAACAATTAGTCAAAACACAAAAACTTAGGTGTTATTGGGTGCACTGTAGAATCGGGTTATACTTGCACTCAGACTTTAACCTGCATCTTGATTCAAACCATGTAAATGACACTATTCAGTTATAACTTATACAAATGTCACTGTCTATAATTGACATTATTCAGTTATACAAATTACGCTATAACATTTTGAAACATTATAGTGTCATTTATAATTTTATGATGTCAATGACAGGAAGTGCCATTTATATTTATGAATAATGTCAATTATACACAATGTCATTTACAATATTATAATGTCAATTATACGCGATGTTATTTGTATAACCGAATAGAGTCAATTACAGACAGTGTCATTTGTATAACTGAATAGTGTCATTTACAAGGTTCGAATCAGGAAGCGGGTTTGTATTTGAGCGCGGGTTAGAGTTTGAACGCGAGTGCAACCGTCTAATCAGAAAGCTACATTTATATATAAAAGCATATCATGTGGTCATTGAAAAAATTGTAAATACATTATTTTTAATGGCTATGATAAAATCAACAACAAAATATGTTTAATTTTATGGATTTCAATAATAAATTATTGTTTGCATAATTATTATTAAATTTTAAAATAAGTGTATAAAATAAATGATGTGTACATAACAGTGAAGCTTAATAAATATGATCGCAACTCATCGTTTAGTTAATTTCACTTTAAAATTTTTTTTAGACAATTTCACTTCAAACTATTGATATAGTATATGATTGGTGATTTCATGTCACTTACAAAGATATATTCCTAAATTTATACCACTTCAATATATATATATATATATATATATATATATATATTAACTCATCACAATCACATTATTTTTATATAATATACTCCCTCCGTCCTGCTCCGTATGTCTCCTTTCTTTTGGGCACGGAGATTAAGAAATGTGTAAAAAGTAGATAAAGTGGGTTGAGTTGGTGAAAATTATTTAAATATTAAGTATAGAGAGAGTGTGTATTGCCAAAAAAGGAATGAGACATTTGAAGTGGGACAATCCAAAATAGAAAATGAGACATTTGAATTGTGACAGAGTGAGTATAATTTAATACTAAGATAAAATAAAAAATATAATAATTTTTTTAAAGAAAAAAATAAAAATTATAATATCTAAAAAAAATAATACCCGTGCATCGCACGGGGAAAATACTAGTTTTCATTTAAAGATGAAGACCCATCTCACGGTGAAATGATCCTAGAGCTCAATTTAATTTGGTCACTTATTATCATAATAGAATTTTATGTATGCACGACAAACTTGACGTCAATGAATAAATGTGAAAGGGTTGATTTTCAAGTTTATGTTCTTCTCATTTTTAACAATTGCTGCTATTTTTTTTTTTTTTATAAACTCATGTTCGTTTCGATAAAATTACACATCCAATTGAATTGATTAATTAATTAAACTGGTTACAATCTCATTAATTAATTTCCAAGAAATGAATTAATTGGCATGGTTTTACGCCAAATTTAGATGCCTCACGATTTAAGAAAATGAAGTGTTATTTCGATCTATGAAAGTATGGATATATAGAATATGAAAATATTAGAGAATATATTAATGAGCATAATAATATATCAATAATAATAATAGATAATACTTATATATTTTTTCTTTATTGTGTGAATAATTAAGTCGTGTGCCGTCTTTTTTACATATTAATTAGGAGTCAAACTCTGCAAAATACTAGTTTTACTTTTTTCGCGTTGCTGCCAAAAATGTAAACGTTTCTCTAAAAGTAGTAGCTTTACGATTTTTGAAAAAAATCAATAAATTTTCTGCAAATAAAATTAATTTAGCAGTAAGCATGTTCTATAAGTAGAATAATGTTTGAGGTCAAAGATCTCAACTTCGAATTCATATAAAATAAATAGAAAAAAGTGAACAATATTAGCATAGTTATGTTTACGAAGGAGCAAAAAACATTACATTTTCTGACACATACTATTTAATTTATATTTTTGATCATTTTGTGCGTGTGTGTAATATTGAGGAGGTTGATCAATAATTTTTGGTACAATAATGATTAATGAAGTTGGAGTGTTGCACGATATAGTGAAGTTAATATTTAATCAAAATGTTAGGATCCCTAGTTGGTTGGAATGTACCATGTTTGCACATGTATAACTAATTGACTTTAGGGTACCTCAATTATGAGAAATGAGAAATGAGAAATGTGAGTGTCACACATTGCTATCATTGAGAAGTGGATGCTCAACTAATTTTCCACCTCCTTTGCACATTAACAATAAATCATTGGTTATTAACATGTTAATCACCAAAAACTTTAGTTCACGTGAACGATTCAAGAATCTTTCAATCAAGATCGATGCTATCTTAATTAGTATTTTCACTTTATATTAAATGTGACTCGTGTACAATTTTTTTGTTCAACTTCCAAACATTATGTATCAATTATAAGGCCTAATAGCCAATTAAGCCAATAAATCCTTTTAATTTTCTCGATTTAGATATAATTAATCCTACCCAAAAAATATTTATCTGTTAGTCAAGCCCAACCGAGAAAAATGAATATTTCGGGGCTGGGTGGGCGGCGGCGGCGGCGGCGCGCGCGTGTGGGCTTTGCAACCCGTCACGTGTGCACACAGTTTTATTACATGCTCTGATGTAATAGCATTTATACTGTAATAAATGTTATCCACATTTCAATGTGGGATAAGCATTAAATCTTCTTTAATGCTTATCTTTTCCCACAGCTCCATATTTCAAGTACCCAGCTTTAAATAATTATTTCTCACTCACCGGAAATCGGTTTTGAGTAAATAAATATACTACGATCATCTACTCGGAACGTAGATCGATCCTGTCCCATTTAATTCTGCTAAATTAAATGTTTTCGGTACTCGAAAAATTATCAAATATTGGTTACTCACAACCAATTTCCAACATATTTTTCCTCCAAAAACTTCCTTACTATCTTTGCGAATAATTATATTTTTAAATTTTATTTGTTTGTTTATTTCGTCTAATCTAAATGATACAAATATCCTTTTATTACAATTTTTTCTACTCATATACTCCCTCCGTCCACGAAAGAACTTCCTACTTTTTCCTATTTTGGGACAATACCCCACCACTTAAAAAATACTCCAAGACAATTCTCACCACTCAAATAACATTAATTAAAACAACACAATAAATTATTAATACTTTTTCACAATTCCCAATACACTTTACAACTTTTTCTCCACTCTCAATACACTATACAACATTTTATTAAAACCCGTGCCACTCCCTCCTAGGAAGTTCTTTCATGGACGAAGGGAGTAATTTATTACATTTTCATGATTTTTAATTTTTATTTTAAAATTAATTTGTAGCCTAACTTTATCTTATATGACCATATTAAGTATGTAATAACATGTTTTTTTAATTAAATATGTAATAACATATTTTTGTCAGATCATAAAATATTATATATATTATATTTAGTAAATATAAATAAAATTATCAAAATATTGATATAGATAAGATTTTTATGATCATATATGGACTTTTAACATATGTATACTATTTATTTATCTTTCTTTAATGAATATTTAGTCAACAAGTATAAAATAAATTTTGAACATTTTAAATTAATCAAGTCACTATAATCTATATATAATATAATAACGACTACATATTGTCGTAATTAATAACTTTTATTTTTAATTATGTTTCATATATAGTTTCTAAAAATGATATGTATAAATGACATGTCATATTTATGTATTGATAATTTTAAATCAACAATTAATAATTAATGTTGCAATGACATAGTGCTTGAGAAACAAATTAATTTTAATATTTTAACTGAATGTTATTTCTATCGTGGCATGTAATAAACTTAAGAAGATTTACTTATATACAATTAATAATACATTATTTTATATAAGTGATATATACCATACAATATATGTGTATATATACTATTGATTTTAATATATAACAGATAAGATATTATAGTCTATGGTGTTAATTAATTTAATCTAATATAT
The DNA here is from genome assembly GCF_028751815.1 of Salvia miltiorrhiza. NCBI lineage: Eukaryota > Viridiplantae > Streptophyta > Magnoliopsida > Lamiales > Lamiaceae > Salvia > Salvia miltiorrhiza. The sequence continues at coordinate 71,155,174 of NC_080388.1, forward strand.
ATCTATATAATAATAGTATAGAAGGGGCAAAAACATCCAAATATTATAAATTATAGTTGTTTAAACAAATTAACTCCTAATATCAATATTATATGTAATCAAAGTAGTTCATTAAAAGTAATTTGTCACTTACATATACAAACATAAAAAGATTAAATTTTCACCTTTAAAATTTTGAGGACATTATAGAGTAGCAGCTTTCAATCAAGACAATTGATTTACTACATTCTTTTTTATCAACTTTATATTTTTTCAATAGAAACTACGAACTAAGAGTAAGATTAAAAATTTTAGAATAAAATAAAATTCGTTATTACAATTTGAACTTATGAAGATGATTAATTTTTTTATGAAGCATCTTTTTCTATGTAAAAAGAAAGTAAGAATGTGAAAATGCCAATTCAAAATAATTTCACTTAATTAAATTTAAAAAAAAAATCATTTACTTTCTTAAAAGAAATCTTAAATTTTTATATTATCTTATGTCATTTTTCTCATTCAATTTATTCCATTGAAATGTAATGTATTTTAATAATTGTCAAATAATAAATATAGTTATATTAGGAAGTTACTTGTATAACTTTTTTTCCAATGATTTTTTAAATCCTTGTGCATAAGCCATGTGTTAATGGATATATTGAAAAAGTTATTGGGACGAATGAAGTATTTTGAAAAAGTTATGAATTGTATAATATATATCAAAGAATAAAAGTTCTAAAAACTTTTATTTGCTAATATGCCTAAAAAAGTTTTAGAAAATCTTTCTTTCTTAGTAAAAACCTAAAATAAAAAATAAATGGATATTTTGATGGAAATTTTAAATAGCTGATAATGATCGTTGATACAAATATGTTGTTAATTAAGATATCGATCATTGATTCGACTCACATACAACTATAAAAAGTCACATATATTTCAATAGTTATAGTATTAGTGAAATCTATCTTATATAAGTTTAAATTATTTTAAATATTACCATTTTTATTATAGTTGTATTAAATAAAAGGATATTCAACTTTAAAAAGTATAGGTTACTTATACTCTTAAATAATTTAGTTAAATAAATATTACCATGCATCGCACGAAAGTAAAACTAGTTAGGTTTAAGGCAACTTCACATGCATGGTCTAGGAATATGATTAATTAGAAATACTAATTGGAAAAATCTTATCTTCAATAATAATGGGATTATACAAGAATTTCAATCTAAGTGTTAATGGAATTAGATATGGGCACATTCAAATTTGGGTTTATAAAAAATAATCAAAATTAATGAAAGTCAATACATGTAATCATATAATATGTACAATTGTGTTTGCTCGACTAACACTACAAAAAAACAAAGATTACCGACGGCGATTTGCCTTTGGTATTGACGACACGGCGGCCGGTAAAGTAGTTGCCGACGATGTTACCGGCGGCAAATCGTCGTCGGTCATTTGCTCGTCCGTAACGCCATTATCGACAGCGCCACCACCGTCGGTAATGTCCACCGGACGGCAGTGGTACACTCACCGGACTTTGCCGCAGCGTTCTTGACGGCAAAATGCCGTCGCTAATATTTTTAATTAATTTATTTTATTTTATTTATTTATTTATTTTATTGTATATCCACAACTTATTTCCATATTTATACAGTAATGCATAAGTTAGACGAACTTTCCAGTCGGTCACCCATCTTAGTTGTGCTCTAAGTCAAACACGCTTAACCTTGAAGTTCTTTTCGAGTGGTCACCAGTACATAACACTTGTATTATTGAAATATCTAGTACTTATTATTAAAAGTGGCATTTTATAAAAGAGAAAACAAAGGAAGAACAAACCCATGAAGGCACAGAGACGCCAACTATGGGACGAGTCTCGTTAAAACCTTCCTACGAGCGAATCATCGTAGCAAGGAAAAAGAGTACTTGACAAGAGCAGAACAAAAAAGCAAACGAGCGGAAGGAAACACTTCAGGAACTCCGGCCTCACCATCGTTCCCAAGTAAATCCGGCTCAAACAAACAAAAGACAAAGACCAAAGAACCCAAGCAGCCATGAAGCAGGCCAAGACGGGCACGAAACAACAACAATCACAAGCACCCCTAACGGGACTTAGATGCGACGAAGATGACTATGGCTCGCGATGTCTCGGATGACAGCGTCGTCAATGACCTCAATCCCATTGCTCCAAAAACCCTCTTGTCTCGCAGGGTTTGCCATAATGTCCGCCACAACGTTCCCCTCCCGATAAATATGCGAAACCCGAAAAGTGATCTCATGTAAGCGAGCTAGCGTCTCCTTCCAATAACTGATGAAACGCCAAGGAACCTCCATCGATCGCTGCTGTAGGAGACTAACAACATATGAGGAGTCCGCCTCGAGCCAGAGCTTGTGCCATCCTCGGTTATAAGCTATCGCAATGGCAGTGATCGCCGCAAGCAGCTCGGCTTCAAAAGCGAAGCCCGATCCTCCCTTTGTGTGGAAACACCCCTGAACAGTTGCAGCGTGGTCTCTGAACACTCCACCACCAGCAATTAAACCTGGTGAGCCGGACGCAGAGCCGTCCGTATTTACTTTGATCCAACCAAAATCCGGCGGCCACCAATGCACAGATAAGAATTCCGGCGGAGGTGCAGGCCGAGAAGAAACCCCAATGGATCGTAAAGTGAGGTAATCGTTCCATTCATTGGCCATGAAGCCGAGCTTCAACGGCAATGCCTCGGCTTCCTTGAAAGCCGTCTTTATGAAGCTCAGAACCTTTATGGCAGTAAAAGCCTGATCGTCAAATATGCATGCATTCCTGCTAGTCCAAATCATCCAAATAGCGCTTAGAATTCCAATCTTCCACAATCTTCCCAGAAGAGAGCTAAAATTCATATTCCACGCCATGACCAAAAAACTCTGAACGTCAAGGCAGTCAAGCAGATGCAATTGCCTAAACCAGCCAAGAAAGGCTTGCCAAATCGGAATCACCCAAGAACATCCCCATAAAGTGTGATTAATAGATTCCGCAGCAGTAAGGCAAATCGGACAAGCATTGGGAACAATGAGCCCCTGCCTAATCATGCAATCAATCGTAGGAAGCCTCCCATGAATGAGTCTCCAGCAGACAATGGAGCGGCGTATAGGAACCGCCGGATCCCAGATCCACTTCCCCCAAACAACTTTGGGGTATCTATGTGATATATTGGCGAAAGCCAACGAGGAAGTAACATCTCCGCGTAAAGAGGCCTTCCAAAAGCGCTCATCATGCCCATCTCCCAAATGAATAAGAAGTATATCGCACACAATTTCAGGGAAATTATCAACAAAGTTTTCAGAGAAATGCCACTTGCCATCAAAGAAGTAATCTGAAATTGGCTGCTGTAATAAACCCCATAAAAAGGCAGGAATGCCAAGTTTATCACGAATCCTATACCCCAACCAATCATCAAGCCAAAAGAGGGTGTACCGCCCGTTCCCCACCATGACATAAGAGTCATCCATCAGTACATTAATTTCATGCTTAACACCTATCCAGATCGAGGAGTTTGCCACATTCTCTTTGGCATAGCCCTGCGGATTGAGATAACGAGAAGATAGGGTTTTGTGTGCAAAGGAATTACCTTTTATCATATTCCAAGCCAGCTTCATTAGAAAGCTCTTGTTCATTAAAGTAAACGAGCGTATCCCCAATCCACCCTCCTCCTTAATGGCGCAGCATCTGCTCCATTTTACCGAACAAGAAGGCTTTTGCTCAGTGTTCCCCGTCCAAATAAAGTTTCTGCATTTTCGATCCAGCTCAAAAAGAAGCGACTTTGGCCAGCTGTAAACCATCATAGTGTGAGTTAAGGAACTTTGAATGACAGAATTGACAAGGCAAATTCGGCCAGCCATCGAAAGATGCAAACCCGCCCATCTTGAAAACTTATGAATAATTTTATCTTTGATGCTTGTGAGATGAAAAGCCCTTGGCTTCCCCACAAATAACGGCGCTCCCAGGTAAGTAATATGATCATTCCCCTGAGTGAAATTCAAGACCTGATTTATTCCACGCTTCATAGACGAGGAAACTCCCTTCGCAAAGTATATGCGTGATTTCTCCAAGCTGCAAACTTGTCCAGACAGCTCCCCATAGTACTCCAGAATATGTTTTATCGTTTTAGCATTACGAATGGAAGCCCTGCAAAAAATGAGAATATCATCGGCATAGAGAAGATGAGTTGGGAACAACATCGATCTACAAAAGCTCATGGGAGTTAGGCGACGAGCAGCGACACAATTCAAGATCAGGTGACTAAGCATGTCTTCGGCGATGCCAAAGATAATAGGAGAAAGAGGATCTCCTTATCTGACCCCTCTAGTGCAAGCAAAATAACCACTGAGATGTCCATTGTAAAGAATGGAAATTCTAGCCGAGCTAAAAATGATGGAAATCCATTGAATGAATCTTTCATGGAAGCCCAAAACACGAAAAACCTTGAGAATGAAATCCCAGTTCATGGTGTCAAATGCTTTCTTGATATCAATCTTGCAAGCCATGTTCGCGCTTCGATTAGTGCGATTCATGCAGTTGAAGCCTTCTGAACCAAGCATGATGCAATCATGGATAGACCGACCGTTGATAAAGCCAAATTGATTCTGAGAAACAATATCAGAAGCAACTCTGTTGAGCCTGACCGCTAAAACTTTAGAGATGATTTTAAAGAAGAAATTGGAAAGGATGATCGGCCTTAGGTCAGAGACCGAAGACACCGCCTCTGCCTTAGGAATCAGCACCAGAGTATTAGCATTGCAACCATCGGGGAGAAAAGAATTTAGGAAGAAACAACGCACAACACGGATTATATCTTCCTTAATAATATCCCAACAGTGATGAAAGAACACCCCTGAGAACCCATCCGGCCCCGGAGCGCTGGAAGCATCCATGCTGCGAACAGTAGCAGCGATTTCCTCATCAGAAGGAATATCAATCAAGCACCTATTATGTGCCTCGGTGACCTGCATGTCGATGTTTGCTTCCAAATCAACCAAATCCACACTGGTGGCAGCTCCTTGCGAAAAAAGAGCAGTAAAATGTTCCACAATGTGACGCTCAATAGCTGACTGCTCATAAACCATGTCACCCTCAAAGTTGAGATGATTAATTACCATACCCGATTTCCTATTCCGAAGCGCCTTATGGAAAAAAGCCGTGTTTCTATCACCATCTTGAAGCCACTTGACCCGACTTTGCTGCTGAAGTTGTACGTTCTTTCTGGTAAGCATCGTGTTTATAGCAGCTTGCTTAGTTACTTCCTCATCAAAGTTATCATCCGTGTACCCTTCCCTTGAAATACGCGCCTGAACAGAAGCAAGCTCCTCCTGAGCTTCAGCTAACTTAGCATCAAGGTTGCCAAAGGTAGTTCTGTTCCATTCCCTTAGCACACTTTTTAATCTTTTCAACATTATCATAACCTTAAAGATCGGGCAAGGAGTGTAAGTCACGGCATCCCAGGAGTCCCGCACAAGATCAAGAAAACCAGCGTGGCCTATCCACAAATGCTGGAATCAGAACGGCCTTTTTCCAGGAGCAAAACGAGATTTGCATTGAAGCACAATGCCTGAATGGTCCGACGTAAGCCTTGGCAAAACATGAGAATTAACAAAATCCCAAAGATTATCGAAAGAAGAAGAAATAAGAGCTCTATCCAGAAGAGTTTCCACATGATTGGGTAAAAACCTTCTGCCCGACCAGGAAAATTGCAGACCCGAGGAGGAGGGCTCCAGAAAACCCGTGTCATCGATGAACCTGCAAAAATCCGCACAAGAACTTCTAGAAGGGAGAACCGTGCTGAGACGCTCGTGAGCTCCTTTCACAGCATTAAAGTCACCAATAAAAACCGTGTTTCCATCAATATAATTAAGAAGGTCAGCCCAGAGATTCCTTCTGAGAACTGCATCATTGGCACCATGAATAACAGCAACCCGAAAACAATGATTCTGCCAAGTACAATTAGAAAGAACCACCTGATCTGAAGAGAATAGAATGGTAGTGGCAACAGCAGGCTGGGCCAAAAACCAAATGTTAGATCGCCGCGGCAATCTACAATTCTGGTGGCGAGGCGTGAGATTCAGAGATTGCCAGAAACTCATCTGAATTTTGCGAAACTTTGATTTGGGCTCAATGATGCCCAAAATCAATGGAGAAAAGGAACGACAATGCTCCTTGAGAAGTCGTTTAGACTCGTCCGTAAGTCCTCGGACATTCCAAACGAGAAGATTCATCAGAAAAGAGATTAAAAATCTGGCGATGGGGTGTCCCCCATCTCCATTTCAGCAGCCCAGCTCTTAGCTGCCATATTATGCATGGTGCGGATACTCGGCGTATCCGGATGCTCAACCACAAAATCATGAACTTGGTGTCCCAAATCAATAGATTTTCGAAGTCTGTTCTTAATAGAATCTGTGGCTGGAGTGTGAATGCTTCTCCCACCTCGTCCACTTCCTGGCGGCCGCCCACGACCCCGCTTTGCAGCAGCATGATTGGCATCCTTAGGAATTTCTTTAAAAAAAGATTCAAGTCTCTGAATCTTCATGGCATTCTCAAGCGCTAAAGCTTTTAGATCGGTCTCCTGTATCGTCCCTTCTTTAAAAGTAAGCACTTCTTCCATCATCTCCCTTGTAGAATCATTCACCGTTCCTGTAGTAAGCGTTTCAGTAGAGGACTTGTCAAGTTCATTGACATTTTCAACATTTGCAGTTTCGTGATTATTCAAATATTTTGCAGGCACCAAGATTTTTCCAAGCATATCAGGCCCAGAGATAGCATTCCGATTTTCCTGTATAGACTCAAGTTGATAGTCACCTGTGTCTTCAGCTTCACCAGCATCCCGTTCGTCGATCGTTTTTTCTGCTATGTCCTGCAATTGCTGATCTGTCACAACTTCTTTTGGTTGCCAAGCAGCCGCCGCTCCTTGCTGCAGCACAGCCTTCTGCTGTTCCTTATTAGTGATAGCAACTCCAAGCGTGTCCTGCTTAGGTGGGTCATTCTTCCCCTTATTGTTGACGTTCTCCGCTCTATCCCTTGCTCGACGACACTTATCAGTCGAATGACCTGTGATCTTACATACAGTGCAGAAAGCAGGAAGATTTTCATAACTGAATTCCACATATAAGGAACTATCATCTTCATCAATCATTACATACTCACGAAGGGGTAAAGACATATCAATTTCAATCAAAACCCTCGCGTAATGTCCTACTTCTCCAACCGCCGAGGAAGCGTCAATTTTTAAAGGAGATCCGAGATACCTACCAATTGCGGAAATAACTTCCGGATGCCAAAGCTCGATGGGAAGGTAATAAATGCGAACCCAAACCTGTGCCAACGCTGAGGCTTCCTTGTAAGGATTAAACTTTGGAACCCATTCACGTAGTCTAAATTGACCTCCAGAAATTTCTTGAGTCAAAGTTTTCTTAACTATCTTCTTCTCATCCATCGATCCAAATTTCAACGTAAAATACCCTTTGCCCATGGGTATTAGTTGCCACTCATTTGGAACTTGCCAGAGTCGCTGCAGTTCCGCCTTTAGCTCGTGCGCCATACGTGGCTTGATCCCTTTGCGAAGTATCAATCTTCCAATAAGAGCATGCTTAAAGTCAGCCACCCGCTGCTTGTAAAATTCCTTGGGTATCATGAGCGTGTCCACGCCATTGATCTTGCTTGTGTTTAGGGCTTGAAATCTGTGAGCGGGGACATCTGGCTTCCGCGGTCGAGGAGTGACAGCAGCAGCGTAGGTTCGTTCTGGTTGCTTAGCGGTCTGCTCCACCGTTCTATCATCAGTATTCCCAACTGGAACAAATTCATTCGGTTGCTTGTCACCAATCATCGAAGACGTTGGGAGCAGTTGTGATGAACTGGCCTTGTGCGGTTGAGAGCCACCCTTGTTCGGTGAGAAATTGTTCGAAACGGGTGGGAGGTTGAGCGCCGATCGATCATGTTCGCCACGAGGTAGGTGGTCGCCGGAATCCATATGTGCTTGCGTCGTGAAGTTGCTAGAGTTTCATCACCTTCTGATCTCCGACGAAGACGGCCTTCCGGAGGCGGACACGTGATGGCAGCGAGAGGTGCTGGGCCGCCGTGGACCGGTGGCCGTGAGAATGACGTGGGAGCGACTGGGAGTAGATGTAGATCTGAAAAAAAATCACCGAAGTGGGAAGGCTTAACCGGATGTGAGCTCGAAGCTGTTCGCTTCCCTGTCGCGAGAGATCCCCGCGGGAGATCCCCTCTGATCTCCGACGAAGACGCCCCTCCGGAGGCGGAGCGGTTGATGGAAGAGGATCGACTTTTCTCTCCTCGTGACTTTTCTTTCTCTTGTCAAATAACAGACGCTGCTCGGAAATATGCTGATCGGAATAACAGATGCTGATCGAAACAGATGCTTCTCGGAGGAGAAGGCTGCACGGGAGTCCAAAGAAGTGGCCGAAAACTGCTGCTGCTTGCTCCGATGGTCAAAGCTGCGGCGGCGCGTCTTTAGTCTCTCTGAACGGACCAGGACCAGGGCAGCAAGGAAGGCGGCAAAGGTAGCAGGTTCGCAGTGGGCGATTGGACGTGAGGCTCGCGACGCCGGCGAGCGGCAGCGCGGTGGGAGAGATACGAGCAATCCTCTTTTTTGACTTCTCTAGAGAGAGAATCCAGTGGACTATCAAAATATCTAGTACTTATTAATTCATTTAAAGTCTACTTCAATATACAATACCATATATATTCATAACCTTAGAATATGTCGAGATGATATCAAAAAAATGTTGTTAATTACGGATTGGGCTCGTTTTCATCCTTATTTTTATGTCAGAAAAATATTTATTTATTAATTTTATTATTATTATTATTATTATTATTATTATTATTATTATTATTATTATTATTATTATTATATTTTAGTTTATACACCACAAGTGTTTTATCAATCTAGTAAGAATCTTGAATTCTTACTAGGAATATTATCTTAGATTAGTGATTAGTGATGAGTGAATCATTAATCAATTAACATTCTTAAGTTATAATTATAAGATTCTTACTAAGAATCTTGAATTCTTAAGTAATATCTTACATTAGTGATGAGTGATGAGTAAATCATTAATCAAATTAACATTCTTAAGTTACAATTATAAGTTTCTTACTAAGAATCTTGAATTCTTAGTTATAATAATTAGATTAGTGATGATTGATGAGTGAATCACTAATCAAATTAACATTCTTAAGTTACAACTATAAGTTTCTTACTAAGAATCTTCAATTCTTAAGTAATATCTTACATTAGTGATGAGTGATGAGTAAATCACTAATCAAATTAACATTCTTAAGTTATATATAATTGTAAGTTTCTTACTAAGAATCTTGAATTCTTAGTAATAATATTAGATTAGTGATGATTGATGGCTGAATCACTAATCAAATTAACATTCTTAAGTTATAATTATAAGATTCTGATTAAGAATCTTCAATTCTTAGTAAAAATATTAGATTAGTGATGAGTGATGAGTGAATCACTAATCAAATTAACACTCTTAAATTATAATTATAAGATTCTTAGTAAGAATCTTGAATTCTTAGTCTTAGATTAGTGATGATTCAAATCAAATTAACATTCTTAAGTTATAATTATAAGATTCTGGTGTTTGCGAAACCAACACCTAAATCTATAAAGGGAAATCGCGAATTCTACCTAGTCGAGAAGAGTAAAAGTGGCTGATCGGAAATCTTGCGCAAGAGAAAATAGCAGTTGTATTCAAAATATGAGATAGCGTAAGTCACCGTACACGAGCTCGGGCCCTATTTATAGATTTACAAGCGGAGGGGTAAAATAGTAAAAACATCTGCGGTGCATGCGTGTTGCGTGATGGAAGGGTACGCTGGTAATTTTGATAATATGAGGGAGATCTTCCCGCGCGTTTGTTGGCTCCTCTGATGGCAATGTCTTTTCTGGCGAAGGCGTCTTCTCTGGTGATGTTGACATCTCTGGTGGAAATGCCTCTTCTAGTAAACACGTCTTCTCTGGCGAAGGCGTCTCCTCTGGCGGTAGTGACTTCTCTGGCAAGGATATTCTTTCTGACTAGGATGCTTCCTCTGGCAAAGATGACTCCTCTGACGAGGATACCTCCTCTGGTGAAGATGACTCCTCTGACGAGGATACTTCCTCTGGCGAAGATGACTCCTCTGACGAGGATGACTCTTTTGGTAGCGATGGCTTCTCTGGCAATGGCCATTTTTCCACATGATTCTTCTGATTTATGTCCCTTCTCTGCTCTGCACACATTACTCCTCATCAACCACTCCCCCCTCTAGTCTGGTTGAACCGGGTACTCTTCGTGTTCAACCAGTGGTGTATTATTAGCATCAACACTTTGTTGTTTTCCTTGATCCCTGTAAATCATAAAGACATAAGCATTTTGCAGTTATGAGAGAGTAAAGATAAGCCCTGTAAATTGTTCTCTGGCGTTTTTGTTGCTCCCACCCCCTGGTCTGGCTAGTTCACTCTGGAGCGGTGCAACTAGCCAGAGGACTCGCCCGCGTGGATGACGTCACCTGCATTAAATGCCTGCCCGATCTACAGTACTTTCCCCGTACCCCGAGGTTACATTTTTAACCTTTGCGTCCTTTCGTCTCTCCGTAGAAATCCTCATCCGTCGATTATTCCCCGTGTGCCACGCGTCGTTCATCCCGTGTGTTGGTGGTTACCCGCGTACAATCTTACTTAGCCGATTCGAACTCCCCTTTTTTCACTATTCTTCTTCTCCAAGTTTTCCGAGCAAATTTTCTGCATTTTCCGGCGATTTCCTCACTGTTCCGGCATTCTCCCACGACCCTTCCGCTCCAGGTTTTACCGTCCATCTTTCTCTGGTCTAGGTAACTCGCGTATCCTCTTCACTGCAATTTTGTGTTTAATCGTAGCGTAGTGGTATAACTGTTGGTGCTCTGATTGAGCGTGCTAGAAACCCTAGGGTTGGCATCTCCCATCATGGCCTGCACCTCCGCCCCTCAACCCTCTCGCTCGCCCTCTCCTTCTGCCCGAGACCCTTCATCTTCCTCCCCATCGCGGCAAGATCTTGAAAATCTTCCTTCCCCTTCTGTTTCTGACGAATCTCAAACTGCACCCCCTCCTTCTCCATCTAAGAAAAAAGGGAAAAAGCCCCGCCAACCCCCCAAAAGTGTTCCTCCATCCCGCCTTGGTGTCGCGGAGGTGGCAAAATTGAAAAGCAAATGTAGGCGTCCTGCAGGTTTGAAGTTCGAGACCTTCTCTAAAGATTCAACGCCTCCTGAAAGCCTTCGTCATCCCAAGGTGATAGTTGTTTGGAAAGCACAGATAGATGCTGGTTTAAGGCTTCCTCCCCCTACCTTGCTGGTTGACGTTTGTAATTACTTTCACATCCCCTTTTTTCAAGTCGCTCCTTCTGCTATCCGGAGGTTATATGCTTTCCATGTTTTGTGCCGGGCTAACGGCGTTGGGGACACCGCCAAGCTATTTTGTCAGACCCAGACCCTTCGCATGCAAGGCAATCCTTTGTATAGTTTTGCCTCTCACCCTAAATATCCTACTACTTTTCTTTCCTCCCTGAATTCCTTGGATAAAGGCTTCCTGGAATATTATTGTTATGTGCGCACCCTTCTCGGCAACTGGCGCGATTATGGTGCTTCGGAGCTGGAATGGCATACAAGTCGCACTACCTATAAACCAGCCTCTTCCGAAGTCCCTTCTACCCGTGACCAGAATATTATAGCTCACCTTAATGCTATGAATAAGGCCCAGCCTCTAGACTGTAGGTACCTGGCCGAGAACAATTCCTCTCTGGCATATAATGGTCTGTTTCCCCTGTATCCAGAGAGATCAATAGGTAAAAAATATACATTAGAAAACACATTAACTTTTGTTACCCTGCTTTTAATGATGTGAAGTTTTGGTTTGCAGATATGTCTTGGAGATCGAAATGTGGGGACAATTTGCCTGACACCCCTTCTGTTGCTGGCAGCGGAGCACATGGCCCAAGCGGTTCTGCTTCCGGAACAAGTCCCTCGGAACAGCCTACTGGGTCCGCACTGATCCCCATTCCCCCTGTAGTTGAAATCCCAGAGGGGAATGTGGAAGCCTCGCGCCCCTTTGATGCGGAGGAAGTTGATGCGGGGGCTCTTGTTCACAGGGGGAGGCACTCCAGCGCTGGTGATGCCGCTGGCACCCGTGAAGAAGATATCCAAGTCGTGGATATCACCGATGAGGTTCCTTCACCTGATTCGGCTCCCGATGCCACCCTTGCTGATCTTACGAAGAAGAGGAAGAGAGGTTCCCTGATCTCTGTGGGTGAGAAGGAGAGACAGGCGAGCCTGAAAAAGGCTGGTAAATCTTCAGAGCCAGCAAGGAAATCTGCTGGCGGCGTAAAGATTCTTCCCTCTGCTGGGGACAAAGGCAAGGGGCCAGCTAAGAAGTCGGCTAGTGGTTCAAAGGTTCTCCCCTCGGCCGGTGGAAGGGGTAAAGGCAAAGCTGTGATGCCCCCGGCTGACGAACCAGAGGATCTTGTCCCTGGGCCGATTTCAAGTTTATCGGGGCAGGAATTGATTGATGCCGTGATAGCTCGAGTCCATTCGAAGGACCAAGAGAAAATGGAGAAGCTGACCCGATCGGCTTTAGCTACCCATCTCTGCCGGTTGGCTCTTCAGGTATCCTGCATCTTATGCTTTTTGTTAAAGAAAAACTTTTAAATTACTAACCTTTTATTGTTTTGTTGGAACCCATTTTATTTTCTTGCAGGTGGAGTCGGGGATGTGGGGGGCTGTTAAGTGCATCCATGACTATGAGATGGCAGAGAAAGAGAGAGAGACGGAACAAGCGGACGTGGCCAAGCGTGATGATGCTGTCGCTGGGGTGGTGGAGCGTCTGAGTAAAGCTGAAGCAGAGGTTGCTGAATTGAAAGATAAATTAGCCCAGGTGGAAGTGGAAAGAGCGTCCTTGGCCTCCGAACTGTCGAGGGCCACAAAGGAGAGCCACGAAAGCTTGGCCCGGTTCAAAGCTGGCTATGAAAGAGACTACAGGGAAGCCAGGCGGGGCTGGAAGAGGATACTTGTGGAAGCTCAGAACCGCGCGTATGTCCTGGGGGCCCGAGATCAACGCTTGGAGTACTTCTTGTCTCCGCGAGGTCAACACTTCCTGGGGGTGATGCTGGAAGGCACTCTGGAGTCTTTCAAAAAGACTCCCGAATACTTGGAGGATTTCGGACCCCTCTTTGCTTATGTGATAGAGCAAACAGCTTCCAAGGCATTGGAGATGGCAGGGGCCACCCCAGAGCAACTTGCCACTTTGAATTTCAGAGCCCTGATGGATAACCTCCAGGACGAGGAAATAAACAAGCGGATGGGAATCCCTGAGCACTCTCCAGAGAAGCCAGAGTGGTGGTACCCTGTGCTAGAGAAAGCCATTCCCTACTTTTCTCTTGGGATTGGATCTGACTCGCTGCCCTCTGCTCCCGTGTATGCGCCTGCGTTCTCTGCTTCCCTGGCGCGCTTTGTGAACCGGCTGCGGGATCCCTCTGGCGAGAGCTCCCGAACATTTTTTCAGTTCGGCCTAGAGCCCCCTCTGCCCTCTGACTTAGCGGCTTCTGCTTTCACCGACTCTGCCTCTTCCTCCGCTGCGGTGGAACAGCTGTTCGACCTGTACCAAAATGAGGATCTGTATGTGCAAGAAGCTGCAAAGTTGTTGGATTTGGGAGTTCGTCTTCCCCAAGTGGTGGAGACTGGCCTGTTGCCCGTATTCACAGAAAAAAACCGTTTCTGGCCACGCTTCTGCAAGTGGTGCTCCTTCCCCCATTCCATCTGCCTCTGCTCCTGTCTCCTCTGCTGTTGCCCCAGCTGCCTCTGTCCCTCCCTCCTAATGCTCCTGTCTTTACCAAAAGGACTTTTTGTAACTCTTAGATTTGTATAAGCTGAACATTTACCTTTAATTTTTGATGTATAGCTCTGCCCTCCGGGCACGTTTTAATGAAATTTCCTTCCCTTCCTCGCCTCTTTTGTCTTTATTGTTTATATTGTTTTTGTTGCTTGTTGATGATTCCTCTGGTGAGGACTCTGATGACTCCTCTGGCGAGGATTTTGATGACTCCTCTGGCGAGGATCTTGACGACTCCTCTGGCGAGGATTCTGACGACTCCTCTGGCGAGGATTCTGATGACTCCTCTGGCGAGGATTCTGATGATTCCTCTGGCGAGGATTTTGATGACTCCTCTGGCGAGGATTTTGATGACTCCTCTGGCGAGGATTTTGATGACTCCTCTGGCGAGGATTTTGATGACCCCTATGGTGGAGGCTTCACCGCCTCCTCTTACGAGGACTTGGTTGACCCTTATGATAGGGATTTTACCGCCTCCTCTTACGAGGGTTTGGTTAATTTCTCTGTCCATGATTTTGCGCCTCCCTTCCAAGCTGCTTCCCATCCGAGCTGCATCCCATCCAAGCTGCTTCCCATCCAAGCTTTGAACACTCTGCGCGGAGCATGGAAGACCCAGAGGGGGTGCAACCAACTTTCGCGGCTTACGATTGTCAGGAACACCCTGCACGGAGCCTGGAGGACCCAGGGGGTGTAACCAGCTTTCGTGACTTACGGTTAAAGCAACCTCTGCGCGGAGCATGGAAAACCCGGGGGGTGCAACCAACTTTCACGGCTTATGATTTAGTGCTATCTCTGCGCGGAGCATGGAGGGCCCGGATGGCACGACCAACTTTCGCGGCTTACGATTGTCAGGGACCTCTGCGCGGAGCATGGAGGGCCCAGGTGGCACAACCAACTTTCGCGGCTTACGATTGTCAGGAACACCCTGCACGGAGCATGGAAGACCCGGGGGGTGCAACCAACTTTCGTGGCTTACGGTTAAAGCAACCTCTGCGCGGAGCATGGAAAACCCGGGGGGTGCAACCAACTTTCGCGGCTTACGATTAAGTGCTATCTCTGCGCGGAGCATGGAGGGCCCGGATGGCACGACCAACTTTCGCGGCTTACGATTGTCAGGGACCTCTGCGCGGAGCATGGAGGGCCCAGGTGGCACAACCAACTTTCGCGGCTTACGATTGTCAGGAACACCCTGCACGGAGCATGGAAGACCCGGGGGGTGCAACCAACTTTCGTGGCTTACGGTTAAAGCAACCTCTGCGCGGAGCATGGAAAACCCGGGGGGTGCAACCAACTTTCGCGGCTTACGATTAAGTGCTATCTCTGCGCGGAGCATGGAGGGCCCGGATGGCACGACCAACTTTCGCGGCTTACGATTGTCAGGGACCTCTGCGCGGAGCATGGAGGGCCCAGGTGGCACAACCAACTTTCGCGGCTTACGATTGTCAGGAACACCCTGCACGGAGCATGGAAGACCCGGGGGGTGCAACCAACTTTCGTGGCTTACGGTTAAAGCAACCTCTGCGCGGAGCATGGAAAACCCGGGGGGTGCAACCAACTTTCGCGGCTTACGATTAAGTGCTATCTCTGCGCGGAGCATGGAGGGCCCGGATGGCACGACCAACTTTCGCGGCTTACGATTGTCAGCAACCTCTGCGCGGAGCATGGAGGGCCCGAGTGGCACAACCAACTTTCGCGGCTTACGATTGTCAGCAACCTCTGCGCGGAGCATGGAGGGCCCGGGTGGCACAACCAACTTTCGCGGCTTACGATTATCAGCAACCTCTGCGCGGAGCATGGAGGGCCCGAGTGGCACAACCAACTTTCGCGGCTTACGATTGTCAGCAACCTCTCTGTTCTGGTTGAGCGTGACCCCTCTGCTCTGGTGGAGCGTGATTCCTCTGGTTTGCCCTGATCTTGCTTGAGAAGCAATTTTTGAATTTAAAAATTGGGACCTACGGGTATACACCCTACTCCCCCCTCTGGTGACATGTGCAATACTCTGTTATGAACATGTTGGCCCAATTATTTCTTACTCCCTTCTCCGGCCCGTGAGCTCACGCGGGCCCATTGCCCCTTAGCCCATTTTTTAAACCCAGTATCGCCTCTATATATATATATCCTCTTCCGATCCTTCAAACCCTGGATCTGTTGATGTTTTGCCTCCCTAGATCGGTTGTAAGGCACTCAGGTAAGGGAATTTCCCCTCTAAACACTCACATCCCTGAGGGCTCCGCCTTTTCCCCTGTGCTTCTGGTGTAGATCTCTAACTTTGTGGTTGTAACGAGTGGAGTTCCCTTGCTTGAGTGTTTTATAACCAGGCTTCCCAGATCTAGACGTTGACTTCCCCGATTTGGGCGTTGATTCCTCAGATCTGAGCGTTGGTTCCTCAGATCTGGCCCTTGGTTTGTTCCTCTTCTGTATTTCTTCTTTGTAGCATTTTGACTTGCTATTTTCCTTGATATTCTGCAGACATAAAGTGGAGTTGAAGTAGGTCTGAGAGATGGGCATGTCCCAGTAACGAAGAAGAACTCGGAGTGTTGGATCGTAGAAGAAAAGGTGTTCATCCCTGATGTTTGTTTTCCCTCTGACCTGCTGAGGAGCAGTTTTTTGTGTTTGTTTCGCCCCTGACCTGTTGAGAAACAGTTTGTATTTTGAATTTGTAAATTGAGGATTACGGGTATACACCCTACTCCCCCCTCTGGTGACATGTGCAATGCTCTGCATGAACATGTTAAGTAGCATTTGTAATGTAAGAAAACGATAAAAGAAAGTAAATAAAACAACACCAGGGAATTCCCTAGAACCACATATCTGTTTTATTGATATTATGGCCCCGGACCTCGTTAAAACCCCTGTGGGGAAAAAGAGTATCCGGTCTACAAATGATCATTCCTGCTAGGCAGCAGTTACACATAGAATTTTTTAAGCGTGTTTATATTCCATGGCCTAGGAAGATCTCTGCCATCTGAATCCTTTAGTATGTATGCACCACCGCCCAAGACCTCCGTGACTATGTATGGCCCTTCCCAATTGGCTTCGAACTTGCCCACCGCTTTCAACGCATCAGCCCGCTTAAGAACCAAATCGCCCTTTGACAATTTCCTCACTCTGACCCGTTTGTCATATCCCGCTTTGATGATGCCTTTGTACTTGGCCGCTCTGACACGGGCTTCCTCCCTCTGTGCTTCCACCAAGTCCAGTTCTGCTCGGCGGAGCTCCTCATTGTGCTCAGTGTCGTACGTGGTAATCCGGTATGATTCTAGTCGTGCCTCCGCTGGTATCACCGCATTGGATCCATATACCAGCGTGAATGGTGCCTCCCCTATCGCCGTTTTTGGACTGGTTCGGTAGGCCCAAAGGACAGTGTCAAGCTCCTCCACCCACTTCCCTCTGCTCTGCGTCAGCCTCTTCTTTATTCCCTCACATATGGTCCTATTAGCCAATTCCACTTGTCCATTTGCCTGTGGATGAGCCACGGAGACAAATCGTTGTGTAATATCCATACGATCACAGAAATCCGCCACCCGCTGCCCTGTAAATTGTGTCCCATTATCAGACACGATGATGCGTGGCACTCCGAATCTGCAACAGATATTCCTCCAGATAAAGCGTTCTACTGTAACTTCATCAATCTTGCTCACAGCCTCAGCTTCAACCCATTTAGAAAAATAGTCTACTGCCACAATGAGAAAACATTTCCCGCCAGGTGCTGTAGGCAACTTCCCAACTATATCAATGCCCCATTTGTCAAACGGACAAGCAGCGTACATTACACCCATGGGCTCCCCTGGTATGTTGATTCTGCCGGCATGCCTCTGGCAAGCTTCACATTTGCGGACGAACTCTCTGGCTTCCTTGTTGATATGAGGCCAATAAAACCCTGCCCGAATGATCTTGCGTACCAGGTCCCGAAATCCCGTATGTCCACCACAGCAACCTGCATGAACCTCTTTCAGAGCAAAGTTAGCTTCATCTGGCGATAAGCATTTTAACAGAGGTTGAGTAAAAGATCTTTTGAAGAGTTGATCGTTGATTAGGCAGTAATTTTCATAGCGGGCCCTTTGATTGGATTCTCTGCTTAGTCGTTCCCCTGTCTTCAGAAAGTGTATGATCGGAGCCCGCCAATCATCTCTGATCTCTACCGAGAACACCTGCGAAGTTTCCATCTCTCTGGTATCACAGAGTAAAATAATTTCGTCGCTCCAAGTTTGCTCTACTGCGCTAGCCATGCGCGCCAGTAAGTCGGCCTTCGTGTTCTCCTCCCGAGAAATCTGTTCAAGCTTGAATTCCATGAACTTTTCTTTCATCTCATTTATTTTGGTATGGTATGCCTTCATCCTCTGATCCTTGATACTGTAACTTCCCGAGAATTGTTGTGCAACCAACTGGGAGTCTGTCTTTATAATGACACACTCAGCTTTAAGCTCTGATAGGATGTGAGCCCCTCTGACCACGGCCTCATACTCCGCCTCATTGTTAGATAACCGACAGGTGAATTTGATGGCGAACTGGTATGTCCCATAACCCGGCGAAGTGATATAAACCCCAATTCCACACCCTTCTTTTGTTACTGATCCATCTACGAAAGCAACCCAGAACTCTGGCACGGGACGCCGAGTTGTTTCTTGTATGAAGTCTGCCAATGCCTGCGCCTTGATTGCCGTTCGCGGCTCGTACTCTACATCATATTCCCCTAGTTCCACAGCCCATTTGACCATTCTCCCCGACAAATCCGGGCGCCCCAAAACTTGTTTAAAAGGTAAAGACGTGCGCACCACTACCTTGTGTGAAAGGAAATAAGGCCTCAGCTTTCTTGCCGTGATCATGACCGCCAGAGCAGCCTTCTCGATCTCTGTGTAGTTAAGCTCCGGGCCCTGGATAATTCTGCTGACAAAATAAATGGGTCTCTGATGACTTCGCTCCTCCCTGATTAACACCGAGCTGATTGATTCCTCCCCCATAGCTATGTATAAATACAACGTTTCTCCCGGAACTGGTTTGGTCAGAGTCGGTAGTTCTGCTAGGTATGCTTTAAGATCTTCAAATGCCACTCGGCATTCTTCTGTCCACAGAAACTTGGTTCCCTTCCTCAACACTTTGAAAAACGGCATGCTCCGTTCTGCCGATCTCGATATAAACCTACTTAGGGCAGTGATACGCCCATTCAGAGTCTGCACCTCCTTGATCCCTCTAGGCGGTGTCATTTCCAAAATTGCTTTGACCTTTTCGGCATTAACCTCAATCCCTGCGGGCGTGACCTTATATCCCAAAAACTTCCCTGTCGTGACCCCAAAGGTGCACTTGGCTGGGTTTAACATGAGTCGGTGATCTCTGACTACTGTGAAGATTTCCTCCAGATCGGAAACATGATCCTCTGCCCTGACACTTCGCACCAGCATATCATCCACGTAAACTGAAATGTTCTTTGACAATTGCTCTTTGAAAATTTTCTCCATCATCCGTTGATATGTAGCTCCCGCATTTTTTAAGCCGAAAGGCATACTTCTCCATCCATATACCCCACAACAAACAGCGAAAGCCGTTTTGGCGATGTCTCCCCTGTTCATTTTTACCTGATGGTATCCCTGGTATGCATCCATCATAGATAGCAGAGCACACCCTGAAGTAGAGTCCACCAATTGGTCAATCCTCGGCAGAGGATAGTGGTCCTTTGGGCAGGCAGCGTTTAGGTCTCTGAAATCCACACACATCCTCCAGGTGTTTGTTTTCTTGGGTACCATCACCGCGTTTGAGATCCATTCTGGATATTGCACTTCCACAATGTGTCCAGCTTTCAATAGTTCATAGACCTGCTCTCTGATGGCAGCATCCTTTTCAGCTCCGAAATTCCTTGTCCGTTGTTTCACCGGCTTGACCTTAGGGTCCACATTGAGGCAGTGCTCCGCCAACCCTCTATCAATTCCCTTTAAATCTGCGGTGCTGAAAGCAAACACATCCGCATTTCGCCGAAGACAACCAATGAGCTCCTCTCTGACCTGATCACTCATGGCCGATCCAATCTTAGTCTGGAAACCTTCTTTCCCTGGAAATAACTCGATCATGTTGCACACATCACTGGTGGACACCAGCGCGGTTTTTCCTGTGGAATCTCTGTTTTGCAGTAAATCTGTCAATTCTTGGCGCTCCTCGGCTGGGGCATGCACTTCACCTACCTTCCCCTTCTTCCGACTATCCGCCCCCTCTGTCAGTCTTTCTCTTTTCTGCCCCGCTGACTGTGTCAGCATTTGTACATGGCATGCTTTTGATGTCGTTTGATCGCCACAGACTTCTCCCACTCTTCCTCCCTCGAGGGGAAATTTCATTTTCAGATGAAACAAAGAAATAACTGCTCTGAACGCCGTCAAAGCGGGCCGGCCCAGTATGACGTTGTATGAAGGTTTAGGCATATCCACTACTAGGAACCGCACCATCCTTGTTTTGGTGCCTGTGACTGTATTGCCAAGAACTAGCGGCAACTCCACATACCCTAAAGGCATGACCATCTCTCCCCCGAACCCAAACAGCGGGGCGTTGGTCGGCTCGATACGGGCATCAATTCCCATATTTTGAAGACATTCCTTATATAAGATGTTTACAGCACTACCCGAATCCACGAAAATACGGTGGATAATGCAACCGGCGATGTCTGCCGTTACGACCAGCGCATCATCATGCGGGTACATTAGTGTACGTATATCCTCTGTCCCAAAAGTAATCGCCGGTTCCTCTGCCGCACTGGTGACTTCCATGACCTTTTTAGGATAATACCCTGTTTTGACTGCTCTGACGACTTGCTTTTTAGCCCTGTTTGATGTGGGCATCCCGTTCTCCCCACAAATCATGTGAACTTCCCTTCTATACGGGGGAGGAGGAGGCACTTGCCTGTCTGCCCCCTCTCTGCGATTATCGCGGTTATCATCCGCTCTGCGATCCCTGTTGTTCCCCTGCTCTTGTCGGTGATCACGGTTATTTCTTTGATCCCTCTGATCTCGCTGATCCCTCTGATCTCTTTGATCCCTCTGATCATTCCGCCTCTGACCCTCATTTCCTCTATCAATGAACTGGTCGAGGTATCCCTGACGTACTAGTAACTCCAATTGATGTTTAAGATGTCCACAATATTTCATGTAATGCCCGAAGGAATTATGGTATTCGCACAACTTGTTATTAGGCCCCTCCTGTGGCGGCCCAGCCCGGTAGGTTCCCGGTGCCCGAAAGAATGGTTGATCCTTTATTAAGTGAAAAATTTCGTCCTGTGGTTTATTCAGGGGCGTGTACTCGGTGAACCGCGTAACCTCATTCACAGTGCGCTGTTGCTGGGGCGGCATTCCTCCCTGGGGTGGGAGTACTCTCGGAGGCAACCCTCTGAACGGGGCCCTATCTTGATGTCTTTGTCTTTCGGGTGCTTCCTCAGCTTTCTTGACCCTGTGTTTCTCATTTTCCACCTTCCTCGCCATTTTGGCATCCTCTAACTGTAGATAACCCGGCAGCCTTGCCATGATGTCATCAAAGTCCCTTGCTGGTCGAATTTGTAATTCGTCAAAAAAGATCCCCGGCCTGAGTCCTCTGACATAGGCGCAGTTTTTGATTTGCGATTCTGCCTCTGGCACCTCCAGAGCGGCAAGGTTAAACCTCGCTGTGTACTCCCGTAGCGTTTCTCCCTGCTCCTGCTTAATATCCATCAGCGAAAGGGCTGACTTCCCTACCCTTCGTGAACTCGCGAACTGACGCAAAAAACGAATCTGTAATTCTTCGAAAGAGTGAATGGAATTTGGGGGCAGCGTCCCAAACCATAACTGAGCCGGTCCAGTGAGAGTAGTGGAAAAGATTCGGCACTTAATGCCCTCAGTGTACATGTGTAATGTGACCAATCCCTCAAACCGATTGAGATGCACTTCCGGATCAGTAGTGCCATCGTAATCCAACGAGATGGGCTTGTAACTTCTGGGTAGAGTATCTGCCAGGATATCATCAGAGAACGGACTACGGTTGTTGATGGGATGATGTCGTGAAATCTTAGCCCTCTTGTCCCCCTTTTGCCTCCCCTGCTCCCTTCTGTCCCTGGGTGTGTCATGAGCGTGGCGCTTGTGAGTTCTATATTCATGTCTGCCAGAGGAATACTCTGGCCCCCTCTCCTCTGATCTTTCCGTATATCGGGATTTCTCTTGACGGTGGGACTTCTCTACCCCGTACGAACGCTCCCCTCTGTTCGACCTCTCTGATCTTTGACCTCTGTCATCTCTCCGAGACTTCTCCCTCAAAGATTCTTCCAGATCCTGGAGTTGGTGTTTCAGCTGGGATACTTGGTTTTTCAACCGTGCCTTCTCCTTTGGCCTCTCTTCTTCGAACACAAGGGAAACGGATTGACTATCAGACTCGTCAACCCTTTCCTTTCTCACAACACTGTTGAGTCTGACCCGACTCCCCTCTGGTCTTCTTTCCACTTCCCTATCAGTAGGGTCCCCTTGCAGTTCCAGAGGCATCGCAGCCTGTTTGTTGATGGCTAAAGTGTTTATCTCCTGAGCAGCTGGAGGTGGGGCCTCAGTGCCCTGCGGGTTTACTGTTCCTACCAGGGGAGCTACTGTAGGAACCATAGATAGCATTGGTGTTCCCATCGCTTGGCGCATATTAGCGTAACTGAGCGAGGCCATCATCTGCTCTGCTATCCCAAAGTTAATCGATCCCCCACCAGATGTGGGGGCCAAGCTCGGCACCTCTGATCCTGGCGTCACCAGAGCAGTCCTCTGGAAGCTTGTATTCAACCCTGTCAACGGAGTGGCGGAGATAGCCTGAAACCCCGGTGGGGCAGTGAGGGTAGCATTACTCTGTAGGCCAGCGAACAAGGAGGCAGGCACCTCAGTGGTGAGAGCAGCGGAGTCGAACTCTTTCTCCAGGTTGCGGTGAGCTTCTGACGATCCCATAGTACCTACATGTAAGCAAAGTGAGAAAAGTCTCAAGGACAAAAGAGCAAACCCTCCGTTACCGACGGGAGTCCCAATATAAGAAATCCAATAAAGAATCCCGAGCACCGGTACAAAGACCGTTAAAAAGTTCCGAGTAATTCTACACTCTGGAAAATAAACCCAGAGTATAGATTGAGGAAAATAGAGCCCTCAGTAAAATCCAGCAGACGCGAGATACCCAGAGACAAGTACAAACAGAGCAACCACCGGAAGACATGTTAGCACGATTCATTAAACATGATAACAAAAAGAATTATGTAAAATACTACCATAATACGAAGATTAGTCAAGGAAAACATGGAGAACATGAATAAAAGTTTCCCATAAGTGAAGATCGTCCACAAAACAATAATATGAATCTCACCACCACTAAGACGAAGCGTTTAATTATCATATTATTGAGGCAAATCTCTTGCATCAACGACAATAAATACCCTTGAAATCGGAGGCTAGCCACAAAACCCAAAGATCCACAGCAAGAAACCCCAATATATCAGGAACAGAACAGAACTTCCAATTTAATCGTCGAAATCGAAGATCAACCACGACAAGCATGGAAAACCCCCATAAACCCCCTCCTTTAAACGAAAAATGTCTATAAACCCCCG
Organism: Salvia miltiorrhiza; assembly: GCF_028751815.1. NCBI lineage: Eukaryota > Viridiplantae > Streptophyta > Magnoliopsida > Lamiales > Lamiaceae > Salvia > Salvia miltiorrhiza. Next base: position 71,178,624 of record NC_080388.1, read on the forward strand.
ATTCAACGATACAAAGCAAGGATTAGTCACCAAAACATAAGAAGTAAAGGTAATTATCGGTCGCAAACAAAGAATACCCACGGATTAACAACGCGAAACCGAGCACAAAAGAAGCAAAGTACTAATCGGCGTATTATCAATGCAAACCCAGGAATTAACAGTAATAACCACATGCTTTACCAAAAACAGGATAAAACATGAAGATCGACCACAATTATCGTATTAATACGCAAAACAACCATATACCAACAACGTAAACCCAAAATATCGGGAATCCGTAAGGAAACGACGAACACAATCGGAACAGAGCACCCAACTACGATTCCCTCATGCAAAACATTAGATCGATGAAGAAAACCTCAATACTACAAGAGAACCCTTTATTCGCAGATAACTACCCCAAACAAGCGGTAAATAAACGTAAATTTCCCCTGATTCATGTTTTACGCTCGTCGCCACCTTTCCCCATGCACCCAAAACACAAATCAACACAGAACTCAGCAGATTAACAACATATTAACCCAGAAAACACAATTAACCGATTAAAAACAGCTGGATGTCCGGATTATCGGACCAATCGGTGCCAACGCCCGCAAATCCGATTGAATTTACAGATCTGCGTACGTCGGCAACCGCGACCTCACGTCTTAATTCAGTAGCTTTCCCACAGACGGCGCCAGTTGGTGTTTGCGAAACCAACACCTAAATCTATAAAGGGAAATCGCGAATTCTACCTAGTCGAGAAGAGTAAAAGTGGCTGATCGGAAATCTTGCGCAAGAGAAAATAGCAGTTGTATTCAAAATATGAGATAGCGTAAGTCACCGTACACGAGCTCGGGCCCTATTTATAGATTTACAAGCGGAGGGGTAAAATAGTAAAAACATCTGCGGTGCATGCGTGTTGCGTGATGGAAGGGTACGCTGGTAATTTTGATAATATGAGGGAGATCTTCCCGCGCGTTTGTTGGCTCCTCTGATGGCAATGTCTTTTCTGGCGAAGGCGTCTTCTCTGGTGATGTTGACATCTCTGGTGGAAATGCCTCTTCTAGTAAACACGTCTTCTCTGGCGAAGGCGTCTCCTCTGGCGGTAGTGACTTCTCTGGCAAGGATATTCTTTCTGACTAGGATGCTTCCTCTGGCAAAGATGACTCCTCTGACGAGGATACCTCCTCTGGTGAAGATGACTCCTCTGACGAGGATACTTCCTCTGGCGAAGATGACTCCTCTGACGAGGATGACTCTTTTGGTAGCGATGGCTTCTCTGGCAATGGCCATTTTTCCACATGATTCTTCTGATTTATGTCCCTTCTCTGCTCTGCACACATTACTCCTCATCAGATTCTTACTAAGAATCTTGAATTCTGAAGTAATATTTTACATTTGTGACACATATTGCTAAAAGAGGTCATTATCTGACGACATTTATGAAACATGATTTTGGAGAATTTGATTGAAGTAAACGAAACTTTTGAGGTGAATAATCAATGTTTAAATTTTCAATTGTATTTCAATATATATTTAATTTTAATATTTTTGTATTATTATCTTTGACCAACTTATAGGATGATAAATGAAAAAAAAAAATGAACAAAACAAATCAAAAAAAGGCTGAAAAAAAAATTACCGGCGGCTGTGCCGCCGTTGGTAATTTTGGCCAGACGGCGGTGGTGCTATCGCCGGATGTCACCGGCGACTACACGCAACCGGTAAATAGCGACGGCAATTGCCGTCAGTAATAAATAAATATTATTAATTAATTAATAATAAATATAAAATAATATATATTTAAATTAGCGACGGCGCAACCGCCGCTAATTAGTGGCGATTGTTTTGCCGTCGGTAATGTGCCGGTAATAGGCAAAAGGCGGGTCATCATTTTTGCCGCCGCCGTGTTGTCGGTAATTGCCGGCGGCGGCGGCGGCGGCGCCGTCGCTATTTGTCGTCCCTATTCACACGTTTTTTTGTAGTGTAAAATATGCAAAAGCTTAATGTTTCTATATCTTCGTGATTATCTTATTTAATACTAAATTAATTCATAAGTTTTTTCCCTTCTGTTTTAATTAAAATACCATTTAACATATGAATATTTGTACGTAGGAAGATTTATACTCATTATTCATTTTAAATAAAATAATACTACATCCGTTTCAATTCAATAGGTGACATGGCTTATGCACAATTATTAACAAACAAATACGGAGTAGTTTATAATAAAATAGGAGAGAGAAAGTAACTATTTGTGATGATATATTTGTCTAAAAAGTAGGAGAGAGAAATAAAGATGAGATAATTATGTATGAGATTCAATGATATTTAATGTAAATAATGAGTTATATAAGAATATTTAATATGTATTGACTTTTCATTTTAAAAAAATGGTCTATTGAATTAGGACGTCCAAATAAGAAAACATGGCTTATTGAATTGAGACGAATGAAATACTACATAGTTTTTAGTTTACTTAAAACATTCTTGTTCTAAGTTATTAATTATTTATAAATTGACCTTTTCTATTTATAATATACCTTATATTAGTACATATTATATTACAATCATACAAATTAGGTGAAAAGCTGCTAGTCTATTTATTCTCATAGCATATATAGAAAAATACTAATGTTTGTCCAAGAAAGTACTGAACAGGAAAGTGAAGCAATTGCGTGGTTAAATACTTGAAGCTATGAATAGATTATAGAATTATGATGTATCACAATAATTGCAATTTAAAGCAAAAGAAACTAATAATTATCTATTGCGGCTCTACATATATAGCTGCTACCAAAATTTAAATACAACACTACTCCATGATTAATAGTAAAGAGAAAATAGTCACATGAAAATTAAATAATCTAACAAATTTCCAGTCCTTCTACTTAGGAGACTGTTTTGACATTACAGGACCGTTTTTTATTTTAATTAAATATTCTACATATACGTGCATTTTAGTTTGTTTGTAGTTATTACTTTCTTTGAATTCTTCTTTTATTTATTTAAAAATATAGTACCGTAGGTAATCAAACTTAACATTAACTAGATCGTATTTTAAAATGATCTATATAATATACCAGAAAAGAAAAAAAATTGCTTATTGAGATAGAAGAATAGATTTATGTTAACTCGCGAGAACACTCACAATTGTGCTATTCTTTTGCAGGTTACACAGATATATATCTTCTTTTCCTTACAAATTAATATGGGTTGGAATTAAATCTACCCACATCAATAAAATGTCTTGCAAAACTACCCACTTTGAAAGTCAAAGTCGAAAAGTACACTTGATGGTGATGGGTTGCTTGGTTTTTTGTAAAAGTTCTTACACTTTTCTTACACAAGTACAATTGTGTAAGAAAATGTGTAAGATAGGTAGTTAAAAATGCACAAAACCAGATAAATGTGCAATTATTGTAAGATGATTGACGTATAATGCCCTAAGTTTGAAAATAATGAAGGTAAGTTTGTGTATAATAAAACAGTAATACGAGGATGACAAAAATTGTACTTTAAGTATATTTGGAAACAAAAAAAAATTATGAACCTAATGTATACATTATCCGCCAGTAAAACATAGCCGCTAGCATTAGCCGCCGGGTTTTTTAAACCCGGCGGCTAATGCTAGCGGCTATGTTTTACTGGCGGATAATGTATACATTAGGTTCATAATTTTTTTTTGTTTCCAAATATACTTAAAGTACAATTTTTTTCATCCTCGTATTACTGTTTTATTATACACAAACTTACCTTAATTTTGTATTTCTTTTTTTAAAATATATTCTATGAAGTAGAAATACATAATAGGCTTCTATTTAGACAAATTTGGATTATAGTGGTGTAATAAGTCTCGAATTTTTTATTTTATTTTATTTAACAGGAATTAATATAGCCTAACACATAAAATAATAGAAAATGTTGGATAAAAATAATATATAATCATATATTATGAAACAGTAAAATACTAGAGAGCCTACCATATAATTATCCGCCAGTAATTCGTATCCTCTAGAATTAGCCGCGTGAAAGAAACCCTAAGCGGCTACTTCTAGCGGATACTTTTTACTGGCGGATAATAGTACCATGTCATTTATTACTGCTTTTTATATCACAATATATATAAATTTTATTTATTATCGTTCCAATTAATGGTTGTTGTATTTTTTTCAATTTTGAAGAGCTAAAGCTAATTTAATTGTGATTGGACAATTCAACCGGCAAGGGTGAAGCTTTATAGGGTGGGAATCTATAGGCTTTGCAGCAAATTAAGTCACGGGCGGCTAGAATTGAGCGGGCACGGCTTTTGTGGGATTTGTTTGAAAAAATTGAAGCTTTGATAAGAGAGATAAATTGGGTAGGGCCCATTTACACAATATTTTATGTTAAATTAGGGTTAAGAAGTAGAGAAGCAGCCGCGCACTTGAGAGAAGGAAAAAATCAGCCGCTGGAGGAAAAAATCCATTGTTTTGGTTCCTCTTCTTCAAATCAGCCGCACTCCACTTGAGAGAAGGAAAAAATCAGCCCATTTACACAATATTTTACACAATTCACGCCATGGCTTCTTCTTCAAACCAAGTAAGTATACTTGTTATTTGTTTTGTATATGTTAGATATATTTATATGTTAAGAATCTATATGTTTTGTATATGTTTCGAATTTTGTATATTTTTAAGTAAGTATATGTTTTGTATGTTTCGAATTTTTATATGTTTTGTATATGGGTGAATTTTTATGTTAGAATCATTATGTTAGAATTTATATGTTTGTATGTTACAATTTATATGTTTCGAATTTTCATATGTTTTATATAGTATTGAATTTTGATTTAGATATAGTATTTGTTAGATTTATTTATATGTTTCGTATATGTTAGATATAGTGTAGTTGAGTGCTGTTACAAGTTTGAGTATAGTTTCAGTGTTGTTAGAATTTTTATTTAGTTGAAGCATATTTAGATATATTTAATCGTCTATTTAGATCATTAGGTTAATTTTACTGTATTACGCATAAAATAATAACGTTTTTTTGGTTATTCAGAATTTAAAAATTTATAACATACTAATAAAAACATATAGAACCATAATTACCTAATATCCGCCAGTAATTAATCTTTTTAAGAAGTAGCCGCCGGGTTTGAAAACACCAGGCGGCTACTTCTTAAAAAAAATAATTACTGGCGGATACTTGTTTATTGTGGTTCTATATTTTTTTATTTATGTTTCTAGTAATTTAATAGTTAATTATGCATTATTATTAGTTGATGTTTGTTAATTCATTATGTTTTGTAAATTGAGTTATTTTTTGTATTGAATAGGTCCCTTATTCGAGGCCCGAGCAAATCAATCGTGTGGCAGTTGAGATCAGTACGTACAACAATATTAGTTACCTATCGACAGTAGTCTCGAGACTAAACGAAATTGGCGGTTTTGCACTGGAGAATACGTTCAGGCATGGGTGCTTTGGGATGATGTTGGATTGGCAGCCGGGCCAGAAGTGCAATGCTGCATTGCACCATATTGTCTCTCGTCATCTTAAGATCACGAGAGACGATGAGGATGATGAGATCTGCTTCTACATCAACGGGAGGAACGTTGAGTTTACTCCGAGAGATTTCGCTCTCGTGACAGGATTGTCCTTTGGGGATGATCCTTTTGACCCCGAGGCTGAGCACGATCTGAGTCGGGCTCATACATTTAGACAATTTTGCCGCTCTCAACCGGTGTCAGTGCGGGAGCTGGCGGATATATATTTCGACACCGTCAATCCAGTGGTTGACACCGACGGCGGGTTGTACCTCCGTGTGGCCCACTTGTTGGTGCTACACGCATTTGTATTAGGAGTGGACGTGCGCCGACCCGTGCAGTCCTGGACTTGGAAGCTGGTGGATGATTTGCCGACCTTTTCCAGATTTCCTTGGGGATCGTGCGCGTATAGAAGCTTGAACTACAGGTTGAAGCACAGCACAATCAAAAAGGATTGTAAAAAGTATCACTTCTACGGTCCTTCTTGGGCCCTATTCATTTGGGGTCTTGAGAAAATTCCCTATTTGGGCCCAGCCATAGCCATATGCAATGCGGGGGTTTACCCTAGATTTCGGAGGTGGACGTTCGTGAAGACCAAGTTGGATGGGTTACAGAGTTATTTTGAGTCTCCGGTAATAATTTAGTTGTTTATTTGTTAATATTATTTTAGTTTATGAATATTAATGTTTGACTACATTTTTTTTGTTTCTAGGAGAACGGGATATGGGAGATGGTCCCCGATGAGTACGAGGCCAAGACATCTTACTGGCTATCGGTGGCAGGCGTCAATGCCGGGATAGGGGTTCGAGTACCAGAGCCGGCAGTCTTTGGTCATAGGCAGCCTCGGCAGCGCTACACTGGTGGGGACCACAACGAGGATGCTCCTGAGCATCAACCTCGGCGTCGCAGTATGAGACAGGATACTGGCAAGCGCCCGAGGGGACAAATAGTGGACACCTCATCGAGCAGCAGCCATCACGATCAGAGCATTGGGGGCGATCACCCCTGTTGGGTAAGATGCTTGAAGTGTCCCAGTGGTTCGCAAGGACCACGATTGTCGACAACCCGTTGGAAAACCTCCAATGGCGAAGGTTGAAAATCCAATATGCCGACGAGAATGAGCAGTTCCAGCAGCCAGATCAATGCAGCTCCGGTGTTTTTGCGTGCATGTATGTGGAGCGTCTGATATCAGGCTCGCCGAGCCTTGCGTGGGGCAATGGGCACGCCGCCGACTATAGGCGCAAGATAGGCAGTAGCATCTACGAGTTTTGCATCCCCGCATCGAAATAGCTTATGTATTTGTACATTTAAATGATAATTATGCAAATGACGTTTTGATTAGAGGTTGCAGTATCTTTTTGAGTATGTTTCTATGATTTTCCACTTGCATCCTAGATAAAATTATGAAATAAGATGATTAATGCAACTAGCCGCCAGTAAACAATTATCCGGAAGCAGTAGCCGCTTGAAAACATTTCAGCGGCTAATCACGGCGGGTAATTAATTTCTGGCGGCTACTTGGGCTAAACGTCTTATTTGATAGTTTAATGCATAAAAAAGCATACTTTGGGTGTTTTATGCTATGAACTAAACTTTTATATAAAACATTGTTCACTTCTCCAAAGTCTCATTCATAATTTCAACTCATAATTGTTAAGACATGTCCATGTTGGTCATTACTAAAGGCGTGTGTTTTCTGCTTCAAATATTTCAAATCAGGCAACACAATAGCTTCTAAAACATCAAAAAACCGCTAATTATCAAAGTATCCGCCAGTAAATACATATCCGCGGCCAGTAGCCGCTGATGTTTATTGTTGGGCGGCTACTAGTGATAAACCATTAATTACTGGCGGATAGTGAGCATTCCATGGTGTTTGCTTGTTCATCGATATTATGCAAATGACACCGCTTCGAAATTTATTCAATCAGTATCCAATACTCTCAACTTCAGAACATCACTTACTGGAATGAAAAAACATCAATATCCATCGAAATTTAATATTAAAGGAAATTAAACTACTGCTCCCAGCCCGTACCCTTGCATGCTCTACGTGTGTGGCCAGGCGAGCCACATAGACCACAGGTTTTGGGTGCTCGTTTTCCCAGACTACTTGATGCATCCGCTGTAGTAGTCCTTTGAGTCGGCCTCTCACCAGCTGAAGGAATTCTAGATTCTCTTGGTCGACCAGCTTGTCGCCGAGAAAGGTTTGGCAAAACAATATCAGTTGCAACTTCAAACGGAATTTCCCAGTGCTCTAAGGGAGGCAAGTGATTTACTGGACCGGAGTATGTTTGAACCAGTGAACTCCGCAGGTAGTAAGCTTCCACGTAATCTTCCACTGGCTCTTTCGCCTCACTGCGAAAAGAAAGATTATATTTAGTAGGCATCTAATAACTATAATTTTATAATAAAATAGATTTAGCATACGTAATGGCTGCGATCGCATGAGAACACGGCATGCCGTCCAGGTCGAATTCATTGCATTCATAGCTCTTCGCTTGAAGGTCAACCATGAAGCGACGATCACCAGCACGAACCCTGTATTTTCTCTCGGAGGTCCTCTTCGCAGTGTAGCGACGACTCTTTGAGATCTCCGCACTTATCTTCTGTTTTGCCTCTGGAGTAAGAAGGTCATCGCTCTCTTCCGCAGACGCAAGTCTGTCATTGAACCACTGCTCCAGAACCATCCTGATTGCCTCCAGCATGGAGCATATAGGAAGGCGTCTGGCCCACAACAAACGGGCATTCAAAGCCTCGGCAGCATTAGATGTAAGAAAACTATAACGGGTCACCAGATTTTGTGATCGTGCCCACTTCTCAGGGCCTACGCGCATCAACTTCCCGTACGCCGCCGGCTTCAATTGAGCCATAGCCGACATTGCACGTGAAAATTCTGAGTCCGTGTAGGCGTATGCAGCCTGGCGGAAAAGCTCCACAACAGCTTGCCCGTAGCCCTTAATTTTGTTCTGCAAGTGGTAGTAGCAAAGACCGTGAGTAGCATTTGGTAACTCGCTCTTCACAGCATTAGCAATGGAGACATGCGCATCAGAGACAACTAGTAAGTTGTCGGGCTGACCAAAAGTTTGTCTCACATTTGAGAGGAACCACTTCCATGACTCATCATTCTCGATCGGCCCGACACCAAATGCCAACGGAAAAACTTGCTCGTTTGCGTCTTTTGTCACGGCGACGAACAAAATGCCATTGTTCTTCCCCTTCAAGTGTGTGCCGTCGACCACAATCACTGGCCGAAGCGAAAAGAAGAAAGGTGTGATGGAAGCCGCAAGAGCAAGAAACAGATGCTTGAACCGGTTGTTTTCGTCTACTTCCAAATCCATCACGGTGCCTGGATTCGCTTGACTTAGGGCATACAAATATTTGGGCAGAAGAAGGAACGAATCATCAATTCGACCGTATATCTTCTCTAAGCTGAGATTTCTTGCACGCAGCGCGACATCATATTTGATTCTGACGCCAAATTCACGTAACAACTCCGACATAATAGATTTCGGCTTAATGACCTCTCCGTCATCGCGTATTCTTTTTTCCACATAAGCTGCAACCACATTCGAATGTGCCTTTATTCGTTTCAAAATGCCCAACTCCCCTTCGCAAGAGTGCTCTTTAAACTTATGCACTCCCCACATCCCTCCGCCGTGACAAGATGCACGCACATCGAACTTGCACTTATCAGAGTGCTTGCACTTGTAATAGAGGCGTCCCTGATCTGAGCGTACAACTTTTGCCTCAGCCCCTTGCTTCATATTCCAGAAGCCAACAGCAAGGACCAATTCTTCTTTACTGTTGTAAAAAGAGTTCTTCCCCAAATCAGCAACTCTGGACAGCTCACTCTCGCGAGCAACGAGCGAAGTCGTGGCGTCCACTGGAATCAACGGAACTATCCAATTAGATAGATCACCGGTCGAGTCCGTCGGATTTCCGTGACGGGTTCTACTTTGTCGGATCCAACCTGCTCGCTCGGTCGCCGTGAACTCTATCAGATCATCGTCTAATAAATCCTCAGAGGCGGCAGAATCTGTGCCCGACTCGTTCGTTGGATCGTATTCTTCGTCTTCTTCATCAGAATCGTCATCAGGTTCTTCGGCTTCGTCTTCAGGTTGTACGGCTTCTTCATCAGAATCGTCATCCGTCCGCACCTGGTTGAATCTCCCGCACATTTTATTCAGATTCCATGCGGATTCGTCCAACGGTTGCCCATCCCATGAAAAGTACTGTGTTGGAGGCGCGCTCTCGCGAGCATGATACGACGTCTAATACTGACTAGATTGTGCTTCATCATCTCCGTATCCCGAAGCCTGGCCAAAATCAAAAGTAGGGATGTACGCTTCTTCGACCGGGTCGTTGTTGTGCTCAACGTACACCATGGGATATTCGGCAGTTTCCAACAAGCCTTGCACATCATCGTCGTCACTTATTATGCATTTCGTCTCCCTTCCAAATCGATTGGTCGCCAAATAATACAATTGATAGTTCGGGCTCAACGAATGCGTTGTCAGCACATTGTTGATGCTGTATATCAGGCTCGCAACTGTTTCATTTAAGAGGGGAAGGACCTCCGTAGCCCCGCCAACATAGTGTATACCATCGACGACTCCGTTGTATCTCACATATATGTATCTCACGAATTCCATCTATAAAACCACATAAAATACAGTATTAAAATACGTTTAGAAAGTTCAAAACATCACAATAAGCTCAAAAAATGAAGTATCCGCCAGTAAATCATTATCCGACACCAGTAGCCGCTGACCTTGTAGGGTCGGCGGCTATTATCGTTTTCTAATGATATTCTGGCGGATACTTTATTTTTTGGGTTCAAAACATTCAATTATATTAGAAAAAAGTTTAATATTTCCCTAACATGCTTTTAAATTTCAGATAATAAAGAAATTCATTAAAATAACGTAAAACATGCTCTCAACGTTAAAAACAACGTACGATTAAACATGCAAACTATAATTTATACAAACAATACAGGAGAATCACCTTTTCGGGCTGAAATTCAACACAAATTGCCTCCTCTCGCACAAAACCACTCAAATCTTTAGGGTATGCCTGAATTTATGAAATTCAAGGTGAGTATTTCAATTTGTGTTTTGGTCATTCACAAATGCAGCCTTATAAGGACTAAACTTGATTCCTTACAAAAAGTTCACGTGAAGTGCAGTGTTCATTCAATACGGCTTCAATCTATTATTGCATGTCACCTCACGCATGCATAAAATTAGCATTAATGCCCCACTACAACCAAATTTTTTGCAGAGTCACCTTCTCAGTATGTACTTTTAATTTTTTACTAAAAAATTAAAAGTAAAAAATCGCAACAAATACAAAAGGGGAATGCGTATGTTATATTTAAACATTCATAACAAGCTGAAAAATTAAAAATTATACATAATTTGACATAAAATATTATTTTCTGCCTAACAGACCAAGTATCCGCCAGAAAATCGTACAAAAAGCCCAGTAGCCGCCATATATTTTTTGTTAGCGGCTACTGATAAATCAAATAATTTAATGGCGGATACTTTACTTTTTGGCTATATAATATTATTTCATTACCGAATATATGAATTTCCAAATAATTGGTATATAATTTCTTATTATTTTATGTGCAAGTCTATTATTTTTTGTGTAGTCAAATCATGCATAAAGTGAGTGTTATTACCCCCACTATAATCCAAATTTTGGCAGATTCACTATCTCTCATATTTCCCATCCATGTGTACTTCTTGTACTGTACATATTTCACTATCTCTCATATTTCCCCTTGTAAAATTAAATAAAAATCTAAAAATAACGGTGCATATGTAACACTAAAAAATCACGAAGGATAAAAATTCACAATCATGCTAATTATGAACAAAGTATTTTTTTTGAAGCGAATAACTCAAGTATCCGCCAGTAATTAGTAGCCGTTGAATAGTAGCCGCCGGTCACAAACTTCAGCGGCTACTTCGGCCGGCTACGAATTACTGGCGGATACATAGTTTAATGGTTTCAAAAAAAAAAAATCTTAAGAATTGACATATTCGTGATTTTTTTGGCCTTCGTATTAATGTTTGTAACACACAAACGTCCCCTAATTTATTCAAAATTTGCAAATCTATTTAATCTTATAATGCATGAAAGTGACGTTTTCTCACATTTTGTACCAATTTTAACTGTTTTCTTACACAACTCTTACACAATTTCCATCATCATCAACTTTTACACAAAAAACCAAGCAACCCATCACCATCAAACTTGCTTTTCGGTCTTTGACTTTGAAAGTGGGTAGTTTTGCAAGACATATTATTGAAGTGGGTAGATTCCCCTATTAACACAATTAATATTCGGTGTCGGTCCACCATATTATCCACAATAATATTTTGAGTATATGTGATTTTTAATTCATATTATTATTATTATTATTATTATTATTATTATTATTATTATTATTATTATTATTATTATTATTATTATTATTATTATTATTATTATTATTATTATTATTATTATTTTATTATGGCTGGATGTCATGAAATAGTTGCACAACAAATTCCAATTTGATTCCTTTCAATTTTGTCAAATCTGCAATAAGTTTGATTTTACTTCGAAGGACCACTAGGCCATACGAAAAATGAGCATATCAATCAAATGCAATTTTTGTATGGTGTATATGACTACATGGAGTATATATGTGTGATATATATGATATTTCTTATTATTTCATCATGTTATATATAGTGATTAATTGCATTTAAATATTCTATTTTATTTGCTGCTTAATTGTTACGATACAAGTTATTAATTATAGTTTTCAAATTTATAAAGTCGATCGTTTTAATTTTAAGGGCTTATAATATTTAATTATCTGTCGTACTCGTATTAAAAATTCATTAAGAAATTAAAATTAATTAACCATGTAGGATAAAGCATACAGACTCACGCATATGGATAATAATTTGTTGTTATTAATTAAAGTCTGTTAATTTGATAGAACTAGTTGTCCCACCTAGATACTTCAAGTTTGAAAATAAAATTTTAAAGTCCAATATTCGACTTTTTTAAATATTAAATGAATCTCGGGTCTAAATTTGACACTCACAGACTCACAGTCGATCCTAATTATCAACGATTAACTATTAAGAACATGAAAAAGAAGAAAAAACAGGAAAATGCAATGACCGACGTCGTTTTATAAGTAGCTAGCTTTGCTTTAAATGCTGCATTTTAAGCTTGAAAATTTATAATGTTATTTTTGTCAACATAATTTAATTAATTGCAATAGAACAGAGCACCACCATAAACAGTGTTGGATCCAAATTTTTGGGAGTTTGAATTCGTCAAAGGCTTTGTATAATTGAATCTTATTTTATTAGTTATTTTTTAATGGGTATAATATACCATTAATTAACTCTTATTAGTAGAGCTATTTAAAGAGTTAGGGCTATCAGTTTTATTGGTGTGACACTGTGACTGAAAATTATTTGTTTTGGATACATGCTTTATGTGTATTTTTTTTTATGTACATAATAGTTTATGTATTGTTATGTTCTCTTGATATTTTCATATTATTCCTTCGGAGTCAAGATATTGCTTAAATTTTATAAATTTGATAATAGAAAAAAAGTGTTAATTGCTCTGCTAACGAAAATAATATTGAAATGATCTTATATATAATTATGATTATATATATATATATATATATGTGTGTGTGTGTGTGTGTGTGTGTTTTTGGTGTTCAATTTTATGCATTAAAAATATTTCAAATTTTAAATAATAATAATAAATTTTGCCTTGAAAGGCCCCTGCCACGTGTCGTGTTCTTAGTGTGCCACATGAACAAAATGTCCACATAATAATAATAATAATAATAATAATAATAATAATAATAATAATAATAATAATAATAATAATTTTTAAAGATTTTTTTAATATCCGAAACTTTTATACTTATTTTACACTGGGTGTATTTTGTCTTGAAAGGCCCCTGCCACGTGTCATGCTCTTAGTGCATCATATGAATAAAATATGTGGTCCAAAATTGATAATATATATTAGTACTACCTAAAAACACGGCAGAAAACCCAACCATATACTATGTCACAAAAGAACCTCAACTCATCTCGTTTTCAAACTAACAAAATCCTTTCAAACTTGATTGAACAAGTAAGTGAGAAACGAGTAACACATATTTTTGGAAATCGAATAAGTGGAGAAACACATTTGACGCTATATTATTCTAACGAGTTAAACGGGTGATTTTGATTGATTACTGTGCTATATTAGAAAAAGTATACTCCCTCCGTCCGCGATATCGTTTCCACATTGTGGACGGCGCGGGTTTTAAGAAAATTAGTGGATAGTAGTGCATATGTAGTGAGTGGAGTTTGGGTCCCACTATTATTGTGAGTGGAAGTTTGTGGACCCTACTTCTATAAATGGAAGTGGAAACGATATCGCGGACGGACCGAAATGGCAAATGTGGAAACGATATCGCGGACGGAGGGAATATGAAATAGCGTTGAAAAAAGTTGTCCTATCTAGTATCTAAAAAGGACCAAATTTCTAATTTTCTCCATCTCATAATCATATCATATGTCATAATTATTTATTAGTAACGACAAAAAAAGAGATTGGGATCAAAACATGATTAATCCAAATAAAATTGGGCGTAATATTGACCTTCTGTAATCAAATGGTTAATTTATTTAATTAATCAAAGCGCGAACAATAAAAATAAAAATAAATGACACTTTTAATAATAGAAAATGATATTTTGTATAAAAACAAATTATATATTTAATGCATACAAGTAATATATTTCGGACGATTGAAAAGGGTTAAGGCAAAAAAATAATAAAATATATATATATTCAGACTCGACGAATCAAATCGAATTGGACCGATCGCACCATATATCCAATTATATATGAAAATTTGCCATTATACAAAAGGAGACGGGAAAAATCAATTCATGCATGGATGATGTGTTGGAATATAAGTATATATAATGGAGGATTTATTTAATTGGTAGGAGGAAATTTAGAGAAATTGGTTGTGGACGTGTGTGTGCTTAGGAATTTGAGTGGGAGGATTGATGTTTACTAACACAATTTTTTCTTCAATTCACTTCATTCTAAACAATTGATACAACCTCCACATATATATATAGTCAAGTGAGAATTCTAGAATTCTCTTGATTTTTTCTATCTAGATTTTTCTACTTAAAATATCTTGATTCTAGATATTTCTAATACAAATATCTTCACTTACTTTTTCTAGAATTCTCTATATTTTTCTTTTAAAATATCTTGATTCTAGATATTTCTAATACAAATATCTTCACTTACTTTTTCTAGAATTCTCTATATTTTTCTTTTAAAATATCTTCACTCAAAAAATCAAGTTTATTTTTATATTCCAACACTCCCCCTTAAACTTGATTTTTCATTCCGAGCAAACTTCTGAATTTGGCGAAATCCTTTCACGACGTGCCTTGCTTTATATCTTTCAACTTCACCTTTGGAATTCTTCTTAACCTTATGCACCCACTTGACTCCAATGGCCTTGTGCCTTTCCGGTAGTGTCACGAGCTCACACGTATCATTCTTGTTTATAGCTTTGATCTCTTCGTCCATTGCAACTCGCCAATTTTCACTATTTGCTGCTTTAGGTTCATAATCAGCAGATAGGCAAAACAAGGTGAGATCTTCTAACCTTTCAGTGTCTTCATATATCTCATCCAAATTCCTTGCTCGTGGTGTGGCTCTTTCATTTAAGAAAGATGGTGGCGAGTCTTCAGTAACTTGTATAGGTGAAGCTGGCGGAGTCACTACCTCTTGTTGGACTTCTCCAACTTGCTCGACTGTCCTTTCATCATCGAATTGTGGGATGAAGGTGAAGTCACCACTGGAATTAAAATCCCACACTCCTTCTTCGTCGAACTCCACATCTCGACTTATCACTGTTTTCTTGGTATTTGGATTATATAACTTATAGCCTTTAGAGTTAGAGTCGTACCCGATAAAGATGAATGCTTCACTTTTGTCAACGAGCTTCTTCCTTCTCTCATCTGGTACATGCACGTAGGCTTTGCTCCCAAATACCTTTAGGTGGGAAATTCCTGGCTTTCTCCCGCTCCAGGCTTCTTGTGGAGTCATTCCCCACACGCTCCTTGTCGGCGATCGGTTGGATAGGTACACCGCGCACGCCACTGCTTCGGCCCAAAACTCTTTAGGCAGATTCTTCGTCTTTAGCATGCTCCTTGTCATCTCCATGATTGTTCTGTTTTTTCTTTCCGCCACTCCGTTCTGTTGGGGGGATCTCGGAACTGTCAGGGGCCGTCGAATTCCATTTGCTTCGCAAAATTCTAGAAACTCCCTTGACGTGAATTCTCCGCCTCGATCGGACCTCAGGGCCTTGATTTGTCGTCCGCTCTCCTTCTCGACGGCAGCTTTAAATTTCTTGAATGCATCAAATACTTCTGACTTCTGCTTCAAGAAATATACCCACGTTTTTCTAGAAAAATCATCAATGAATAGCAGAAAATAATTATTTTTACTGAGGGAGCTTGGATTTATCGGCCCACACACGTCAGCATGAATCAACTCCAGTGGCTTTTGAGCTCTTGAGCTTGACTCCTTTGGGAATGGCTTTCTGAACTGCTTCCCGAGTAGACAACCTTCGCAGAGTTGATCGGGATGCTTGATGGATGGTAAACCTCTCACCATCTCCTTCTTTGACAGCAACTCCAAACCGCCAAAATTTAAGTGCCCAAACCGAAGATGCCACAACCAAGACTTATCTTGGTAACACGCTTTTAGGCATTTTGCCATGTCATTTCGAATATTTAATAGAAACATTCTATTTTTCGACATTGGTACCTTGGCAATAAGATTATTTTTGCCATCTCTTATTGAAAGGTTATAATCTCTCATGTGAATATCATAACCTTTCTCTAAGAGTTGTCCCAAACTCAAGATATTATTTTTCATATTGGGCACGTAATAAACGTTGGAAATAAATTCATGATTTCCATTCTTCAAGCGAATTAAAATTTTCCCTTTTCCTTTAACTGGAATTTTAGATTCATCACCAAAGGAGACGTTGCCACTTACCGACTCATCGAGCTCCACGAACATGCTTCTCTTCCCGCACATGTGGTTGCTTGCACCGGTGTCGAGGTACCACGTGCCATCTCTTCCAGCTTCTCCTTTATATGCCAGAAGCACACTACCATTTACTTCGCTCGTGTTCTCGGCATAATTGGCCCTTTCTTCAATCCTTACTTTTTCACTTCTGCACTCGGAAGCATAGTGCCCAAATTTATGGCAATTATAACACTTTATCGAAGATTTATCGTACCTCGACTGCGGGTTGCTCCTTCCTCGACCACTTGTAAACTCATTTCTTTCAGCACTGTTGACGAAGCCTCCTCGTCCTCGACCACGTCCACGTGCTCGGCCTCTGCCTCGATCTTGCCCTTTGTCACGTCCTCTCCCGGACTGTCCATAGCCATTGCTCGGATCTTCTTCTTTCTCTTTCGGGCTTACTTGCAACTTTAAAAGTTGCTCTGAAATTTCTTGCTTCTTCTTTTGCTTTTCCTCATATGCTTGCAGCGACCCCAACAAGATATCGATTGTCATCTCCTCCAAATTTTTAGTTTCTTCAATCGTCACCACAATGTGCTCAAACTTTGGGGTTAGTGAGCGCAATATTTTCTCCATAATTCTTACATCCTCCAATTTTTCACCATTTCTTTTCATTTGATTAGACACCGCCAAGACTCTTGAAAAATAATCCGATATCGATTCGGACTCTTTCATATGTAAAGACTCAAACTTTCCTCTTAAAGTTTGAAGTCGTACCTTTTTTACTTGCTCCGCTCCTTTGCACGCGTTCTGGAGCTTCTCCCACGCTTCTTTGGCGGTACTCGCATTTGAGATCTTCTCGAAATCATCGTCCCCCAGCGCTTGATAAATGAGACAGAGAGCCTTCTTGTCTCTCTTTCTCGCGTCTCGCAATCTATCCTTTTGTTGTTGGGATAGTGCGGCCTCGTCCCGCGGCTCCTCATAGCCGTTCTCCACGATCTCCCAAACGTCGTGGGCTCCCAATAGCGCCTTCATCTTGATACTCCAATTGTCGAAGTTGCTCTTGTTGAGCATGGGGACTTGAAACGATTGTAGGTTGGCCATTCCACAGGTAGGATTTTATGGCTCGGATACCACTTTGTTGGAATATAAGTATATATAATGGAGGATTTATTTAATTGGTAGGAGGAAATTTAGAGAAATTGGTTGTGGACGTGTGTGTGCTTAGGAATTTGAGTGGGAGGATTGATGTTTACTAACACAATTTTTTCTTCAATTCACTTCATTCTAAACAATTGATACAACCTCCACATATATATAGTAGTCAAGTGAGAATTCTAGAATTCTCTTGATTTTTTCTATCTAGATTTTTCTACTTAAAATATCTTGATTCTAGATATTTCTAATACAAATATCTTCACTTACTTTTTCTAGAATTCTCTATATTTTTCTTTTAAAATATCTTGATTCTAGATATTTCTAATACAAATATCTTCACTTACTTTTTCTAGAATTCTCTATATTTTTCTTTTAAAATATCTTCACTCAAAAAATCAAGTTTATTTTTATATTCCAACATGATGGATCACAAATTCACAATGAATTTATTTATCTACATAATTAAAATACTATACAAAGATAAAATAATAACTTTTGACCATATATCTATCTTGTTTTGTCTTTTTCAAAAAGAAAAGTGTTATTACTAAAGAAAATAAAAACAAATTCGCATGTTAATCCTTTATATATGTAGATGACTTAAATCACACTCACCCATTTTTTTTTATTTTTTTGAGGTTCAAACTCGCACATTAACTCTCTAAATAATTGAATTAACCTATTAATTGAAGGGAATACAACTTTATAAGCGGTTTAATCCTTTATCTATGTTTGAAGAAAATAATAACAAATTCGCATGTTAATCCTTTATCTATGTTAGTATCTTACCATCAAGCTAAGCTTTATCCCCCCTAAAAAGATGCTGCGCTCCATAAACTATGTGAAAATTAAGTGTTGTTTTTTTTTTGGAAGGTATGTAAGAACTGTAGTTAAAATAACTTAACCGTGCGTTTAACCAAAGCACGAGGGTGTACAAAAAGCTGAATTATTTAAGGCAAACTTCAATTTTTCATTAAGTACATCAAAATGTTCACATTGATTGCCACGCGTTTGCATCTTCGCTTATTATGATAGACAAACAAGAACACATAGAGAGAGAGGGCAAGGTGCTGACTTTTTGCAAGCAAGAGAGTAAATGCAGTTTGCTGTCCGCATTTGACTCTTTTGATGAAGAAGAAGATAGAGCACACAATTGCCCCATTTAACCCTTTCTATACCTCTCTCCCTTCTCACCCTAAACAGCAACATAACTCTCTATATATTCCCTCACACACATCCTATCCCCTTCAGTTACACTCTCTCTCTCTCTCTCTCTCTCTCATCCCAAATCATGATAACACAAGTGATCCTAACCATCTAGACCAAAGATTTCAAAACCCCTTTTCCCAATTGGAAACTTAACAAAAAAGTGATCTTTTGTTATGGGAAGACCACCTTGTTGTGACAAAATCGGTGTGAAAAAAGGGCCATGGACTCCTGAAGAAGACATCATCCTTGTTTCTTACATTCAAGAACATGGCCCCGGAAACTGGAGAGCTGTTCCTTCTAACACAGGCAAGCCACTTAAACCTTAAAAAATAATTAAACAGATTTTTTATTTGATCCTTTTTTTTTCCTTTCTCAATTTTTTTTGTGTTTTGGGTTGGTTGTAATCATTAATAGCTGTGTAATAAATATTCCACCCACCCTCTTCTTGAATAATGCACTTCTTTTTCTTTTTTCCTAAATTTTTGTTTTTTTTTCAGACAATGTTAACATGTTTGTCTCTGATCAATCTCAGGTTTGCTCAGATGCAGCAAGAGCTGCCGTCTCCGGTGGACCAACTATCTCCGGCCGGGAATCAAGCGCGGTAATTTCACCGAGCACGAAGAGAAAATGATCATCCACCTCCAAGCCCTTCTCGGCAACCGGTTCGTATCCATAAATTCCATTTCATTAACTCATTCAGAAAAGTAAAAAAACTGAAAAACAAAAAATATATATATATGCAAGATCCAAATTAAACTGCTTAGGGTTATGTAGCTGGACCGAAAAATACGCTCATAGACAACGGTTTCTTGCTGCTGCAACGATTTTTCAAATTGTTGCAGTAAGCCTGTTTTTTATAAGTAGTTTAATATTTGGGGAAGATATAGTCTGATAAATTAATGAATTTTGACCAAATTTTGGTTTTATATACTAATTTAAAATTTCACCTCGCAATTGTTGAATTTTTAACTTCAATATGATTTTGCTAGTGAGGTGGATTTCGGCTCAACTTATCGAGATGGATTCGAACTCAATTTATTGATGACGTGCTTTATTTGGAATTTTACCCTTATATTTAAATTAAAACAAAAGTTGGATAAATGTCACCAAAATCAAATTTAGTAATTTAATATTATCCCTTAAACTTTTGAGGCTGAATTAATCTTTGAACTGAACTTGCAGATGGGCTGCGATAGCTTCGTACCTACCGCAGAGAACAGACAATGACATCAAGAACTACTGGAACACGCATCTGAGGAAGAAGCTGGGGAAGATTCAAGGGCATAATAGCGAGAGCATCGAAAACGGCGGCGGCGGCGGCAAAGATTCGGAATCGGTTTCCAAGGGGAAGTGGGAGAGGAGGCTCCAAACAGATATTCACATGGCCAAACAGGCCCTATGCGAGGCTCTCTCTCTAGACAAATTCGACAGCGCCGCCCTCTTCCCAACGAAGACGGCGCCGGAGATGAAGCCGGCGCCGTCGACGTACGCTTCGAGCGCCGAAAACATCGCCCGATTGCTCCAAAACTGGACGAAGAAATCTCCGAAATCAATGGGTGACGTGGCGAGCTCGTCTGAGAGCAGCGCGGTGGGGCTGAGCTCGAGCCCGAGCGAGGGGGCGATGAGCACGGCGACCTTGGCCGGCTTCAACAGCTCGAATTCGGATTCTGTGGAGGATCAATTAGAGGCCAAGTTTGATCGGAATTGTGTGGAGACGGAAATGCCCTTGAGCTTGCTGGAGAAGTGGCTGTTTGAGGACGCGGCGGCGCAGGGACACGATGGGGATTTCATGGAGATTGCCTTGCGGGAAACTGCTGATTTGTTATGAAGAAAAATATCTTATCTTCTTCAAAACAACTTAGCAGTTTTTAACTAAGGTTTTATTATTGTTGTTATTATTAGTATTATTATATTATATTATATTATCTACTTTGGGGGATTTTAAGGTTTTTAGGGTTTGATCTGTGTAGACAGAGAGGTTTCCAGCTCTTTCATGTGATGGGAAAAAAGAGCTAAAAACTGTAAATTACTTACTTGGTAGAATTAGAGTCCTCTCTCTCTCTCTCTGGGAGCAAAAAGTGTTTGTACATTGTGCATCATATGGTGTACATTCCTGAGAAATGAGAATTAGGGTTTGACTTATTTGCTTTGGGAATCGTGAAAGGCCACTAATTTGTTTGACGGCATTGCGAATCAAAATATTCTTGAAAAGGCTCAAAGGATTAGGGTAGAATCCTTCTTTTCGTAATGAAAATTCCAATGACAAAACTCAATTCTTTCTAGTTTACTGATTGCTTGTTTATGCATACATGGGATTACTGGTGTGGTTGATAACAAAACTTTACCCCAATTTTTAATTAAGCACATTCAGGGATGAGGATCGAAATTTACTAAACAAGACAAAAATAGAATTAACACATATACCTTCTTTTTTTTTCTTTTTTTTTTCTGAGAACCTGAATTATTACAAAATAAATAAGATATACATATGAAAGGGGTCCTAATTTTTTTCAAGGGCCTGAGGCATCACTTCGAACCAACCCAGATGGGATCCTCTATCTGTCCCACTATTTTATGTGTACCACCGTGTACCACTCTTAATTTATCTATTTTATAAATATTTTTTATAGAAATAAAAAATATTATTATATTATGAACTCTAATTAATATTTATAACTAAAAATTGAAATTTTAAAAAATTATATACCTTAACTTTGAATTAATGAACCCAAATAATCAATTATTAATTTAAATAATTATAAAAAATAATTATAAACCCTAATGAGATTAGTGAACCCTTGTTAATTATCTTTTTATAATATTAAAGCATGATAAATTAAAATTGAAGAAAATATAATTAAAAATTATAATAAATAAGAGTGGTACACAATGGTACACACAAAATATATAGTGGGACAGAGGATCCCATGTGGAACCAAACGGCCTTGGTGGTGAGGACCATGCATTACCCATTCCTTTTACAACATATAACTGGAAAAATAAAAATTATAGAAATTCACAAAATATAGTGATATTTATCTTTTCACGCATATTTCGAAAATAAATAAAGTTAACATTTGAACTAATAGAGATGATACAATTTTTTTTACATACCACTACTTATATGATTTTATATATTATTATGGCCAATTTTAGAGTCCCTAAAGGCCGTGGAGTATACAATAATTAATAAACGGATCTTACAAACGTATCTTTATGTCCTGGTCAATTTTATTATTACATTTATTATTGTTGATATATTAAAAGGTTCTGACATGTGCCCATATTCAAGAGTCCAGAATTATTTTGATTTTATTTATTTTTGAATTCATAAAGTAAGTATTTCAGATGTAAAATTAAGGGTTTTCTGTAAATAAATGAATTATACCAAATTTCAATTTTTAAGTAACACTATTTTTTTTTACAAAATTACGAATTTTTACAATATTGGAATTCGGCCCAAATTAAAATTATGGCAAAAACTAACCCTAATTGGATGCCATAAATTTTATTGCGTGATATTCCAGCTGATAATTAGAATTATGTGTTCGTTATATAACATACTATATAAAAACAATATCATTTTGCTTCATCTTGCATGTTATGTTGTGTGCAATAGGTACAAAGAGCGTGATTTTAGAGGAAGAAAATGACATTATTTTTATGTTAATGAAACACAAACGTTTTAAGTATCGGTTGAAATGTAACGTAAGAAAATTATGGCATATATCTACTATATGATAAATTGTTATCAAATTTTAGTTTGAACTAATTAAATTCCAAAATTTTGAAAATTCGTATGTTAATTAACTAAAAGAATAGTATTAAATAAAAATCAAGATTTTAGTATATTTTATGTATTTACAGTCAATTAACTCTAGAATTAAAGCTATCATATCGAACTTAAAATAATACGCATGAGTAATATGTCATTTTAGAGATGAGAGTAATGTCATTTTAGGAATAGAAAGATGCCGACATCTTCAAGAAAAATGTCACATGCATGCTAATGCATCCTCCTATTGGCCATACTTTACTATTTTTTCTAACACAAAATCTTGGGTACACCTGGGTGTGTACCGTACAACTGGGTTGTCCCGTATCTAGAATAGTATTATTTATATGGGTTGGGATAGAATATGAGTTCAAATCAGGGTGCGGGTCAAAGTTTAAGTGAAGGTATAACCCGGTTGTACGGTACACCCGAGTGTACCCAAGACCATCTCTTTTTTTTTTTTTTGAGGCGCTTTCTACTATTTTTTTATTATTATTTTATCCATTCTGGAAATAATAACCGAGGAAGCAATTTGCAGGCTAGATTTGACATGAGATTTGATAATTATTAAGCTGATGGTGAAAATTCGTATCTTTTTTTCACAACAATAATTATTAATGAACAAATAATTAACATTACCCGATTGTTGCGGGCGATGAATATTCAACAATAACTCGAGCCGCCCCGTCTAGAGGTCTTGTAGATGATATATAATTGGGTGAATTATAAATTAATTTAACACACTGTACGGATACAATGCATATATATGACATGAAATAATTACTTAGCTTTTTAGTTTTTTCAAATGTGTTACTCTATTTTATTTTTCCAAATACTGTGTCTGAAATGTAAAAATATAAGGATATTATATCATAAAATGGAAAGATCGTGTTTATTATAGACCGATGAAAATAACAAATGAAGCATCGGGGTTGAATGTAGTATAAGAATTGCTTTGTCTGTCTCCAACAGGGCCGGACGCTCATAGAGTCAAGGGAAGGCAACTGCCACCCCTTGATTTTTGATTTGAAATACCTATATTACCCCTCATTATTTATTTATTTATAAATATGTCTTTAATTATTTGTGTTTGGTATTTAAGATATAAAACATATATAATGGATTGATTGTTTGATATCCTAGATTTTAATCAAGATTAAAACTTGTCATGCTATCTTAGGGTGGATGTGAGATTTGTTTTCTAAAGATGAACAGTAAACTTAGGGCGTGTTAGGTTTTGGGTTTTACAGCATATTAGTTAAGTTAATACAGAGTAATAAAGAGTTTGGTATTCTTGTGCAGACTGCCCTGCAATATGTGAAGGCCCTGAGCTAAAAATCCGGATTACGTAGGATAATTAATACCGCCTCCCCCCTCGGATTACGCAGGATAATTAATACGGCCCTGCAATTGTGTCCATTTTTAAGCTTATCTAACCTAGAAATATGGATACCAAACGAAAATCATGATTAATTAACCATAATAGCAAACAACCGACCAATATTAGTAACACATATTTATCCACACTAATAATCTAGTTTACTAATTATATTGACTAATCCCTTACTGAGCACCAAACGAGCCCTTAAGCTGGACCTTTACATTAAACGAGTCTTTTTTCTAATGTATTTATGCTACCAAACGCTTAGTTAACTCAAAATATGTAAGCAATATAAGCTTTATCCAACCCACCAAACATGCCCTTATAGTTGTGTTTCTAAATTTCTAATGATGTTATTATATATGAGTTTCAAATCATGGCGAATCATCGCGGTCAAATATTGATTGGATTTCATAGATAATTTGTATATATATTTAGTTTCGGTTGATATAATTTTTTTTTGTCACCCACTGGTCTCCAGCCACATCGAATTCTGTAAAGGCATAAAGTTGCTCATGAATAACAGCATACACAACCATCAAATTACAAGGTGCAAAAAAGGGCATATATTTTTATAGCCATTCCTTTTGTTTTGACAGTATAGCAGAAAGAATTTATTAAAAACCTGCATCGAAGGGTAAAAGACACGGCCACACGACATGACCTACTATTGTACGTAAATAGCATTTCTATCACAATCTTTAACACATATCACATGTACACAAAATTATTTCATATCAATCTATATTTGATAGGTTTGTATTCATGATGGTGAATAGAGAACGTTAAATTGTGTATTTCATTAATTAATATTGGAACGCGGATGGTGAAACGCAGTCAATTTATAAGACGTTTTCTCTCATATGGATGGATGATCCAAAATATCTAAAATGATGGTGTGTGAATATGCTTTTATTGTTATTAAGGGTTAATATCATCAAAACCTCTAAACTATACTCACTTTATCAACAATACCCTGAAACTTTCGAAATGTTCTCTAAACCCTCAAACTATCAAGATTTTATCAAGTTTCGGCAAGCCACATCACGTTTCTGGTTACCGAAACATAGATGCGGGATATATTTGATAAAAACATGATAGTTTGAGTGTTTAGAGAACATTTCAAAACTTTGTGGTTGAGGAATTTTGATGATATTTAGTTATTTACCCTTTTATTAATAGTAATAATTTATTAATTACTAAGACACGTAATTAACGTGCATTAATAATTTACCACGATTGTATTGAATCACTGTCAGATATGTAGCGGCCGGGATCATTTACCGACACGCAAAAGTCATGGTTTGATAAATAAAAAAGAAAAAAGAAAAAGAAAAAGAAAATAGAAGCTTCTCATTTTAATTCAAACATCATTTATTAATGTAAGCATATTTAGCGGGATATATGAATGGAATGAAGCTGGCACCATAATATCTATCTACCTATAATTTCACCGACATTAATTTGGCTTCTAGATATTCTGAGTAAATTTCACAATTAAATGAATATTCCTATATTAGGCTACAAACAATATGGAGACTATATACATTACAATACTCTTTTGGGTATTCTACTGAATCTACTCTTTATGCGATGTAAATATGTAATTTCTTGTCGAAACTTAACACCAATATATCTTAGCATCATAGTCTTATAGATGCAGTGGTTCAAATTAATCTTTTGGTTAATTTAAGATTAAAATAATAAAAGGTGTCGTTAATCCGTAAGAAGAGCTGATTAAAATTGTAAAAAATTAAAAGTGGATGCCTTTATTAGCAATTTTTTTTTTTTTTAATTAGCAATTTCTGATCAACTCATTCTGTTGTTTCAAAAATAGCTACAAAGTTGTGGCATGATTTTATGATGACTTTGTTTTTTTGGGAAAATGCTTGGATATAATTACATATTGTTAAAAGTGAAAAAGAAAACGATTTGAGGGAATCATGTGCTTTCATGGATGATCTTGTTTTCCAGTTTAAAGTTTTTGAATATTTATGTTACTCATGTGATCGAAATTGTAGACAGAGAAGTGTAGAAGCAAACTTGAGGCTGGCTTTGCATCAAATTGCTTTACACTTTTTTTCCCCTTCTACATGAAATTCGATTTGTTGACCCCAGTGTGCATTTTCTCATTAATGTTTACATTTATTTAGATACTCATATATATTAATAAGATTGTATAACTGATTAATACTATCCAGTGTAATTTTTATTTCAAGAAAGGTAATGTCTTAGCACCCATATCCTCCTCCAAAAATAACTTATGTTTTGAGTAAATCACTGTTTTTTTTTCCTGATAATTAAATTATACCACTACAAAAAAAAATTCACCAGTGACATGAGATTTTGTAGCTATTACGCGTGTCATAAAAATTAGTAGCATTTGATGGTGTAGCTAATCACTAATAGTTATACTTTCAAATGTCACTAATTTTTATGACACATATAATAGCTACCAAGCCTCACGTCACCAGTGGAAACTTTTTTTGTAGTGTACACGTAAATAAAGAAATTTAAATTACACACGTAAATCACACTTTTCATTGCTCAATAGCTTGCTTAGGGGGATGAGATCCAGTGTCCCACAATTTTATGTGTCCCATGCTTATATCTATTATGTTAAAAATATTTTTTATAAAAATAAAATTTATTATAATACTATGAATTATATTTAATTTTTATTTCAAAAAATTAAATTTTTTTTAAAAGTATATACCGTGATTTTGAATTTATCAACCTATTATTAACTAATAAAAGTGAAATTAAATGATAAAAAATAATTATATACCCTAGATTGATGGAATAAACTCTAGTTAATAATCACAAAATTAAACTAAAGCATACAAAGTTGAAAGTGAAGACAAAAAATATAAGAAAACACATAAAATTGAAAGTAGAACACAAAGTGGGACATAAAGTGTGGTACACTGAATCTCATTCCTTACTTAGGACGCGAAGCTCCCTTTAAATACGGGGTTGCTTGCAGGGCAGTCCTTGTGTAATTCTAGTGGGGCAATGGTTCATTGCCCCAAATTTAGGTCCAATACTAATATTATATCCTAATATATTTTTCTTTCCTATTTCACTCCTAAATAAGTGGTAACGAAAGGGAAAAAAAAAATGTTAATTGGATGAGATTTGAATGTGTTTACTACAAATGAAGTCGAATGGTGAAATTTTTGAGTTCGTTGAATTTTTAGATTGTTTTCTTAATATTTCTTAATGCATTGAATATGATGTATTAGAAAAATTTTGATTTTGAAGATGATGATTTTACTTCTCAGAATACTAGAGGATCTAAATTATTTCAATAATTGTTTGATTATTATTTAATGATTTATTGCATTTTACTGTTAATATTTAAATTGTGCAACTTAATCGCGTGAATGAAAGGACACCATCTACAACAAATAAAAAGGGGCTCCTTTTTCTCTTCTCGCCTATGGCTCCCGAAATGTCAGGGGTCCCTGAATTTGCTTGCGTTAGTACTTATTTCATAGTATATTTTTCTTTATTTTATATATATATTTTTAACACGAATGTCATTAAAATTCAAAATTACATCATCAAACTTCGTATGCAATGTTAAGAACTATTAAAAAGATTTTGTTTCTGGATAAACAAAATATAACAACCCTAAACCCTCTACTATGGACAGAACCGATCACCTACCCACCGTGGACAAGCATAACGTGCCCACTATTGATGTGGCAATTTTAATTAGGAAAGATAACTAATAAATCTTACTCTAATTAAAATTATCTTACTATAATTACAATTGTCACATCATGATGGGCACGTTATGCATGCCCACGGTGGGTAGGTGATCGGTTCTGATGCTATGGATTAGCGGAAAAGCCCAACATGACTAATTAAGCTTCAACACATGGGCGTACTGGGCTAATTGATATTTCATAGACCGGGCTGGGCCCAATCTCGCTGCGGGCTGCTCAGTTATGGGCCCTAAACAAAGTAGCACCCAATAATAAAGTCGTTTAATTTATGGAAAAACTGCATTTAAATGCTTGAATTATTGATATTCTAGTGAAAATGTCTCAAACCCCACATAATTAAAATGAAATACCCCAATGTGAGAACTAAAACAAATGTCTAAAGTTCAATCTTCCGTCACACAAATACTATTAATAAAGTTCGTTAAAAGTTATTCTTATTTTTGAAATTTTATCGACAAATTTGAAAGTTGATTTTTTATTTATAATACTTTAACCAGAACCACATTGTCTTTGATTTTCACTTTAGTTTCAAATGTAGTGTAAGTTTTTTTTTTGGTTTTGCAAGTATATTTGTCAGTATATATAGATTATAGATTATTTTTGGTTTTGCATACGATTTTTTAAAAGGGTTAATTGTTTATAAATATATGAACTAGCTATTACCCAAAATTTGGTTTCGAACTAAATCTATTTTTTATATATATAAAAAAAATTATATATTTTTTTACTTCTTTGAAATTTGACTGAAGCCCAAAATTTTTTGGCTAATAATTTGATTGTCTGGTGTTCAAAGGGCAATCCGAAAGTGCCATTAGAAAATTCTTAATCTTTCTAACGATACTCATGCTGTTGGATTTTGGTAATCGAAAATAATCGGAAAATGACATGAAAGTAGATGTTATGAAACTCTATATATATTTTTTCTTTTTTTCGATCACTTATGGTAACCAAAATGCAACAATATAGGTATTATTAGAAAGATATTATCAAGATGTTTCTAATAGTACTTTCGCATTACACATCGTACTTCAGACAATCAAGTTTTTGGCCAACAAACTTTTGAAATAAGATCAAATTCTAAAAAATAAAAAGTTTATGTATTTTTTTTGTCCGAAAAAAATATTTAAAAACTAAAATTTGTCTATATTTCGTGTATTCAGCCCTTTTTAAAATTATCACATAATACGCGAACATTTAATGTGATTCAAATTTCTCACCTAATAATTTTTTTTCCAAATTAAAATTGCCATAACATTAACGTGACAGATAATAGTTGATCATTATTTCAACTTTTCTTTGTCTTTCTCCAATATTGTCACATCCAAAACGTTTCTCTTCAAAATTTCTTTGCCTCAATTAAAAAGAAAAACAGTGAAAGAAAAAGTAGTTTGACGTTTCATGACTTGAAACACCCCAACCAAGGTTCCATCAATTAACTTTAAAGATTTTGGAATCTTCCCAAATACAAATTACAAAAAGATACTAATTTGGCGTTTACAAGTTTTTCGAAGTCAACTATCGACAGTTGATCCATTTTAGATAAATAATGCCGGTTTGATATTGTTGGCTTGTTGCCTCTTATCAAGCTTATAAATAAATCATCATAATTAAATTCAATTCGATCATATATTTTGATGTTTTTAGAGGATTTTGGAATAGGAAAAAAAACAAAAACTTATGTGATATCATATCACTGTACTGATCGGAGCTGGATTAGGCTTTGGGTGAATAGAGCATGCAAGAAAAAAATACACAATGAGCTTTGATACATAAAAATAGTAAAACTAATTTTTGTTTATTTTGATGAATTGAAATTTTGAGATATTCCAATACTTTTTTTTTTCCAATCATGTAAGCTAGTTTTGCTTGATTTTTATTCCATTAAAAGGGTAGGATTGGAGAAATCCTATTATTGAAGATAAAATACTCAATCATACATTTTATTAATCATGCAAAGTAAACGCCCCTAAATAATTTGGATTCACAGTGAAAATGTGATAGAATAAAGTTGGAAATAAGCGACGAACAATCTTGAAGCTTTCAAAGAAAACAAATTGTATAAATCTCAAATTAATGTGTTTATTCGAAGAGAAACTTTGATGCTTAGAGCATGCACATATATCGGTGAGGCTCGTCCGCTAGCTCGAGTCAGCCATGGCGATGAGCCTCCCGATGCAAGCTAGGGTGACTTGAGCTTCAGTGCGAGCGCATGAGTAGGGCGCGAGCGGCGATTATGGCGGGCGCTAAAAAAATTTAAAAAATCATACATGGTTTCAGTATGTGCCGCGATCATTGAAAAATGAAGAGAGAAAGAAAGAAGACAGAAATAAGCTAAAAGATGAGTGATTGGAGAGAAAAAAAAAGAGACCAGGTTAATACTCCCTCCGTCCCATGAAGCGTGACCCATTTCTTTTTAGCACGGGAATTAAGAAATTGGTATTTTGTGTGTTAAGTGTGGTAGGTAAAAAAGTGAAAAGGTGAATAAAGGGTAAATTTTTTGCCATTTTTAGAAACAGGTCAAGCTTCGTGGGACAACCCAAAAAGGAAAGTGGGTCACGCTTCGCGGGACGGAGGGAGTAAAATTTTATATTAATGGGCTATAATTTGAGCTTTTGTTAAATTTTAAAATGATTCATCTTATTCATTATGATTAATTTTTTAATTATTTAAATTTTCAGTTTTTTAAATTAATGTAATTTTTGATGTTTTAGTTTTTATATTAATAGGCTATAGTTTGGACTTTATTACTAATTTAAATTTAAGTAATTTAAATTAATGTAATTTTAATTTAAGGAATAGCCTTATTTAAATTTGTGACATTTAAATTAAATAAAAAATAAAAAAATTAAAACTAATTTATATCAATCAACGTGATGAGTCAATTTAATGCGACACTTAACTTATAAGTGTGCTCTATGAATAAATTAAATATTAACTCAATTAATATAATATAATATAAATGCTCTTATGTTAGCACAGTAAACGGTTTATGAAAAGAGGGCAGAGAATATTTGGGATTATGCTATCAACCACAGTGCACAATTTGAAAATGCAAGAAATTATTTTTTCTCCAAATCGCACACGTGATTGGGAATTGGGATTGTGAATTCAGCTTGAAACCGACAATAGGGCTGAATTAATCAAAAAATTAGAGCGACAATTGTGTGCCCAGTGCCCACATTTAGTGTCTGGATTAGGTTCCATGTTCCATAATTTTATATACGAAATTATGTTTTATTTTTATATTTACAATGTTATTTAAATTATAAATACTCCTATATACTTTTAAAATTAATTTTTAAGTTCATACCAAGCAATTTTAAAAAATTAAGACGAATAAAACTTTGTAAGGCGAATTAATTTTCAATACAAATTCATAAAATAATCTCTAGGATCCAAGAAGACACGCATAAATTTGATTTAAAAAAAATAAAAAGAAATAACGTGCATAGATTAATTATGCGTTCACTTCGTCACAACGTCGATTCAACTCTAAAACTTGTATGTCAACGTCGATTCTATTTTTTAAAATATTTATAAAATTATAAAAATGCTCCTACTCTTTCTGAAAAACTAGAATAAGACCATAACTCTGTCCCTACTTAAAAAACTACATTTTATAAAATTTTAAAACTTATAAATTCACTAAAACAAGCTTTAACCAAACACCTTATCAGACAACTCATATCCAACGAGGACTCTTTTTTAGGAATGAGTCGTCACGCACCAATCCCTTAATGGGATTGCACTTATTCAATATTCATGATACACACACATATATATCATAATACACGCATGCCTTGGAAAAGTTCTATAGTCAAGACACAAGTGTAATGTATAGTGCATTTCATTTACAAAAGTTAGTCGACTTCGATATAAATTGGTAAAATGATTTTTTTATATTACTAGCTAGCTAGGTTGGGTTTCGAATAATCTAAAGAGATTATTAAGTGTGCGTGTGTGAGTGTGTGTAATCTCAAGAAAAAAGAGAGGCTAAAAATCGTTTAATAATATGATTATTTTTACATATATATTATAGTTCGAGTTTTGACTATATATATGATAACTTTTTAGTTCGAACTTAAAAATATTACAAATATAGCTTATACTTATCGTTGTTATTCGCTTAATAGTTCGAGTCACAATGTTTAGAAATCTTAAGAGAATTTTTGTTGATTTTTTCGGTGTTTAAAAAATATTTTAAGTTGTTTAAAGACATATCACTAGTTTTAAGTGTCTTCAAGTGGTGCGAACTCCTGTTTACGAATAACGAGGTTTAGGGTTTAAACTCCACCGTTCTCCCTCCTTCAAGTCAAAAAAAATATTTTAAATTGCTTAAAAATATATCACTAGTTTTGATGTCTGATTTTTGAAGATAGAACAATTTAATATATATAAGTTGGTCGAAAATTTTGACCGTAAATAATGAAGATATGTACTAAAGTTATAATTATAATATTTTAAAATTTAGGTTTGAAAATCATAATAAAACCAGTTCAGATAATAATTCAAAAATAACTCTTTACATTTTTATTTTCATTTTGCATAAGAATAACTCTTAATAATTAATTAATGATGCCATTATATGTGGATTTGTCGTAGTAGTAAAAGTTGCGAAATATCCGGTGACGCCGTTGGTTCTTTCATAATTTGGTCCCCAGACTCTGCACCCCAATCACTCGTGTCTCTTGTGCCATCAACTTTACGTTCAATCACAGGTGTAATATATTGTAAATCGAGAATACGTCCAAATAAGTTAATACTTTTTACGAACAAATTAATTAATATAACGTATAAATATATATTTTTATTTGAAATTGAATTTTTTAGGGACTATATTTTCAAGGGCAAATGGTTTTTAATACCCACTTTTATAATACATCTATCAAATCTACCCACCTATATAAAACATCTATGAAAAATACCCAATTCATAGTGAAATACCATTTCTACCCTTATACTTAATTTCTCTTTATTTCCCATCTTTTGCCTAATTTAGCTTGACTAGTATATCGGCTGGAAACTTTCCTCGTGCCCGATAGGTTACTTCGGTAAACTGGGTCTGGACTGTGAGACAACGCCACGTACTGTTAAGCAAAAATGATTAAAATTGGTAATTGTTCAAATTGATCCCGCGCTTCTCAAAATGGTATCAGAGCGGGTTTTTATAGAGGAATTATATAATTTTTAGTTTATTTTATTATTAACCCATGTGGGAGGAGACTCCAATTAAAGTTTATGGATCCGGACGAGTGTCCGAGATGTGTACACTACAGGAACTCTCTCCAGAATTTGGAGATAGAAACAGGTCATTTTTTAAGTGATCTCAGATGGAACAATCGAGTCCTCGTTTCCAACATACGACGAGGAGGAGATATCGAGCTAATTCGCAATATTATTGCGAGTATTCAATTCTATCATGAGCACCTCATGAGAATGGCGGCAGCCAGGACAAGGATTGAACAACGCATGGAAGAGGCCCATCAGTCACACGATTAATGGAGCCAAAAGACAAAGCAGGAGTAGTCTATCCAGGCTACCAGAAGATCGAGCCAAGCTCTTCCGACAACGTCAACTTGCGGGAGATCCAAAAGACGGTGGAATATTATGGCGTCAAGCTATACGATCTACCGATGGAGCTGAGCAGAATATCACTCAAACAAGAGGAAATATTAACCCTCTTGCGTGATATCCAGAAAAGAATGGAGGAGATCGAAAGGCGAAAACCATGTTCCGGAAAAATTCGGAATCAATGGTCCAAAGACCCGACGTCTACATCTCTATTCGATGCAACACCCAAAGAGTTGCAGCCGGAGGACATAATCCGAATCATGAAAGGCAAATATCATGGATAGCCTTGACAGGATCGGATTAGAAGATCTACAAGAGTTAGCAGAATCTTTTGCTAACCTCAATATGGTGGATCTAAAGATGAACCAAGAAGATGAGGTTCCCAAAAAAGAGCCTCAGGAAGGATCGTCAACGAAGGGGTCAGCTCAAGACGATGCGAGCCAGTTCCAACGAACCAGGCGACGGAGGCCTCAGATGCAGGATACTCCTGTAGGAAAGGTCACGCTTGAACCAATCCATCCATACGGATTGATTCTCAACCTTGACGAAGCCAGTTTCAAGGAATGGGAGGGTCTCATCGACGAATGGGCTTCATCATTGAAAGTCGTGATTGCTACAATCGATTACGACAAAAAGGAATTTGCCAGAGTCTTCGAAGCAAGCTTAGCAGGCATGGCTAAACTATACTGGGAAGGACTTAAAGTTCCAACCAGGGAAGAGATGTTTAGTAGCACATCCTTATACGATGTTATCAAGGAGATTACTAAACAGATTAAAATCCATTTCTTGGGAATGGGTTTTTTCGAAGGATCCGCAGAGGAGAAACGCAAGAAATATCAACAGGCACTTTACAATCTAAGATTGATGGTGCTAGAGCCCAAAGCTCTCAATGAATTTCTGCGTTTGTATACCCTATATGTCCATATGGGGGAAGTAGAAGATCAAACGGCCATGGACCTTTTCTTTCCAAAGCTTCCAAGTCCATGGAGGGAAATGCTCATCAATGAGTATGTTTCACCAGGAGGATATCCACTTGACAGTGCTTCAAGGAGGATGTCTTATGTTCACAAGAAGCTGTCCGAATGGTGCCAGAAGGCGGCGGACCAGAGGAATCTCAAGAGATTGAGGAGACTCAACAAGAAATCCCCATTGATGTGCGATAACATTGATCTTCCAACAGAGATTGGTGCTGAGTTGCTATATCAAAGGAAGAGCCGAAAGAAACATAGGTATCAACCCTATGAAAGGAAGTCCAGAAGGAGTTCTTGGAAGCCAAGAACTATGTGGACCAGACAGAAGGCACGTTCCTACAAGTCAGGCCAACGGAGCGGTCCATCAAGGAACCGATTCTCAAACCAAAAGAGAATCCCGGCGAGAAAAACTTTTAGGCGTACTCAGGCCAAAGCAAATGAAAGTTTTAAGGATTGCAACTGCTGGTCGTGCGGTGCAAAGGGGCATATTTCAACCAATTGCCCAGACAACGAGAAAAGGCAGATAAGGAGATTCGAATCCACACCGGATATCGAAGACGCTATCTACCACCAGAAATTGATACCCGTGTATCAATTCGAAGATATATCCTCTGATGAGAGTATATATGAGCTTGAAGAAGTCTTTAGTTCTGAAGATTCGGAGATTACCGATGGATCAACCGGAGACGAGTCAGACTAAAGAGGAGCACGAGAGCCATCACACCCAGACAGAGAATCAGACTGGATTTACTAGCCATTTTCTGATTCCACAAAGAGAAGTGGTGAAGCAGCTCGTGAAAAAACTCAAGAAGAAAACCGAAGAGGTTCATACCTACCAAGGATTTTCCAATGGAAGATTGAATCGAGTTATTAATAGCTTGATACCAATCAAGAGGAAGCATCATGTTTATTTTGGCGTCACAAGCCAAGAGACAGCGCTTCCAATCGAGATCACAAGCAACCAAGTGGAAATCCAGTTGGTTCCGGCCGAAGAAATAAGGCAGGATCTCAAGAAAATGAAGCCAGAAGTCGCAAGTACGATGAAATGGATTCATATTGGGGCAATCCAGTTGGTCATCAAATCTTCCCTAGCCCCAGGGACAGACCAACCAATTGATGTTGCACTTTGCGACAAAAGGGTCAGAGATTCTAGAGCATCAGTTCTTGGAGCTTTTTCAGGCAATCTCTATGCCAAGAAGATTATAACCGAGTTCTATCCACAGACCTCTTATAATCTGCAGGATTCATCCTTCAGCCGAGCCCTGACACTTTATCAGGACTATAAAAAGAAGGAGTATTTGATAGATGGAAATAGGCCATACTCATTGACTTATCAAGTCTCGTATGCCTTATCAAATTCCCATCACACGGAATTATTTCTGGGAAAAGAATTCATTGAAATTCCAGAAATATTCAAAGAAGTTGCCAAGGCGGTCAACCCAAACCGAGTGGAGGTTCCTAAAATCGGGGAAATCGACATCGATGTGGGAGACAAGCCGGTGCTTAGCCATACTCAAAGTCTCAGACTGGGAGCACCAAGGCTATCATTCCAAGGAAATAGGCTAACTTCAGGGCCTATTACAAGAAGTCTCTCTCATTCTTATGAAAGAAGAGCGATCCAGGAAACACCAGTTCCAGACATGAGGGTTAAATTCAAATGCCCCGAAGGATGGAGACAGGTTTCCACAAGAATTGATA
Organism: Salvia miltiorrhiza; assembly: GCF_028751815.1. Lineage (NCBI taxonomy): Eukaryota > Viridiplantae > Streptophyta > Magnoliopsida > Lamiales > Lamiaceae > Salvia > Salvia miltiorrhiza. The sequence continues at coordinate 71,214,733 of NC_080388.1, forward strand.
CAACAAGCATGGAAAACAAGTTTCCCTGCAGTATGTTGTATTATCTGGCAAATCCAGGCGACAACCGATACATCGGAACCCTGGAGGTTGGAAGTTTTGAGATACAGACCGAAGGCCAAGCCGGACCGGAAGCGGATGTCCTGATCTTAGGACGAAATTTCCTTGACAAATATAAACCATGGTCATGGAAAGCAGGAGGAATGGAGATTACCATTGGACGCCAAAGAGTAATGATCCAATGACAAGTCCATTCTCGATATACATCTCTGTGGGGATGTTATATGAGAAATACAAAGCAGAATATTTTGCTGCTTATGTAGATTCAGGAGCAGGAATCTGTACAGCAAAACGAGGAGTCTTTCCAGCAGAAGTGGAAGAAGATCTACCTCGAATTGCAGGAAGGGATTTCTCTAAAAAGATTTTACTCTTATCAAAAGGAGTAAAACAGACGGAAATATTGATCGGCGGAGCAGGACAGACACCTTGGTACAAGGTCAAAACTCCACCAATTTATTTCCATGATACCGGAGCAGATATATTATTCGGGAATAATTTTCTGCAAAGCTTCAAGCGGTACATACAAGACAATGAGGCCAGGAGGCTAGTGTTCACAACCAATTGTGACCACAAGATCATTGTGCAAAGGCTCAAAGGAGCTTTTCATCGATCGATGCCAATCAACTTTCGCAGCAAGCGTGGTGATGATGGCAGACTCCGGAGACCCCAGATGAAGGATCAAAGGAGATTCGGAGAAGTTTTGCTCAAATGCAGAACTGAGGGAGTCCCAAATCTCTCTGAGGAAGAAATTCAAATCCTCAAAGTCTCCCTGATATCACACCAAGATATCAAGGAAGAAGAACAGGTGTCCATTGCCGACGTCAAAAGGAGAATCCAGAAGTGTTACCACGAGGATCCTTTGGCATGGTGGGACAAGAACCAACTCAGAGCAACCTTGAAAGTTAAAACTGGAAAGGAGCATGAGTTCGTTAGATACAGACCTATCCTGATGAATACTCAAGATCAACAGGATATGAGGGATATAATCAAGGAACACCTTGATTTGAAGCTGATCGAACCAGGAAGGTCGCCTTACAGCAGTCCTGGATTTCTGGTAAGAAATCATGGGGAGATCAAGCGAGGAAAGCCGAGATTGGTCATTAATTATAAAGGGATTAATGACATTCTTGAGTTTGATGGATATTTCATCCCAAGCAGAGAACACCTTATCAACTGTATCAGAAGTGCAAGGGTATTCTCAAAGTTCGATTGCAAATCAGGCTTCTACCATATTCGCATGGAAGAAAGGAGTAAGAAGTTCACAGCCTTCTCAACTCCACAGGGACATTATGTCTGGAATGTCATGCCAATGGGGTTAGCCAACGCGCCTCAGATATTCCAAAGGAAGATGGATAATCTCTTCAAAGATTATTCTTCGTTTATGTTTGTTTATATTGATGACATCCTTATTGCATCAAAAAACATTCATGAACATGTCAGGCATCTGGAGATCTTTGCGGATGTTTGTCAACAAGAAGGACTAGTGCTGTCAGAAAAGAAGGCAGTCATAGCTACCCAGAAGATGGAGTTTCTGGGGATCGAGATCGATGAATCTGGGATAATTCTACAAGATCATATTGTGGAAAAAGTCCAGGGATTTCCGGAGGATCTCAAAGAGAAAAAACAGCTCCAAAGCTTTCTAGGAGTTGTCAACTTCGCAGGGATGTTCATCAAAAACCTTGCGGAACACAGAAAGGTCTTCAGTCCATTACTGAAGAAAGATGTTCCATTCATCTGGAAGGAAGAACATCGAGAGGGTATGAAGAAGTTGAAAGAGATTTGCAAGAATCTCCCAAAGCTTTCAATACCACAAGACGAGGATGATTTGGTCCTCTACACGGACGCAAGTGATTTCTGGTGGGCAGCAGTGCTCACAAAGATTACCCCATATGGAGAAGAACCTTGCAGATACTGTAGCGGTCTTTTCTCCGACGACGAGGCTGTGCGATGGCACATCAACGAGAAAGAATTCTTTGCAGTGCGGAAGGCGTTTAAAAAATGGCCGCTTTTCTTACTGGCTAAAAAATTCGTTTTGAAAGTTGATAACACTAACGTTAAAGCTTTCTTAACAAAAAAGATTGAATCTAAACCTGAAAAGGCTAGATTAATTAGATGGCAAGCGGAATGCCAATATTATGATTATGATATTGTCATTTTGAAATCTGATCAGAATGTTCTTGCAGATTTCCTTACAAGGGATGGAGCTCCCTGAAGCGGAGGCCATCGAGGCAATACAGGGGCAGCTCTTTGAAAGTCTAGAGCTGTTACAACAAGAGTGGCACAGATGTGTGCTGCATACTAAACAAGCAGGAAAGATACAAGCGGCTGACGAAGCCAAAGTATCTAGCCAAATTGATGTCTGTTTCATGAAGATGTTCAATCTTCAGGAAGCAACTGAAAAGCCGCTCTTGCGCGCAGTCCGTGAAAATCGGGCTAAAGCAATGCTTTCCGTACAGGGCGGATTACCTGTAGCAGGGGATTCAAGTACCCCTAGCCCAAGTCCTGAGAGAATGGCTTCACAGCCGGACGCTCGAGGAAAAGATGTTGTTAAGGGGTCACTCCCTGAATCAACATGTCAACCCTCCACCTCTGGGGTAAAAGAGGGAGAGATCAGCCTTAGGCCCATGACAGGCCAAGTTAAGGTTGATACTAATCTTATTATTTCTTCTCCTTCTTGGCAGAATTATCAAGACAGGTGGGAGAAACTTCTTACGAGAAGGGGCATTAATCCGGGAAATTGCCGGGTTGATGTTGCAGGAAAATATCCAAGGGTTTGGTTCACGCCAGGAGCCAATCCAAACGATGTTAAAGAATGGTATGAATTTGGGGCATTAGCTTCAGTTTATACCACTTCCCCGGCATTCACCGAAATCAAGGGTCTACCCAAATGGATCCAGAAAACGGTGTTCGACGCATGGGAGAACAACGAGTCCCTCAAAAGGGGAGACGTTCTGGAATTGTACTTCTTCAGTGCAGCTCCAGAGCCAGTTGGCAAAGGAGTCTACGAAGCCTTCCATTTCATCAAGCTTCGGAGACCAGATACAGGAGCCTTGAACCGGATCAAAGTTCCTGAGTTTAATGCCGCAATCGTCTCAACATTTACGGAGGATCAAATCTCCACGAGACGAGCATGGGGTCTTTGGGTCTGTCTTACAGAGATGGACAAAATGAAGTCCAGATTCAAGTTCTTTCAGAGCTCAGATCTGGGAACGTTCCTGGTCAATACAATGACAGGAACCACAACCCAGTTTGCTGAAAATTCTTTCGAGAATAAGAGGCAAACTATTTGGGGAAACAAGATCGCGGGGAGCAAAGAGACTCGTCGCAAATTCTGCAATATGGCTCATGTTAGCCATTGGATCGAGAGAATCTGCGACCAATGTTCGTCGCAGAAGGAGCCAGAATTCGGCAAAGGTTTCCTCCCGAAACCTGATAGAAGAAGGTTCCGGTCTGATGAACATGACGAACGTCAGACACCAAAGGGAAGAACACCTCGGGCACCAAAAAAGTAAGGTGGCCGACAAAGCAGAGTGAATCATGTGATTCACAGCAAGGATCGCACCCACAAAAGAAACGACAAAAGTGGGTGGAAGAACAGGAGGACCACTCACCAAAAGCTTCAGGACAAAAGTGAGTGGAAGGAAAAGTAGCCGGCCCCTACCAGCATTATCACAAGACGATAAGGCGAGGGTCCAGCACCATGTGATGCCACTAACAAGTGTCAGCAATCAAGGCCGACAAAAGAAGGTGGATGTCATAGTCAAGCAAGCTGGCCACGAAGAAGGAATCCGAGGCCAACAACCAAGCAATAATAGAGGGGTTCAAACCTCTATATAAACACAAGTGCTGGAGAGTAGAGATCATCGAAAAATTTCCACAACTTTCTCACACTACACACTCTCTCTTCAGAATCTATCTTTTGTAATTTTAAATTTTGTTTTCAAAGTTTTTTTTAAGTTTTAGTTCCTTTTATTTTTATGTACACAAGGATTAGCTACTATGAGTAGCTAAAACAAGTTAGTCTCCTCCATTGGGGAGTTTTTATGAAATAAAATTAATTATTATATAATTCCTCTATAAACACTTAGTTTTTGTCCAACTATTCCGGTTTAGTAAAAATATTTTCTTTTCATTTTTCAACAAAAATATTTGGAGTCGACACACAGTGAAGGAGGGAAACTGATTCCTGAAGGTGACCATTCGGCGAAAGCCGGAACACAGTGAAGGGAGAAGGTTGCAACCATCACTTGCGAGTGTGTGGTTGGACGAAGGCCGAGGAGGCAAGAAGTCCGTAAAACGCGATAAAAGCTCCGGAAGGTGACCAGTCGACAAAAGGTATACTGTTGATTTATGATTTGAATTATTTCGAAGTTGTACGGAAGCATGTTGGGCCTGATTATGTCTTAATTGAATTTTGATAATTTGAACATGAAATGGTTTTAGGATGGATTTGTTGAGAATTGGTTGAGGGGTAGTTTTGTCATTAATTATGAGTTGGAGATGGTTGATATGTGTTTTGTGAAAGTGGGTATTTTTGATAGATAAGTTATGAAGGTGGGTATTTTAAATTTTGACCCTATTTTCAACATATTAAATGAATACGATCATTCGTGAGCTATATTGATTTATTTATAGATTTTATTAATTTATTTGTTATTTTTATTTTTCATAAAAAAAATCACTAAAATCCACGCGAAAAAAGAAGAGCAAATTGCATGGAAATACCCCACTTTAATCAAAATTTTATTTTTTGACAATCTTTTTAATTGTTGTAAAAATTTCAGCAAGCTTTCAATTTGTTGCAATGTATGTCCAGATAAATTTTTCGGCCAAATTAAATTTGAGTTGGCAGCCGGAATGCCAACGTGGCATCAGAAATGCCAAATCACACCCACCCCCCACGTCACCCTATCTCTCTCTTCCCCCTCCCACGTCACCCTCTATCTCCCCCTTCCCCATCCCCCTCCCCCCTCTCCCCGTTGGCTCTTACCTTCTTTCTCACTTCCTTCACCACCGCCACAACCGCCCAGATCTGCCCAGAATCTCGACCTCCGTCGGCTCTCCCCCTTTCTCCACCTCCATCAGACACTTCCCCTTTCCCCATCTCCCACCGCCGCTATTTCCTCCGCCCCCCTCTCTCACTTCGTTGCGGCCTCCCCTTGTATCTCCAAACTTATTTAGGTTGCCAACTTTCTTGAGTTTTAATTAAGTCAAGAGCTCCATGGAGGCTGCTGAGATCGTCGGAAATCGTAAGACGGATGAGTCAGAAAAGGGGATCTAGGGTTTCGTAGGAGGAATGTGGATGAAGTCTGCGGTGGGTTTGGGTGTCTAATAGCTGGGCTTGAAAAAATAGAGCCCAAAAAAAATCGGGCCTAAAAGCCCGGGGTTTTTGGCCCGTCGGGCTTACCGAGTTTCGGGCTTTTAAGCCCGGGGTTTTCGGGCTTTTTTGGCCCGCCCATATATATATATATATATATATATATATAGGGGACGGCTAAAATAAGAGCATTTCTTAAGATATAAAATAAGAATCATTTTCAGCCCTTAGATCATCAAGATCTACGGTTGATTCGTAATCCTGTTGGATGGATTTATGGTCCTGGGTTCGAATCCCAAAGCTAGCAAAAATTTATTTTTCACAATTCATACCTTTATACTGCGAATTCATACGTGTTCTACATAAAATTCATACATTAAAAATTGCTCTTATTTCTTATTTTATGATGTAGTCTCACGGTTGCCCACCCCTATATATATATATATATATATTAATTATATTTATATACATTAAGGAAACTTTAAAAGACTAAATTATCTCAAGCTGGATTACAAAAACAAAATTTAATTCATGTTTATTTATATTTAACAATGATATGATTTATGATTTTTATTTTTTTATGAGAACTATCTTGTCGATTAATAATGCACTAATTAAATACATCATTTGTTATGAATTTTTAATTGCTCCATTTATGTAGAGCAGCAATGCAGCATATGGTGTATTCTAGCTCAAATTTGAGATGTTTGTGCCGAAATTAAGATATAAGAGCCCAAATTTATTAATTTAAATTTGAGTTAATTTTTTTAATTTAAATTATTTTTTATTATTTTTGTAAAAAAAATAATATTAAAAAAATTATGGGCCGGTTTAGCCCGATCGCCCGATGGCCCGAGAGAGGCTGGGCTGGGCCTAGAATTTTGTAGCCCGATCTAATTTAGGGCTGGCCCGACCCGGCTTGAAAAAATCGAAAGCCCAGTGGGTTCGGGCCAGGCTGGCCCGACCCGTACCATTTGACATCTCTAGTGTCTATTGTTGAGTCAGAGAGAGAAAGGGGCCGGGAGAGGAAAGTAACGGAGGTTGGCTTCACCCAACCACTGTTGTCGCCGGATTTCGGATTGCGGCGGCAAGAGAGGTTGTGTCTGGGCGAGGGAGTTCTTACTGTGAGACGTGTGTGTCCTGTTTTGAGGGAGAAACAGAGAGAGAATCCTTGGCGAGAGATGAGGGGGCTCAGGGTGATGGCGGCGGTGCTGCCACTGCGGTCGTTTGAAAATTGAGGAGACGACGCTTGGGGCGGTATGATTTCTGTGTATGTGTGTGCGCGCGCTGTGAGATGGTGAGATGAGGCGAGAGGTGGCGGTGGCGTGACGGTTCGACACACCAGACGGGGCGTTTGGTATAATTGGAGAAGATTTTCAACTCTAGCAGCTCAATCTCCGCCGCAGTTGGCGCACAATCACCCGAAGGAGCTGAGCGACTGCGTGATTCGGGCTGGAGGAATCTCGAGCACTCGTTGGAGAATCTCAGAGACGCGGAAGGGGCGAAAGTTGGGGAATCCGGGGACGGGGAAGATGATGGCGCCGACGGCGGGGTTGGAGGACAGCCGGCGCCCGTTCATCTGGGCGATCAAGCGGCCGTTCATTTGGGAGGGGGAGGCTGACGTGGGAGGGGGGGTTTGTGAGTGTGAATTTTTGATGCCACGTTGGCATTTCGATTGCCAACTCAGATTTAATTTGGCCGAAAAATTTCTCCGGATGGACATTGTAACAAATTGAAAGCTCGTTGAAATTTTTGCAACAATTAAAAAGATTGTCAAAAAATCAAATTTTGGTATAAAGTGGAGGTATTTTCATGCAATTTGCCAAAAAAACAAAAAACAAAAAGGAACACTATTATTGTGGGAGGCCTGTCTAATTTTCTTTTTATCCATCAATAGAGTTTAAGAAAAACAAAATTCCTCTTGATGCATGTGGCCCTTTCAAATGATTTATTTAAACTGGTATACATTATCTAATAGTTCAAAATTTATCAAAGTCTAAACACGAATATTAGTGCACTATTAGGAAACATGGACATAGTAGTACAAGCAGAATCCCTAAATATAGTCTATATAAAATGTCTTGTTAATTTACGATTAAAAAAAGGGCTAAAAGAAATAGGAATTAACAAAAAGAATAATATCAATTGAATAATACATCCATTGATTTAGCTCCGTTTGATCGAGAAATTAACAACGAATAGGAATTTTGGAAGCATGTGTAGTTAATTAAACTGATATATTGTAAATACCAGAAATGCGTCTTTGCATTGCTATGCCGACATAGTTTATACTTATACAGCAAACTCACGATTACATCCATAGATTCTTTTAAAAAAAGATATACTTTTTTTTTGTTGCCCGAAATGAAACTAGAATTTGCGCAAATTTAATGCTAAACTATCGCATAATAAAGGGTATACAATAAAGGTGCGCATACATGCATTGTTGGTCAAGCGATAGAGTCAGGGGCCGCGGCACAATGGAGTCTGGGGCCCATGGGCCCCTCTGGAATGTTGAAAAGAATGGGAGTATTTTAATAATTTTATAATTATAATTATAATTAGTAATAAATAAATATACTAATTAGATAGATTGGGACCAGATGGTGATTTGTCGATGTGCACTTTGATGAAGAGTTCTCAAAAATATCAGGGATTAGAGGTCTTGCTCAAAAGATGGCTTCTACAACAAGATATGAAATTTTTCCGTTGATTTATCTGTTACTTAAGTTATTTAATTTGATTCTACAAGTTGTCATTGCAGTAGTGAGAGCTTTTTCAGCAATCATATGGGAGACAAGCTATTAAATGATTGTTTAGTATCTTACATTGAAAAATATATATTTGTACATGTAACTAATTAATGAAGCGATTATGCAGCGGTTTCAAAACCCGAAGAACAGAAGAGAAATGTTATGACATTGTTCCAGTTTCACTTATTTAAATGTTGAGATTAAATTTTAATGGAGTTAGTATTTTATTAAATAATTTTTTTATGATTAAAATTTAGGTGCCCCTAAGTCGAAAGTCTTGCTCCGCCACTGGATAAGAGTGGTTAATATCTAAAGACAAAGGTATTGGCCTATTGGGTTCGAGTTCACTATAACGTGATTTTTAAATTTGTTAATTTAATTATTAATTTGTATAAAAAAGGGGTATACAATAAAGGGAACACCTGATTAAGATGCCCTAAACCTTACGACGGTGCAGTAAAACGAAAGGGGTTGGGAACAACAAAAGTCAGTAAAGCAGGTCATCTTTTTTCTGGTAAAACTTCTACCAAATCAATTCAAAGAATGCTGACTATCAACTATACAAACTCAATTCAAATTAAAATTCTCTTCAAAGAAAGGCGAAAAATCAAAGGTAAACGAGAGAAACAATGCATTTGCACTATACACAAGAGAAGATTCACAACGTGGTGAATCCCCAATCACCACAATCTAAATTTGAAATCAAATTTACTGTGCAAAACTGTTGCTAATTAAATCCAATCATTAATAATACCTTCTCTCCTTTTCAAAGTGGGAAGACTATAAATTTTCAAACATAACTCTTGATTGTGTTAGGTTTAGGCCACACCACCATGCACCCCTTATCCTTTCCAGTATAATTTATCTTTATATATAATCATACATATATATGTATAGATATTGTTTTTGTGTGTACGTTCAATCCTTTTCTTGATAGAAACTATTTGATCATTTTACAATTTGTAACTTTAATTTTGGAAAGTTTAAGGTAGAGTGCAATGACGAAAAAGGTAGTTGTAATCGGAAAAGAAGGTTCCAAGATAAGTTCGAGTGGAATTGGCTACCGCGAGTGCATGAAGAACCATGCAGCTAATATTGGAGGATACGCCGTCGATGGTTGCCGGGAGTTCTCGGCCGCCGCGGGAGGTCGAGAAAGGTCGGAGGCCGAGCTCAGCTGCGCCGCCTGCGGCTGCCACCGGAACTTCCACAGGGTTGTAGTAGCTAGTGGATTTCAATGATGCATTAATAAGGTTGGAATTGTCCATTATTAATTTGTAATTTTTGGATCTTTTATCGATTTTATTTTATTGATGTGTCATGTTAAGATTCAAAATGTAGATATGGCAGGTATGTCTTTTGGTATATATTATAGCAAGATATTAATTAGTTTGGTATCATTTGTGTATTATTTGGATGATTTTATTAGAGGTAATTGTGATTAAATATATATAGCAAGTTAGCAACTTTCACCAAATTTTAGCTTTATATATGAATGTTTAATTAAAATTTTGCCTCCAAATACAACAATATTTAATTATGCCGAAATACCTCAACTTTCATCTTATTCTGATTTGTATATATAAAAACTAAAATTTATGCCTTTAAATACACGAACTTTCAATTGACCCGGCCCCCAAATTAATGTCTACGTACATGGCTTAAATGTGCTATGCATAAAACAACGTAGGTGGATGTCTGTGCCACTTCAACCAGTTATGATGACATTACTTTATCACTTTAATTAAGCCATAATGATATTAATGTGACAAAAAATGACAACCATATAGAAATTCGGAATAATTAAAAATTCGCGTATTTGGAGATATGACTTTTAGTTAATGTGCAAATTGAAAATAAGATGAAAATTCGTGTATTTAGGCCTAATTATCCCATTTATTATAAGGAAACTACCATTTTATATATATAGTACACTCCAACATTTAAACTTTGTAACAACTATACTTCAATGTATGTAAAATTACAAATTAATTAATACCTAGCTATATGATCAATATTAGTGTTGTTAACCATTCTACTTATATTTCTACAAAAAACCATCATAGCTTATACTAATCCCACATAAATACTGGGTCCTAGCTATTTATTGTCACGAAGCAAATTAAGTATCCAACCATTTGACTAATTACTCACGTGAAAACAATTGATTAAGATTCAATCACACCACTAGTCCATCACTCACAAATTAATGGGTGTTCAAATAATTATACCAACGACTACCAAAAAGGGAGGTATATACTGAAATTTATGGAGAAATGTAAAAGAAAAAGAAAGTCGAAGAGGAGACATAATTAAATAATGTGCGTGCACACACATATGATATGATCATATTCATATATTCATCCCAAAATTAAAGAAGAATCTAGATAACATGATGATGCCACAAAAGGACATTTAAATGGTACAGACTTCAGTTTATAATTATAATAGTGAAATTTATGGTTAAAATCTTATTGTTTCCCTTTCTCAAGTAAAATAAATGAATAAATAAATAAGATAATGATATATATCATGCTATGATAATGTGTCTTTTTTAGATTTTTCATGAATATCTATTTTGTTACTTATCATTGAAGACTTACTATATGAGAGATTTATGAGTGTAAATATGTAATTGCTAAATAGTCCTTTGTTTTTTGCTTAAAAAAAAAACTATCCTTTGTGTATATTTTATGGCCACAATAAACTAAAAATTTAGGGTTAAGTAAAAACAACTTATACGCCTTGACTATTTTTATAAAGAACTCATAGAAGCATTTCTTATTAATTCTCACGAAAGGCCTATATATAGAAAGCAAAATTCTTGTCAATAGCTTTAGATTATTGAATCAAATCTATCTGTGTGTATGTGTAAGTATGAAGTGATGGGTTAAGATGAGGCCCAATATTCCGTCATTTTATGCAAGACCATAAGGCCCATAACAACTTTAACTATGTTTTTGTCAAAATTTTCTTTATTTTGACAAGTATTTATCACCATTTTCACTGGATTAACTTTAAAAAATTATAAATACACTATCTAGTTTTTTTTTTTTTGAAAGGTAAATACACTATCTAGTTTGACTTGTGAACATCCCCAAACCATTTCTGTTATGGTCGTTGAATCATAAATGTACAACATTAAAACGAAATCGTTGTCATTGATCAAATTAAACGCATTTAACCGACGATTAAGAAAATAAGGAGTAACTAAATGTAATTCTACCCTCTTTAACTTTTTTTTTTATTATTATTTTTAGCTGTTATGTTGGTAATTTTGTTGGTAAACGCATTTAACTGTTATGTTGGTAATTTTGACCGTCAAGTGAGATATTCCAAAGTTTTTAAATTCCTATATTCTGAGCTAATTTTGTTTTGTTTCATATCCCATTGTGAGAGTGTTTATTTTGAGTGATATGATGGATAGATAAAAAAAAAATCCAACTAATCTACCATTTAATTTGAAGAATTGGTTAATTTTAAACTTAATTGACCATTTTATCCATCAAATACTCAATCTTATATTTTCTCTGTCTATTCTATTCCCTCCGTCCCACGAATCTTGACACGTTTTCCTTTTTGGGCCGTCCCACGAGTCTTGACACGTTTCCTTTTTGGGTAATAATTATTACATTCTCTCAAGTACTTTATCACCTTTATTATATTCTCTCTCCTACTTTATCACTTTTATTACCTTCTCTCTCATACTTTATTAATTACACACTTAAAACATTAATCTTCAACTCCTTAATTCCCGTGTCGAACCCAAACGTGTCAAGACTCGCGGGACGGAGGGAGTATTACTCAAAGTAAACGCCTCTATAAATGTACATGAGATTGGTAACATCCTAATAATAAAGATATTAGTAATCAATTATAAAAAGTAAATGTCTCTTATTTGTTTCTTATTTTTAAAAGTAACTTTAAAATATTATGAAATTTTATATTTAGTACTCCCTCCGTCTCAAAGGAAATGTCCTCCTTCTTTTGGGCACGATTATTAAGGATGCATAATCTGCCTAATCTAGTAGAAACTGAAATGATGCATAATCTGTCATTGAATCTTATATGCTGCCTAATCTAGTAGAAACTGAAATTTCCTTAATATTCTACTAGATTAGGTAGATTATGCATCCTTAATAACCGTGCCCAAAAGAAGGAGGACATTTCCTTTGGGACGGAGGGAGTATATTGTTATTTATATGATTACTTTGAGCTAAAATGAGTGAAAGAAAGTAAGAAAATGATGTATAACATTAAACTTTGATAGTAATATATAATTCGTGTGCGTGGGTTGGCTAAGTGGTAAGAGGTTAATGCCTAAGGCCAAAGGTTTTGGGTTCGAATCCCTTGTGACGCGGCCTTTTAATTTCTTTATTAATTTAATATTGTATATATATATATATATATATATATATGTATATAGGAAGAGGTTCTAATATTAACCTCTGTTAAAATGAGAACTAGGAACCTAATCTTGACCTTCTAAATATTAAATCTAATGGTTAGGATTTAGTCAACAAAAGAAACTGTGCATCTATGGTTAGGATTTAGTCAACAAAAGAAACTGTGCATCTATTATATTTTACTGTGTACTTAAAAAATATGCAATTTATGCAATTGAAATCAACAATGCAAAATACTCATGCAAATCGAAATTGTGCATCTATGCAATTGAAACTGTGCATCTGTAGTTTAATCTCAGCCCTCTATTTTATTTAAATCAATGACTTTAAATTGGTTCCTAGTTTTCATCTTAAGAGAGGTTTTTATATTAACCCTACCCTATATAGGAAGATATATATATAATCCTAAACGTATTAAATTTACAGATGTCGTGTCGTTTACAAACTCAAAAATTAACGATATTAATGGTACACACATACACTTTGCTAAAATTGGCATTCATTTCATAAAAAACAATGGCATTATGACATATACTAAGTGATTCTAATGCTGTGAATCTCTTGAACCTTACTATTCTTATAAACGGTCGTTTTCACCAAATATTGCCACTAATTCCCATGAGATTAGCGCCACCCCACCCCATTACTTTTATTTCCATGCATACATTGTTTCTATCAGAATATTTAATGAAAAATAATAAAGTTCACCATAGTTGTTTCCTCGTATGGAATGGTACTTTTTCAGAACAAAGAAATGAATAATACTCAATTTTTATATATCATTTTAGGAAGTTCATAATTTTTTTTAAAAAAAACTTTCTATAATACGGTGGAAACTCTATTTTTGAAAACTTTTTTATTTCATTTTAGTATTTCTCCATTTACGATATAATTAATTATTATTATTAACATTATTTTTAAACTGAGTTACACTCTTCACTCGCAATACATTCAATTATTTGTATTAAAATTTGGGTCGATCCTTTCGAGAACTATTTTTTTGTGGACGGATGAATATGACATTGTATATATATAAGGAGAGTGTTCAAATAAATAAATAAATATATATATATATATATAAATTCGTGATTTAAAATTCAAATTTTATAAATAATAAAAAATATGAATTAAAAAGTCTAATTTTATTATTTATAACACTCCTTATACGTATATATATTTACCAAAAACTGAATTTTCCATGGGAGAAAGTGATTCGTTGCATTAACAAATAAAGATAATGCCATTGGCCGAAATCCGTTCAACGTATTCAACATGTGTCAGTGTCACAATCACAAGCCAAATCCAGGAAAATGATAATTGTACAACACAGCTACACAATCTTTATTTTCATTTTTCTTGAAACCCTGCACACTCTTTTTTGAATAAGTATTATTGTTGTAAAATTTGAATTAAGTGAATAGAAAAGGATGGCATTTCTTTTGTAGGAATTTAGTGGGAATTTCAAGAAATTGAGCTCGGGTAGAAGGGGCTTGTGTGTCATCATGTGACAAAGCTGCTGTTCAGCTGAAATCAGGCAGCTCTCTCCCTCTTTCTCATGCCCATCTTTCTCTGTTTTTATATTTTGTTTATGATGATGAAATTTGAATAAAATTATAGAAATTCTTGATGACCCGGACGAGAAAAATTGATTCTTGGTAAGTTTTGAGCGCGTATTTATGCTTGAATTCTTGTTTCTTGTATTTAAGCTTTTCTCTGTGTATGTGTGTTTCACATGTGCAGGTTGGAATTGGGGCATATATACTGTGCAATTCCTAGTGGAAATCTGCTGAGGTGATCAAAGGATTTAAAAAAAAAAAATGAGTGCTAGGGTTTATTCTTGATTTGTGCTCTCTATTTTTCTGAATTTTGAGAACTGTTGCTTTTTTGTGGAAAAAATTCCAGCATAGATTGCCAAAACATGTGTATTATGATCACCAATTAATGATGTTACCATAATAGAATTGGGTTTTGGGATTTGGCATTTAATTCCGTAACCTCTCCATCTAATTGGCTCTGGGAATAAACTTAGAAGAATGTCTGAGAGCAGCTTTGATGTGTAAATGTCTTCATCAGTTTGTGAAAAGAGGATTCTGCCATCAAGGCACCTTTTTTGCCTCATAGCAATAGCAGTGTTTCTATTGATTTCCTCTTCACTGTCGCTTATTGAGTTCCGTGACAATCCTTCGTCGCCTAGCTCGGTTTTTCAGTTTATAAGTTTGAGCAATGCATCAGCTGGCTCGAATTCAAGTAGAAAAGGCGATAAACAGGGGAGTCGTGTTCTTGATATTCGTAGGCCGGAGGATAGGAAGAATGTAGTTAGTGAGATCGATTCACAAGGTTCTGAACCCAAGAAGGTTGAGGAAGAGAGCTCATCTTGTGACAAAGGGCGGGCTCTCCTTAGGGTATATATGTATGACTTGCCTCTTGAGTTTCATTTTGGGTTGTTAGGTTGGAGGGGAACCGGAAATCAAATTTGGCCTAGTGTTGATGAACAGAGTAGGATCCCGTCTTACCCTGGTGGTCTAAATTTACAGCATAGTGCGGAGTATTGGCTCACTCTCGATCTCCTTGCATCGAGTACTGCAAGTGTGATCAGGCCGTGTAGTGCAATCAGAGTCAATGACTCTAGGGAAGCTGATGTGGTCTTTGTGCCCTTTTTCTCGTCTTTGAGTTACAACCGGCACTCAAAGCATCAGGGTAAGCAGAGTGTTAGTCTCGATAGGCTGCTGCAGGAACGGCTGGTGGGATTTCTGAAAGGTCAGAGAGAGTGGAGGCGATCTGGCGGGAAAAATCATTTGATTGTAGCCCATCACCCGAATAGCATGTTAGTTGCTAGAGAAAAGCTGGGGTCGGCCATGTTTGTGCTCGCTGATTTTGGGAGATACCCGTTCGAAATAGCTAATGTTGAGAAGGATGTGATTGCCCCTTACAAACATATGGTGAGAACAATCCCAGCTGCTGGTTCGGCCCCTTTCAGTGAAAGGCCGATATTGGTCTATTTTCAAGGAGCAATTTATAGGAAGGATGTAAGTACTATAAATTGTGTTTAATGCTATATGCAAGAATGTGACGTGTATCTTAGCAACCTACTAGGCTTTGCAAGAATTCGTATTATCATGATTTATGATGTTGTTTTTCCTATGAATGCGGATACTAATTTGTTCGATGTTTAGGGTGGAGCTATTCGCCAAGAGCTATTCTACCTTCTCAAAGACGAGAAAGACGTGCACTTTACATTTGGAAGTGTTCAATCACACGGGATTAGCAAGGCGGGTAAGGGAATGGCCTCATCCAAGTTCTGCCTAAATATTGCCGGAGACACCCCTTCATCCAACCGTCTGTTTGATGCCATTGCAAGCCACTGCGTTCCTGTGATCATCAGTGATGAGATTGAGCCACCGTATGAAGATGTGCTCGACTACTCTGAATTCTGCATATTCGTCCGTGCATCAGATGCCGTGAGCAAAGGTTACCTCCTGAATCTTCTCAGAGGCATCAAACAAGGGGAGTGGACCAAAATGTGGGAAAAGTTGAAGGAGATTGCTGGACAGTTTGAGTACCAGTATCCGTCTCGACCTAATGATGCTGTCGATATGATCTGGCAGACTGTTTACCGCAAGAAAATGCACACAAAGCTGGATCTACATCGGGGGTCTAGGTACCGCAGGTCACAATTTCAATAATGTTTTAGAATATTGAATTCTGCACTAGGAATTCATAGATAATGTTTTTTGTTATTCCCATTTTTGTGGTGTGTAGAATATGCAAACTCAGTTTTAGCAAGTTTATATTCATTCAAATCTCTCTCTCTCTCTCTCTCTGAGATGCTGTTGAGACAGAAGAGGAAGTATATTCCTATGTGAAAATGAACATCATACATATTTGAGCTATGCTTAGAATCTATAACATATGTTTGCTTCGCGAGCTGCTCGCTTGCAGCTGTGTATACGAGTAAGATGCGATGCAATGGCTAAACAAATGAAACAATCGTAGCGAATTAAAACCTACACTGCAGCATTAAGAGGCAGCAAAATCTCATCACAGCTGCATCAAGATAGGCTTCAGGCATTACTTTCTAACCTCATCAATTTGCAGTCAGGATCTGTTGTGAATGGGATCCGATCCTCCTCGGACCGTTCTTTTTTCTGATTGGTTCGGATCAAAAGTCATTGCAGGTGAAGGCGCGACGTTGAATGGCATGTCCGCTTCTTCTAAGGCAACGAGAAGCCTCCCTCCTCCTCCTCCCTGTGTCAGAGCAAAACCGATGCTTCTCGTTGCAGAAACAGCTTCCGGCTGGATGGAGAGCAGCCCGACACAGAAGAATACGAGAAGGGCGACTCTGTAAGCTAAGCAGCACATCTTTGCAGCAGGAAAAACAGGATGTGATGAGGTAAATATCTTAGTAAACGAATGATAATGAGAGAATGGATAGTTTGTCTGAAAATGAGGCTGCTTATCTGTTTGCTTAATGCCTTATTTGTACTTTGATGTCTGTTGTGGGATTAAAGCTTAAAGTAGAAAAAAGGGCCCCCAATACATCTAGAGAAGCTAGATTCACCCCAATCATAAGCAATAATAAGGCTGTTTTAGAAGATTTGATAGGTTTGAACAAAAAGTTGGTTGGAAAAAGCATCAACCTTGAGAAGCCAAGAATCTTTGGCATTGGTTCCCAAACACCCTATTCCTTGCCTTCCTCTTTAGACCATCATTCAAAAAAAAACTCCACCGAAACCCGTGAAGTTAGCCTAGCGGTGGAGTGAGTGAGCCACATTGTCATGTTCATGCACGACTTGACTCAATGTCGTGCACTTAGGTCTACAAGACTACTAAAGAATGTAGTTCGCTGGCATAGGACACCGTCAAGATTAACGAATCCAAGCTCGTATGCCCGATAGACTTGATAACCATTTCAAAAGATCTCACTTCTCAACACATGTGTTCTTTTTAGAAAGAGGCACGATCTGGTGGATCCGCCCTAATAAAATCTTAATTGTGATTATTAGACCCTAATTGGAGATTAAATTAGGGCGGATGCATCATACATTTAGATGCGCACAAGTTTTTGCATTTTAGAAATTAGACAAGAGTTTATCCAATGTAGCATGTGAGAACCTTCAAATGAGACAAATGAATAGCTTTTCTTGGTTTGTTGGAATCACACTTGAAAAATGTACAAGTCATTAAAAATGACTTGATCCACGTCACTTTCAAAAATAGTGGCTTGCTTACTATAATTGAGAGATAAAGAAAGCTAGCCAACCAAAGTTGAGAATAGTGAGTTTGCAAAAAAGCTAGATAAAGTGGAATATTAGGACATGTTGATAGTACATAGAAAAATCACCCACACAAAATTACCAGTCATTATTTTGCTTTTTTGCAAAACTCTTACCTTTAGAATGCCAAACTCCTTCCTCAATGAGAGAGAGAGAGAGAGTCTTGGTTTCTTGTGCTTAATGGATTTCCTTTATGCTTTTCTTTACTTCATTCTTTAGATTGTGTGCAGCACTAAGATAAATCTCCCTTCATTCAAACTTGTAATAGCCCTTCACATACACTTCTATTTCTTTCCGTTTCTTTTAAATTTTTTTGGGGATGGAAAAAAGATAGAAATTTCACCAATCCATGCAAGACTTCCTTTTTCTTTTCTTATGTGCCTTATATGTATCCATTTTGACTAAATATTTATCATGGTTTAACACGCTCTTTATCCAAGAAAACATCACAAACAAGTCCGAGATTTGGTTTGTTTCATGTTGTATGTTGTTGCTATGATAAGCACAGCTGCATAGCATTTATTGAGTGTATAAATGTAACATCACCGTATTGACATTATACGAAGACTGAGACGAGGTTAAAAAGTATTTACATATATTTTAGACAATATGTACCCATATAGTCATATTGAGAATTAGAACTTAATATTTTACCCTCTATCTTAAAAATATAAATTTTGGTTATTGTTTACAATTTCGAACTGTATTGCCCTTAATTTGGGCGGACCGGATTGGGTTGGACGCGCGCGTTGGCCGCGGGTTCGGGTGGGGTACTTTTGGCACCAAATTACTTGGAACAAAAAATGCCAAGTAATTTGATACTTTTGGCACTAATATTGTCATTTGTGCCAAAAGTATCAAATTATTTGATTTTTTTTAATTTTTTTTTTCTATTGGTAATATTCTCATTTGTTGTAAGTAATTTGGTACTTTTGGCACAAATTATAACATTAATGCCAAAAGTACTAAATTACTTAGTATTTTTTTTTGTTTTGCTTTATGTTGGTACTTTTAGCACAAATTATAACATTAGTTTTGGCACAAATTATAACTTTAGTGCCAAAAGTACCAACCGAACCCGCATGTCCAAGCCGAGCTGGTCCGCCAAATTAATGACAATACAATCTGAAATCGCAGAAAATAGCTTAAATTTGTGTTTTTAAGATGAATGATCAAATATTGAGTTCTGTTGCTCAATATAATCATCTCAAAAGTTGGCAGTATATTTTATCCACATTAATTCGAACCTGGCGAGACAAGCTCCATCCTCAAGGAGACGGCGCGGCGAAGGCGCGCACCTTTCTCTACAGTGGTGGTGGCGGCAGCAAAATCAGATCCTCGATGGCGGAGATGGTAGCGGCGCATGGCATCAAGCACCGGGACTGCCTCGAGGAGCTGCCGACGTGTTACCTCAGAGTCAACGAGAAAGGCAATCACGGATACATTGTCGGCGCCTTCGTCGATCTCCTCATTCACCTCTCACTGCATGCGGTAAATGGTCTTAGTTTATTCATTATTGAAATTAGCTTGATGGGTTTGTAAATTTCTGGAATGAATAATGTAAGTTAGAAACATAATTAAGGGAATTTTGCTCCGTTGGCTGAACTATGTTCGCCGGCACCGTTCAGTTTCAGGTTGTTGTATTCGAAGTGGAAAACTTGGTGGTGATTATTGTTTATCTTTTCTCGATTTCTCTGTCTAGTTCGAAAGTAGAAGAAGAAGAAGAAAGGGATATATATCTCTCCCATTATGCTCCCTCTGTCGAACAGAGAGGACGATGTCATTCCGAATTTTGATTGGAGATTCAAAGCTCGCTTTCTGGTGGTAGATTGATGACAATGGCCGTGGAGAAGAGAGAGAGAGAGAGGAGTGGAGCCCACTAAAAATAAAAAATAAATAAAATTATTTTCTGGACGGCGTCTATCGTCCGTCTGTGGGCTGGGGTTAGTTGTATACTTTCCGTCGAGTTTGGGGGGCAATTTGTACCAAGTTGGAGAATGGGGGTATACGTTCTAGGGGGGTCATGTTTAGGGGAGTATCTGTACCTTAATCCTAAAAAAAATATGTTGTTAACATTTTAAAAGTTCTACAAATCTCTTTCTTGTTAACATTTTAATTAATTAATAATGATCGTTGATAAAAAAAAAATATGTTGAGATATTGATCATTGATTTGATTTATATACAACTATGAGAAATCATTTTTAGTATTTGTGAGATCTGTCATTTTTAGTATTTGTGAGATCTGTTTTATATAGATTAAAAAACTTATAAATTTTATCTTTAAAATTATGAAAATATTACTAATTTTACTATAGTTGTATAATATAAAAAGACATTCAACTTCAAAAAATATAAATTATTTATACTTTCTATTAATTTAGTTAAATAACTATTATCGTGCATCATACATGAGCAAAGTTAGTTAAATTAAAACTTAAAGACCGGTTGAAACAATTCAATTTTTTTTGCGACTTTACTATATTAGATTTTCTAAAATAATAAAAAGTTATAATAAAATTAAAATTTAAATCTAAGTAGGGTGGGTTGTTTCGTGGTTCGTGTTGATGAACGTGCACCTTAGGCAAGCTGCACATAAGCGAGAACACGCCCTGCAATTTTTTGTGTCCTTCATACTTTTTGTGGATAGAGAGTATTATTTATATATTTGCTGCAAGTTAAAAATAATTAAAAATAGAAATTATTAATTAAAAATAAAGATTAGTAATTTTTGGATTGCATAAAAATAATTAGTACTTATGTTAACGAGTAATTATTATTTATAATTAATAATTATAAATAAAGTAAATTAAGACCTAAGGCCCAATATCTGATGTGATAAAACCGGCCCATATTGTAGGTTCAGTTTTCTAATGAAAAATCAAGACTATAAATTAGGAATATGGATGAATAGAAGAGAGAAGCTTGAAGCGGTTTGAAAATAAAAAATAGTAGTAAAAAATTCAAAAAACCTAAAACCGCTAGGGTTTACACTCCGAACGGCTCCCTACCTCATTCATGGCGGACGACGCAGCTCCAGAGGCTCCGATGGAGGTCGAGCTTACAGCGGAAGTCTCGGATGTGAAGATTCTGGCGGAGGATTCCGAGAACGCCTCGGATGTGAAGATTCTGGCGGAGGATTCCGAGAACGGAGGCGCGAAGCGCTCCAGGGAGGAAGATGAGTCGGCGGAGCAAAAGGAGAAGAGAACGAAAACCGAGGATGCGAAGTCCGGGGAGCAAAAGGAGAAGAGAACGAAAACCGAGGATGCGAAGTCCGGAGAGGAGGAGAAGAGCGCCGGAGATGGAGAGGGGAAAACCGAAGAGCAGAAGGATGACGGCGAGACAATGGCCGAGGAGAAGATCGCCGGAGATGGAGAGGAGAAAACCGAAGAGCAGAAGGATGGCGGCGAGACAATGGCCGAGGAGAAGGAGTCCGATAAGGCGGTTGTCGGACCGAAAACCTTCGACACGTCTGTTGAGATGTATGATTACTTCTTCAAGCTTCTTCATTCCTGGACTCCTAATCTTAATCTCAATAAGGTAAATGGTTTGGCTCTGAATTTCTGTGATTTGCTTGATTGAAGCTTTTTTTTGTTTTTTGCGGTGATCGTTTTAATTTGCTGAAAGGCTATGTGGTTATGTTTGTGTTCTAAATATTGATTTTTCTGGTGAAATTATTATGATGCTATTAACGAGTGTTTTCTGGTCGTATCTGACTTAATTTTTAGGGATTAAGTTGATTTTGTATACTTTCATCATTGTGAGTACTAAGTATTATATTGTATGTGCTCTGCTTGGCGTTGAGATTATATAATGTACTAGAAATTAATGGACGGTGTGAATGAAGTGGAAGCATGTATTATGCATTGAAGATTACTACAAATAAAGTAGCATTTTTCATGATATGATTGTTATGCGATTTGACAGAGAAGAGAGTAAGGGATTTGCAATTGAATGTGCTAATGTTCAATAATATGTGCCATACCCTAGATTGTAGAAAAAACAGTGGAAAGTTGATTTAATTTTATTTGGCACAATATCAAAAAGAGGAACTTTAATATTTTTAATACGCTTATCCTTCTTGCTAGTTTGCGCTTTTCATTACATTGCATTAGCAATGATAATGTATCTTGTTAAAAACTCTAGACTAAAATGAACTAGAATTACAAATGCTTCTGCATTCTGACATTGAAGTTCATGATTAAGCAAGCCAATCAATGTCTTCTTCTTTTTCTATACTCTGATGATGGTTGTGAGGAGCCAAACTATTGAAACACTAGTCATTATGAGAATTTTCCTTGATAACTGAAAGAATTGAATGTGGTACTGATACATTTTAATTAAATTATGCATATGTAAATCCATAGACAAAACTTGTAAATCTGAAGAGGTGGTTGCTTTATTTAATCAGGGTCCTAGGATTTCTTTTTTCTTGACTTTTGTTTGTAAATAAAGACAATATAGACCAAAATGTGATAATCCATCTATATCACAAGTGGTCCAATATTTACACTCGCTCTGTAATTTTTTGGTTTGTACTTTCCTGTATTAGTTCTTGGCTATCAAGTTTCACTATTTTATGATGGCAGTGGCCATTTTCTTCATCTGTGTGTATATGCTGCTAAATTACAGAGATTGATCCCCCAGTTATGATTCAGATTTGAAACAACATTTAACATTCAATTCATGAAGTTGGCTTTGTTTTTTCAATTGTCATTAAAATCCCATCCTAGTCTTATGCACATCTATCTCGAACTATTCTAATATCACTACTTTAAACTTTTCATGCGTTCAGTACGAGCACTTGGTGTTGCTAGAACTGCTCAAGAAAGGTCATCTAGAGGCCGAGAGAAAAATTGGCGCTGGCGTGAAAGCTTTCCAAGTCCGCTTCCATCCTCAATTCAAAAGCCGCTGCTTCTTTATCTTAAGGGAGGATGAATCAGTTGATGATTTCAGCTTCAGAAAATGTGTTGACCACATATCTCCATTGCCGGAAAACATGCAAGTCAAACACGATGTCAATAAGGCATTGCGTGGAAAAGGAGGAGGCCGCGGACGCGGTCGTGGTCGTGGCAGAGGTTGGAAGTGAAGAAATACTAATTTAACTATAATCTATTTTTAGTTTGCCTGAAGACCTCTAAGGAGAAACTTAATGCTTGTTATATACTCTTCTTGATGCTGCCGAATTTGGATTAGCTGCTGCAGTTTATTAATATATCTTTAAGCTTAATTACGTTTTCTAATTTTGATAATTATATATAAGTGCACGTTCATAGTATGTTGTGAATTAGATTAGTATCTCTTTTTGTTATTCCCTCCGTCCCATTTCAAATGACCAAATTTCTATTTTGGGTTTACTTCAAATGATCCAATCCAAATTTATAAATAAAATTAGGCATTTAACACTATTTTCTGGGTTGTCTCTTTACACTTTTATCACACATTTTTTCTTAATTTTTTGGGTTATTTGAAGTGGGATAACATTTTGCATGCATGCCAAAATTATATTTGCTGTTTTTATTTCTGTAAATTTTCTCCTTTATATGTGAGGTAAGTTTAAATTATAATCATGAATTAGGTCTGATCTTTTTAGGGTAATGTTTGACATCCTACGTAGTATTGGATATAATTTGCATCATGAGATTGTTATACTTAAATGTGGAACTCCAAAATATATCGAGTGTGAAGAGAAAGAAAACAAGTGAATATTACAATATGATGGTTTTGTTTGAATATTGTCTTGTACAGCAAAAATTTCCTACACATGATCTTCTAATATTTGTAATTGAATCTAATTTTAGAGTAAGAATGAGAGAACTATACTCACTCGTTGTGCACTTCTCGTAAAAAGAAAAAGAGGAAATCTTATTATAGTCCTCTTTCATAAAAACATAAGTTTTATAGCCCTAGTTTATTAGATAAGTTATATAGTCATTTTAAGTTTAAAAGACTATAAAACACTTTGACTTTTTTGTACTCGATGGCACCATCGAGTACTCGATGGCGCCATCATGTACACCATCGAGTACTCGTGGTGCCATCGTGTACACCATCGAGTACTTCAATTACTCGATAGTGTTGTAGAAAATCTTCATTTTTTTCATTACTCGATGGTGTACACGATGGTGCCATCGAGTACTCGAAGTTTCAAAAAAGTCAAAGGGTGGTAGTCTTTTAAGCCTAAAATGACTATATAACTTATCTATTATAAACTAGGGCTATAAAACTTATGTTTTTAACAAAAATGGCTATATGTGATAATTCCCACAAAGGAGGAGGAAAATATTCATACTTTTTTAATGATTATTTCTAAAACTACAGCCTGAATTGTTATGGTGATTTTTTATTTTAAATTTTAAAATATTATAAATATGATATATACTTTTCTTGATTATTTACTAAATAACCTAAATTGAAAATTTGGGCCAACTTGTGCTAATATGTTTTTAAGAAACATGCGTCAAAATCACTCATGGTATTGAATGAACACGGAGTTAATACATACTAGTACTATATTTATAATATTGTACTAATACAGTAACTAATATACTTAAATTTGAACTTAAAAATAATATACTTAAATTTGAACTAAAAAAGTCATGTGATCAACTTCCATATTTATAATTTAATTTTTTTTATTATTATTACTTGTATTATATAATCACGTCGATTCCAAAAAATTACTTTATTAACTATATTTATTTAAATATCCCCTAAAAAAACTAGATTTATTTAAATAATTCTAATCTAGTAGTTATTAATTAATTAATTAATTAAATATATAAGTACTTTTGAGAGGGACTGGTTACACATGGTGTTTCGAAGCGCCCAATATTGCAGCATCGCTGTGAAAATTTGGCCGGAACTCCTACGACGAACGCATTTCGCCGAGAAATGAGGATCATTTCTCTCATAAAATCATGCAAACACAAATCACATCTGCTCCAGCTCCACTCCCTTCTTCTCCGCTCCTCCCATTTCTACAATCCCACCGTCTTCCTCGCTTTCCTCTCCCGCCTCGCTCTGCCGCCGCTGCGCGAATTGTCCTACTCCCGCAGAGTCTTCTCCGACTTCCCGGAGCCCAATGTCTCCCTCTACACCACCATGATCAGGGCTCATTCCTTCAGCCGCGATTCAGCGCGCAGAGGTTTCCAATTCTACCACGAGTTACTTCGTTCGGGCAATTCATCAAACGCCTTGTCAGCAACCGCCGCCGTGAAGTGCTGCACGAATACGGAGTCCCTGAGCGGCGGAATGCAGGTCCACGCGAGGATTTGGAAAGACGGGTGCTTGTCTGATTCGCTTTTGTCGACGACATTGATGGATTTCTATTCCTGTTTGGAGAAAGGTGGTGACGCCTGCAACGTGTTCGATGAAATGCTTGACCGAGACGTTGTCGCTTGGAACGTGCTGATCTCTTGCTACACCCGCAACGGGCGAACCCGTGATGCTCTGGCGTTGTTTGATCAGATGAGAAGCTCGAGCGCGTGTAGGCCCGATGATGTCACTTGCTTGCTGGTGCTTCAAGCTTGTGGGAGCTTGAATTCATTGGAATGGGGTGAAAAAGTTCATAGCTATATCCTAGAACACGGCCTCATCGATGCAAGAAGCGTCTGCAACTCGCTTATAGCAATGTACTCGCGTTGTGGATGCGTTGAGAAGGCGTATGATGTGTTCAAGCAGATGGTTCGTAATAGAGATGTTGTTTCGTGGACTGCAATGATCTCCGGTCTAGCAAGCAATGGCTATGGCAGAGACGCCATCGAGGCATTCAAACAGATGCAGGAGGAGGGAATTCAACCGGGTGATCAGACGTTCACCAGCCTTCTATCAGCCTGCAGCCACTCGGGGCTAGTAGACGAAGGCCGGATGTTTTTCCAAGCCATGAGGCGCGATTTTGGGGTGACGCCCAATGTCCACCACTACGGGTGTATGGTTGATCTCCTAGGCCGCGCAGGGCTACTGCACGAGGCCTATGGCCTCATACGTTCAATGAGGATCAAGCCGGATGCAAAAATGTGGAGGACGCTGCTCGGAGCCTGCAGGATCCATGGCGATGCTGCTCTTGGTGAGCAACTAGTTGAGCATCTCGTTGAGCTCAAGGCTCAAGAGGCAGGGGATTATATTCTCCTTCTCAACATATATTCTTCGTCTGGGAACTCAGACAAGGTGATGGAAGTGAGGAAAGCTATGAAGGAGAAAGGGATTCAGACGACGCCTGCTTCTAGCACGATTGAGTTGAAAGGGGAGGTGCACGTGTTCTTTGCAGACGACTTTTCACATCCGAGGGAGAAGGAGATCTATGAGATGCTTGCGGAGATCAATCAGCAGCTGAGGATTGGTGGCTATGTAGCTGAGATAGCCTCGGAGATGGGATCCAGAAGCGAGCCCTATGTCTTGTCCTACCACAGCGAGAAGTTGGCGATTGCGTTTGGTATTCTTTCCACGCCGCCTGGCACTGCGTTGAGGGTTGCGAAAGACCTCAGGATATGTGTGGATTGCCATAGTTTCTGCAAGCTCGTCTCTGCGGTCTACAACCGAAGAGTGGTGGTTAGGGATCGCGCCCGGTTTCATCATTTTCAAGATGGGGTTTGCTCTTGCAACGACTATTGGTGATCAAATTCTTGAAATTTTGGTGAGTTCATTGATGAGGTCACTAAGTTAAGCGTGCTTGGGCGGAGAGAAGGCCGCACTGACTTGAGCTGTCCCGACGAGGCTGGCCGATTTCTTGTCTGGATGATGAAGTGAACTGAAGATGGTTTGCTTGAGTTGGATTGCCTAAATGAGAGACGTGTTCTACTCTTTTTTTGGGTTCTTTATATTGGTGGTTCTGTCTCCAGATTTGTTTTCAAAGAACATTATAAAAGACGAAAAATGGAATCATGATGATGGATATGTTCAATAAAATCATGTCAATATGTGTTTGTGTTAAAGGTCTTGGATTTGAGTTCATTTTTCAAAATTATTTGCTCAACAGTCCAAAGAAGATCATGTCAATTAAACGAAACTTCACATTCTGCAATGTTATTACCAAATTATATAATGCAATGTTATTAAACGAAGAAACACAGTTACTGAGAGAAAGAGAGATAAACTATAATGCAGAGATAGATGAGAAAGCATAAGCTTTGAACAGCGCAGCAACACTGTTTCTGCAATGTTATTACCAAATTTGAAGAAACACAGAAATCCCACAACTTCTAAAACACTACATAACTCAATTTCTATGTAAGGACGTGACGACTGGTTTGATTAGTTACCTACAAAACTGGAATCTGATGCATCAATCGGTATGCAATCGCCGCACTAGTTTTATTTTACCTCAAAAGATGCCGCCGGTTGAGCTCTACCAAGACTTTCATGCGGTCACCGGCTGCTTCTGAACAAAAGCCACGCCTTTCTCGATGCTCGCCTTCAGCTCCGCCTTGAGAGCTTCCAACGCCTTCTGCTCGTACTCGGTTAGCCCATGAAGCTCGGATGTTATCACTGCCTCAACCCCGTCCTTCCCAAGCTTGATCCTCGAGGCGAAGAACGGAAGTTCGGTCACCTCGGACTGGATGTAAGAGCATTCATAGACATCGGTGTCCCCATCGAGAGCGCGGAGGGAAGACTCGACGAATCGAGCCGCAGCATACGCCATAGAAAGAGTGGCGGAGCCCGCCCCTGCTTTTGCCTCGACAACCTCAGTCCCGGCGTTTTGGATCCTCACAGTTAGTTCTTGCACTTCCTCGTCGGTTAGAGTGACAGATGGCTTCGCCTTCGACAGCAGGGGCAAAATAGTAATCCCCGCATGTCCCCCGACAACTGGGACGTCGACATCAATGAGCTTCAGGTTCTTCTTCTGGGCGACAAACGTGTTTGCTCTAACAACATCGAGAGTGGTGACACCGAAGAGCTTCTTCGGATCGTAAACTCCTTTCTGTTTCAAAACCTCGGCAGCGATCGGGACCGTGGAGTTGACCGGATTGCTGATGATGTGGATGAAGGCGTCGGGGCAATTGTCAGCAACAGCCCCGACCAAGTTCTTCACTATGTTGGCGTTGATGTTGAAGAGGTCGTCACGAGTCATGCCCGGCTTCCTCGGAACACCAGCAGGGATCACCACAACATCCGCGTCTCTCAAACAAGCGGCCAATTCAGATTCTCCCGTGAAATCTGAAACCTGAGACGGGGTGTTGCAGTGGCTGAGATCAGCAGCAACTCCCTTCACATTCGCTATATCATAAAGGTTCAATGCAGAAACTAGCGGCGACATCTTGATCAGAAGGGCTAGTGGCTGGCCTATACCACCAGAAGCTCCGAGAATAGCCACTTTATAAGATGCTTGTGGCTGAACATGACAGTACGACCTCTCACCGCATTTCCGGGCCTTCGAATTATAACCCTGCTTAAGAGCTAGAGTGCTTTCACTGCCTAAGAACGACGATTGTGATTCACAGCTCACGGAGTTTGCTGCCTTGAGGCCACTGAAGCTCGTTAGGTACTTCTTTGGGTTCAACTTCACGCTAAAGGCCTTTGACTGCGTGAAGCCAACTTTGGGCCCAGCAGATGCAGTCGATCCGACAGAAAAACTGGTTGCTGATGTTGCGGCCATCTTGCAGTTGCAACCTGCACGGATCTGATTAAACTTTAACTTTCTCCGACAAGAACTAGAATCAACATTATACAGAACATCAACCAACCTAAACAACGAATGTTAAAGAATAAAGATTAAGCTTGAAGGCAATCAAAGTGCACTATTTTCCATTCGCATGATTTGCAAAAATAACAAACATGTGCAATTATTTAAATGTTTTCATGATAAATACGAATATAGACAGTACAAGCTGACAAGACATAACAAGATCTTATCAAATAGCAAATTTTCATCATGCCTCAGTCTCTCGGATAGAGACCCTATATCCCAACAAGGAAAGAACAAACCCTCCACCAAAATCAAAGGAAAACGATCTATTGTTCCTAACAAGATTGTGATTGGACATCAAGACTCGTATGAAATCCTTTTCGCAGTGTCTTCTTCATCCGAGTGTTTTTACTAGGGGAAGTGGCATATCTAACCTATCTGCAACTAATATTACACTATTGAAGTATACTTTCACATATAAGCAAATCACTCGATTCTCAATCGGATCTCATCATCTTCTAAGTGTCCAATGCTTGGACCTTAGCTTCTTCACACCAACTAACATAATATCATTTCCAAATTATTTCAGATATCAGAAATCGGTTCCAAACTGAACAGTTCATGAACATAGTTTAAGCAGCCTCACATCTACTCTCTCATGATAAAGAAAAAGAGATAACTAACCATACATAAAAAATCGAAGAGAAAAATCTGGTAAATTTCATAATACAGAAATCTCAAGCAATAAACTTGCATAAATTTTAAATAATATCAGCTTAAAGAAAACAACAATCAAAAGAAAAACTTTAGATCTATTACATCACAGTACACATCAATGAGCAAGACTACACACAGTAAGCTAGCAAAAAATCTGCATTCTTTTTCCTTCATTTTTCATAACATAATCCCAGCAACACTCATAGATCAATAAACAAACAACATAACACAATAAAATTAACAAAAAACGAATCTTCAAAACGCAAATCCACACATTTATATCAAATCAATACTTCCCAACTTATCGAGATGCAAACAGATCTACGAGCTAAGGAATGAAGAATCAAAACATACGTGGATTTAAATAATTGAGGAATCAACGAAGAGCGAAAAATCAGGGAAGATGGGGTTCGGTAAAGAGAAAAAGGGAAGACAGAGGGTACCTTTTGTATGCGTGTACGTTGATTTGGACAGAAATGGAGATTGAGGGGGCTTGGTTAGTTGGTTTTGGAGAATAAAAAGGGAGGATTTTTAACACGCACAAACCCGCTGGAGTGCGTGTAGTTGAGGGGTTTTAATTTTCTCCGCCGAGGGGCCTCGATGTCATCTATCACGTATATTTCCAAACCAAACCCCCATATTTTTCACCAATCATTATTTCTGATATTCTTTTTGTTTTTTCCATTCTCAAAACGTGAAATATTTTCAGTTTCCAGGTGTCATGGATGTTACACTCTATATTTCTAATAAATAACTCAATATTTGACCATTATTGCAAATTCGACTCAAATTTTAAATTTAAAAAGATATGAAGAAGCATATACATATTCTTCTTTTTATGTGACTGATAATATGCAAATTGTTGAATATGAATGAAGTTTATTCAATACATATTTTATGTAACAATTGTTTTCCTTGTTATTATTATTATATAATAAAAGGAATGAAGAAAAGGTTGCCGTAGAAAAGTATCTAAACAAATTCCCAAGAGGCCATTTACTTATCAAGCATGCTAAGAGCCATTAACCATTCAATTTTCTAGTTTTTTTTTTTTTTTTTTTTTTTTTAAAGGGGGGGGTTGGACGCAAGGCCGGCCCATAACTTTCATCCGTTGCATGGGCTTGGGCCGACCCACAAAAATAAGCATTTCGGCCCGTAGAGTTCCAAAAAGCTTGGTGCTGGGTCAGGCCAGATAATGCTTTTTTAGGCCCGATTGATTTTTTGATTAGGACTACCCCACAATTTGACAGTTCCTTATATATATATATATATAATAGTAAAATTATTCAAATATACGTAAGAATTCAAATTGAATATATGGGTTGGTTCTATATAATTTGTCAACCTTCGTACTCCCTCCGTCCCTGAAATAAGTTCCTCTTTTTCCATTTTGGGACGTCCCCCAAATAAGTTCCTCTTTCTTTCTTTCTATTTTTGGACAACTACCCCACCACTAATAATACTTTATTTATTCTTACTTTTCACTTTTTCACCACTCCCAATACTAATTATAACACTTTTTCACCTTTTCATCACTCCCAATACTAATTATAACATATTTTTTTCCACTATCAATACACTTTACCATTTTCCTTAAAACCCGTGCCGTCCCCAAAGAGGAACTTATTTTGGGGACGGAGGGAGTATTATATATGCTCTCCGTCCACCAAAATTTATTATAATTTACCATTTTCGTCAATTCATAATTTGCTACTATAATCTTTAAAATAAAAAAAAATAATCTCACTAATTATTATAAGACTCTCGCATATTTATACATATTGACCTTAATTTGTGGGGTAACTTTTAGCCTTAATTTATGAGATACTTTCTCCACCCACAAAATACACAACTAATTTTTCTTAAAACTTGTGTCAATCTTCTCTATGACATATTTTTGTAGATGAAGAGAGTATACTTCCTCCGTCCCTTAACAATGTGCATCATATTTTGTGGTACTGATTTTAATAAATGTTAGGTAAGTGCATTTTTGGGCAAATGTTAGGTGAGTGTATTGTGAGTGAAGAAAATGACTCATTTCCTTGTAATGTTATGTGGTGGAGTAGTGTTCAAAAATAAAAAATATACACTCTTAGAACATCTCAAAATAGCAAAAAAATGCACTCTTATTTAACGGAGAGTGCAATATAGTGCCACAAGCCAAGTAGATCTTAAATTCATTCAAAATACGAATATGAGAAGATGGAAAGATATGCTATATAGTTAACGTGAGCACTGGTCACGTTTGGTCCATATTAATAATTTTTTTATATATTTATTTTGATTTTAATACTTCAAAATTGTTGTTTTAATTATTAATTTTATAAATTACATAAAATAAAAGTCCATTTTGTTCTTTTATTCATTTACTTGAATTTGTAAAAAAAAATAAGGGCATTGATTTTTATATAATTTTGTAATATTAATTATATTAGTAAATAATTTTCAAGGTATTAAAATTTTAAAATAAATATACGAAAATAATGATAACATATACTAAAGGAGAACGATACCCACAATACATATTTAGCATATCAATACATAACCCCAATTAAGACCAAAGTAGAGTCTTCATTTGGTTTAGACTTGTTGAAAACGATAGTAGGAAATTAAAAAGTTAAATTAATAGATAGACAACACTCAACATACTACAAGTTGGTCTCGTTAGGCTTCTACCGTTGTATCCGAAAGCAAAAGTTAGTTGCAGTAGGTCAGAAAATCCAAACTCGTTGGTTCATCAAACTTCCTCAACCTCTCTCTCTCTCTCAATCCAAAATCATTCCCATATTATGATCAACCATGTTTATAAAATCCAAATCAAATCAACCCCCTCCACATTTCAAGACCAAAATTCAACTCCAAGAAAATGACAGAGCCAAAACTCATGAAAAAATTCCTTTCGATCTTCCTAACGTTGTTTCTTGTCCATGGACGATGCTGCAACTGCAAGGTAGTTCAGTTCATCTTCGGCGACTCCCTCTCCGACGTCGGCAACAACAACTACCTCTCCAAAAGCCTCGCTCGCGCGAGCCTACCATGGTACGGCATAGATTTCGGCAATGGATTGCCTAATGGAAGATTCTCCAATGGCAGAACCGTCGCTGATATAATAGGTAAATCAAATTTTAATTATATAAAAATCAAAAACAAAAAACTTAGTATATAAAAACTTATTTAATTATATATATTTCATAATACACATCTGTTACGTGAATATCCCAGGTGACAAGATGGGGCTCCCGAGGCCTCCCGCGTTCCTGGATCCGAATCTAAATGAAGATTCCATACTCGCAAATGGGGTGAACTATGCTTCTGGAGGTGGCGGCATACTGAATGAAACAGGATCATACTTTGTGAGTATGACTATAGTTTTCTTGGGAGCGTTTACTTTGCATGATTGATAAGATATATGATTGAGTATTTTTATCCTCAAAAGTAAGATTTTTCCAATCGAGTCATTGAATGGGATATGAATCAAACAAAACTAGGTTAAAAATTTCAATTTATATAACCAAACAAGAGATCAATATCTATAAAGATTAATCCTGAAAAATAAACGCTAACTCCTTATAGGTCTGAGTCTGTCACAACTTGTTACTCAAACAGGATATATATGTACTTGTTCGTGTCAGGTTCAAAGATTTGGGTTGTACAAGCAAATAGAGCTATTTGAGGGGACCCAAGATTTGATAATTGGCAAAGTGGGTGAGACTGAGGCTCGAAAATTCTTCGAGGAAGCGCGATATGTGGTTGCCCTAGGCAGCAACGACTTCATCAACAACTACTTGATGCCCGTCTACCGGGATTCCTGGAGCTACAACGACGACACCTTCATCCAGTATCTCACTGAGACACTGGAAAGCCAACTCAGTGTGAGTCTTGTCAATTTATTCTGTATAACTAATACTTTTTCCGTCCTATTTAACTTATGCCTGTATTTTTTTTTTCCAAATTGTCCCATTTAGCTTGACATTATGTTTCCACACACTTTTATCTTACAATAAATATGGGTCCACACACCTTCACACTATAATCTTACTCTCTTAAATAATTTTTGTTATGATCGTGTAGTTGTTGCACGTGTTGGGAGCCCGACAGATGATGGTGTTCGGGTTAGGGCCGATGGGGTGCATCCCGCTCCAGAGAGTGCTAAGCACGTCGGGAGGGTGCCAGGAGAAGACTAACAAGCTAGCCCTAGCCTTCAATGACGCAACCAGCAAGCTTGTCACCAAATTGTCAACTACTCTGCCTAATGCAACCTTCAGGTTTGGGGATGCATACGACGTCGTAAATGATCTCATCTCCAATCCCGACAAATACGGTACGGAAAATAATACTCCTTCCTCATTTTTGATCGTCCATAAAAATAAGTCACTTTTCAATTTTGAAAATTTTATAGAGTATCATATAGTGGGTCATTTTCTCCACTCATAATACAATTAGTTATCAATTATTAAATACTAATTTTAAAATGGGACCCCTCCTCCACTTATAATACAGTCAACTATTTATATTAAAACTCGAACTGTCTCAATTGTATGATTATTATTTGTGGACGGAGTGAGTAGTTTATTAGCCGAGCATTTTGACTTATTACAAATCCAACATGGGATGAAATTTCAGGGTTCAGCAACTCGGACTCGCCGTGCTGCTCGTTCGGGAAGATCCGGCCGGCGTTAACGTGCGTGCCGGCGTCGACGTTGTGCAAGGACCGGAGCAAGTACGTGTTTTGGGATGAATACCATCCATCAGATAGTGCTAATCAGCTCATTGCTAATGAGATGATCAACAAACTAGGATTTAAGCCTATCAATCACACCGATTCGCCTTCCCCTGCTTTGCCTCCCTCTGCTGATGGAGATTAGATTTTTGACTGCCTCGTTTTTGGGTTGCATCCCTCGTGCATTTTTCGAATAAATTTTTGTTTATGTACAAAAAATTGTGTGTCGTACAGTTTTCTTCGTATTAAGCTTATGTTTTGAAGATAATTATATATATGCGTGGATGTAGTATTTTGTTTGCTGCTTGACATACTTGTGTGTGTATTTTTTTTTTTTATGTTTTGTTTGATGATCATGTAAGAGAATTGAGGGGGGGGGGGGGTTTCCAATTTTTTTCTTGTAATATTTATTGAAGAAAAGAAATACTGCAACCATGCTTTTTTAAAAGATCTCTGATTGCGAAGCAGTATTGCTCTGTTCCGTCCAAAAAAATATATTTGTATAATTTTGTGTAGGATTTGATAATATCAGTATGCACTGATTGAATTATTAAGGTGGTAGAGAATGAGAGTGATCTAATGAATGTGTTAAAAGTTTCGTGTTTGCAAAGCTAAATTCATTTTTAATGTCATGCTCCTAACTTTTATTAGGTGTAAACATTAATTTTATTTATTTTTAGGTGGAGGGAAGGAATGAAGATGATGAAAATTGAAACTTTGACATCAGTATCAAGAGAAAGGGCCTTCATTACTTAAATGTCCCCTACTGGATATTAGTCAATTTGATAATGTTAAATGATTTCAAATTTTAAAATTAATGCAACACATTATAGATAATTTTAGATTACTTGTTTATCGGATGCATATACATAAGGACTGATATATATTTATAGGGATGTCAAAAAAGCCCGAAATCGACGGGTCGACCCGAATAGACCGATAAAAAAGGTGGGTTAGGGCTGAAAATTTTTAGCCCGAAAAAAATTTAGCCCGAATGGTCCGAACCGAAAATAGCCCGAGCCCGATAGGGTTGGCCCGATTAACCGAACACTTTCTTAATAATTGATTTCTAAACTTTAATACTTTACTTTTTAATTTGATAATAACATTTTGATGCTTGTATAATATGTTCTGATTTTTTCTAACGATTAATAATAAATATTTATGATATAAAAGTCAAGTAAAGATAGTAATTAATGTTATATCTATATACAATTTTTATCGAAAACAAAATTAAATTTAGATATTATGTAAATTTACATTAAAATAACACTAATTTTTTTTATCTAAAATAAGGCGAAATATTTTGATTTAAAAAACACAACATATTTTTATTACAATAATATGATTATCCATATAAAAAGTTTATACATATAAAAAAATCGTACATTTGTGGGCCCGAACGGGCTAGCCCGAAACCGAGTGGGTTAGGGTTAGGGTCAAAAAATTTTAGCCCGAAAAATAAAAAAACCGACTAGCCCGAACCGAAAATAACCCGAAATCAAATGGGTTGGCCCGAAACCGAGTGGGTTGGCCCGATTGACATCCCTATATATTTATGAGCAGCATTGATATTTAATCTATATAAGCATTTATTATTTTTATATTTATTTTTAATTTTAATTCTAATACCTTATAAATTATTACGAAGATCATTAAATTTGTGAATTGCATAAAAAGAAATTAAACCCCGATTTATTCTTTTGTTCTTCTATTCGAAGTTACAGAAAAAAACTGAATGCAAATAATAGTATATAAATGCTAGAATAAAAGCAATATTCGCAATTAAAAAAAAAAGATTAATGCTGATGTGTACTGTGCTAAGAAATAATGGGAGACGTCTTCCTATTTTCTCATTTTCGTTTTCACAAATTAAAACATCTTTCTAATCGATTTTAAAAAACAATTTCATTGATTATTACCCTTATAATTATCATATATTTATACGCATTGCTAATAATTAATTTACCCATCACTTTTCATTTGAATTAGTCCATTAATCACTATTATTATCTTTTATATCATTATTATTTTTTTAATTTATAGGACTCTTTATCTACTTATTAAATACACAATTAGTTTAATTATTATAACACTGACTCCCCTTAAAAAGATATTTCATGGACGGAAGGAGTATATTATAACATAATAAAAGAGGTGGTTTTCTGTACACCTGGGTGCACCGTACACCCGAATTATACCCGACCCGGATTCTGACCCAATTGGACAATCCTGACCCATTTTTTCTTGAAATAACACTAACACTAACACGAAATGACACTAACACTAACACGATATTGAATTACACTAACACTATTTTATTTTACAAATAACACTATTTCAAAAATGACACTAACATGCACTATATTGAAATGACACTAACACTACATGTAAATGACACTAACACTATATTAAAATGACACTAACACTATATCGAAATGACACTAACACTTGACATTCGGGTAGGATAGTGGCCAATTAAGTTAGTTTCGGATCGGGTACGATCCGGGTGTACGTACATGAGATTTTATGTAATAAAAACAAGGTGTAATTGCCCCTAAATACATTACCTTTCACTATTTTCTGAAATTGCACATCATCTTTAAAATCTGTCTCATAATACATAACGTAAAAATGGAATTGCACATTATCTTTAAAGTTATGAATTATGAGATAAATTTTAAAGATAATGTGCAATTTCAGAAAATGATGAAAAATAATAATTACCCCCTAAAATAACCTTACGAAGGAATTCCTTTTGTACCCTCTGTATAAAAATATGTCAAGTCCCATAATAATTAATCATGACTTTTGAAGGGCAATTTTAAGATTGTTGCTCAATTAAATTGCACTATAGGTGGATGGTGCACCACCTCAAATTGCACTTGTTTCATATCCCACTATAAACAATTAGTAAATTTCGAACTTGGTGGAGATATTTGTGGCACCCCCTTAAATAAGGTGGTTTACCTAATAACCTCTCACTTTCAATCTTTTAATTTAACGTGAAAAAG
Organism: Salvia miltiorrhiza; assembly: GCF_028751815.1. Taxonomy (NCBI): domain Eukaryota; kingdom Viridiplantae; phylum Streptophyta; class Magnoliopsida; order Lamiales; family Lamiaceae; genus Salvia; species Salvia miltiorrhiza. Next base: position 71,251,610 of record NC_080388.1, read on the forward strand.
GTATAGGATAAATTTATGGCATATTCAAGAACTACAAATATTCTTTTTAATTTCCTTATCTGATTCAAATTATATAAATTAGAATTTAAAATAAACTTTAATTGTTGGAGTTCTAGTTCTTATTAGAACGAGCTTACTGAAATACGATTAATTTCAATCTCAAAGTTGCTTTAATTTGAATTAATTAGTAGATGGATAATTAATTATTATATATACATATATATAATATCTTTTTTTTTTTGATCAGTAAAGTAAAAATTTTATTAAAAGAAAAGGGATCAAGGCATCAGGAATGCCAATCAAAACAACAAAACAAGTTTGAAGCAACATATATATAATATCTTATTTTGTTTTTCTATATATTTTGTATGGAGAGAATCGAAATGTACGTACATTACAAATTTACAATATTAAAGCAAACACAAGTTGGAAGAGATTCACAGTTTTTTTTTTTTCACAAAAAATTCAACCTAGAAGCTGATCGAGCTCAAAAACACATAAAATCAGGAATTTTTTTTTAAAAAAAGACACAGAATTATATTATTATTACTCTTCATGCCATAAAATCTGATCCATGCACACTCACAAGAGAAATATTTAAGAAAAATATTTAGAACAATTAATATCCAAACTATCTCATCCAGTCACCTAATCAACTAAGGTCCAGATCCCATAACGTTACATCTGATCCCTCTAATATAATTTTCCTACTGAAATAAACAACCATGTCTACATTTTCTCTTTGAGAAAACTAGACAACACATCTATAATAACATCAAATATTTCTAACTATCTATATATTACCAACATTTAACTTTTTTATTTCAGCAGTCACTGCAACCTCCTCTTCCCAGTTGAGGCCTTGGTGTGTGTCGATTGTTCGCCCCCGATCCCGGATAGTCGTTCACCTCTATCTCCATTCTTCTCATCACCAAATTAGGGTTTTCCTGCAAAATTAGGATGGAAGAAATCTTTAATTAATTAATTTTCTAGCTCCATAATGTTAATTATATAGTTTTGTACAAAATCATCAAGATTTGGTTGAATATACCAAGAGGGATCCTTCTGCAACCTGACCATTCTGAATTTTCTGGACAAGATTAGAACTTCCTGCAACAAAAGGAGACAAAATATTTAGTATATATGAATTTCAGATAGGAAAATGTTGTATATATAAATGTATATAGAATTGAAGATTGATATTGATGATTACTTGTAAATGGGATGGCTCCATTCAAGCTCATATGGAAATACAAGCACAATATCACCACCATTACCCTAATGCAAGTGCCTGCCATTGATACAACACACTAATAATCAAACTCTTTCTCTCTCTTCTTTTTTCTCCCTCTCTCTATATATGCATGTATGTATATGTAAGAAGTGGGGTTTATATATAGTTTCCAAAAGGCAAATTCAAGTGCTGGATGTTGTTAATGTGGGAAGTGGGCAGTAGGGCACTTTGTATGGTGCATGGTTAATTTACTAACACAAGTCAAAAAGGTGTTGGTTAATTGAAAGATAAGCATGTATTAGGAAAGTTTTATTAATTACACTTACATACACAACACTGTCAACACATATGATAATTATACATAACAAAGAAGTATCAGATAATGGGCCCTTCAATGTTACGACTTTTTTTTGTAGTATGATTGAGTCAAAAAAAAAAAAAATCAGTTTCGTCAAATCGGGACTTTAATTAATATTTTGGATTATTTGTACCTGACTAACCTTGAATTAATCTTGATTTTGCTTCAATTGGATTTTTTTAAGTTTCGGAGGTAGTTCCGATCGAGGAATATATCCATTTTGCTATTGCCAAAAAAAAAAATATATATATATACCACGACTATAAAAATAAAATATTTTTTGTGTGTGTATATACAAATTTAACCTTATGCTTTAAGAATAATAAATAAATAAATAACTCGCGAATGTTGCTATATATCGTCGCGACGATTACATGGACATGTTTATAATTTACGAATTCACAAAGTTTTTTTTTTTTTTGCATGTTTGTAATATTCGCGTATCAAATAGTGGTTAATTTTGTTGGGAAAAGATGGTGAATAAATATTCACGAGTGTCCAAATAAATGACACTTGCACAGCGGAACCAGGATAATTCTTTTCCCTCTTGCTGGATTACAAAATGGGATCCAAACCAAGAAAATATTTGGTGCAAAATATAAGAAAAATATGAGACAAGAATTTTTACGTGGAAAACCCAAATTGGGAAAAACCACGAGACCGTAGTCTAGAAATCTTCCACTATGTATATAGTAGGCTTACAAAATTCTCCCTACACAAAATAAGGGAAACACAAATCTCAAGTTTAATAACTTGGAAAAACACAAGAGGACTGAGCTACTATTTTAAGAGAGATGAAAAATCCTATGATTTTTCCTCACAATTTTCTTCTCTCAAATGCACTCACCAAACTCTCTCTTGTTTTGCCTCACACCTCTCGCACTTCTGCACTTCTTCATTTGCCGAATACATAGCTCTATTTATAGGAAAGTTGAGCTGTTGTTTGTTGAAGTTTGCTGCTTTGCTGCAGCAATTGTTGAAGAAGACTTCGCTGCATTGCCGAGGATACATGGTGGGCTGCAGCTATTTTTTCTTGCTGCCAATTCAACAACTTTCCTCAAATGTCAAAAGTTGTGGGTTCCTTTGTCAAAAAACGTGGGGCATTTCACATTGAGGTGGATTTACCTCAACAATTCTCCCCCTCCACCTCATGTGGAGATTCAACTAGACCTGCTTCACGTTTGCAGATCTCAAACTTATCTCGGGGTAAGGACTTGGTAAACATATCTGCACCATTCTCATCGGTGTGGATCTTCTCGAGCTGCATTAGTTTCCTTTCAAGTGCATCTCGAATCCAGTGATATCTCACATCAATATGTTTCGTTCTCGAGTGAAAACTCGAATTCTTACTCAAGTGAATTGCACTTTGACTGTCGCAGTAAAGCACATACTTCTCTTGCTTCAAGCCCAACTCTTGTAGAAACTTCTTCAACCACAACACCTCTTTGCAAGCTTCCGTCACAGCAATGTACTCAGCTTCCGTTGTGGATAATGCCACGCATTTTTGAAGTTTCGATTGCCACGAGATAGCTCCCCCTGCAAGTCTCATCAGGTATCCAGATGTGGATTTCCTGGAATCTATGTCACCAGCCATGTCTGCATCCACATATCCTTCAAGTAGAATATGGTTATCACCAAACTTCAGACAAAGTTTAGAAGTACCTCTCAGATACCGAAATATCCATTTCACTGCTGTCCAATGCTCTTTTCCTGGGTTTGAGAGAAATCGACTTACCACACCAACTGCGTGAGCGACGTCAGGTCTAGTGCATATCATAGCATACATTAGACTCCCCACCGCAGAAGCATATGGAACCTTTTGCAGTTCTTCCTTTTCTGTCTCACTTGTCGGGCATTGTGCTGAGCTTAGCTTCATGTGACCCGCAAGTGGAGTGGCGACTGGCTTCGACTTGCTCATTCTAAATCTTTCAAGAACTTTCTCAATATATTGTTCTTGAGATAACCAGAGCTCCTTGCTCTTCCTGTCCCTGAAGATCTTCATTCCAAGGATCTGCTTAGCCGCGCCTAAGTCTTTCATCGCAAAAGACTTGCTTAGCTCTTTCTTCAGCTTATCAATCTTGCTGGCATCATGGCCTACAATTAACATATCGTCAACGTAGACTGACAATATGATAAAATCACCTCCTGTGAACTTCTTGAAGAAAACACAGTGATCTGAGGTGGTCTTGTTGTAGCCATGGGTTGACATGAAGGACTCAAACTTCATGTACCATAGTCTGGGAGCTTGTTTCAGGCCGTACAAGCTCTTCTTCAACCTGCATACAAGGTTCTCTTTTCCTTTAACTTTGAAACCTTCAGGCTGGTCCATGTAGATTTCTTTGTCTAAATCTCCATGCAGAAATGCAGTCTTCACATCAAGTTGCTCGATCTCCAGGTCCAAACTGGCAGCAATCGCGAGCACCACTCTGATTGAAGACATCTTCACCACTGGTGAGAAAATCTCTTCAAAATCAACACCCTTTTTCTGACTGAAACCCTTCACAACTAGTCTCGCCTTGTACCTTGGTTGTGAGCTATTCTCCTCAGCCTTTAATCGGTAGACCCACTTATTTTTCAGCGATCTCTTGCCGGCTGGCAACTTCACTAAGTCATAGGTGTGATTTTCAACTAAGGAGTTCATCTCCTCCTTCATGGCTTCTAACCACTTCTCCTTTTGGTCATGCGCCATGGCTTCTACAAAACTCTGTGGTTCTCCTCCATCAGTGAGCATTACATACTCATGTGGGCTATATCTGGTAGAAGCTTGTCTTTCTCTGGTAGACCTTCTGACTGGAGGGACATCATCTTGTACAGGTGGAGTCTGATCGTCACCTGCTTCATCATCAACCGGATCACCATGCTCCGATTGGGTATCTCCCCCGTAATTCTGGAGTGTCGGTGAAGGAACTGGATCTAAGTTGACAGGAACTTCTGAATTAGATTCAGGCTTTTCCTTCGCATCATCAGGAACTTGATCTTCAAGGAATACAACATCCCTGCTTCTGATGACTTTCCTGTTAACTGGGTCCCATAATCTATAACCAAACTCTTCATGAGCGTATCCCAAGAAGATACATGGTTTGGTTTTATCATCAAGCTTGGATCTCTCATCTTTTGGAATGTAAACAAAAGCCCTGCAGCCAAACACTCTCAAGTGTTTGTAAGACACGTCTTTCCCTGACCAAACTCTATCTGGAATGTCACCACCCAGAGGAGTTGATGGAGAAAGGTTGATCAAGTCAACTGCGGTCCTCATAGCTTCACCCCAAAAGGATTTTGGCAGTTTGGAGTGCGACAGCATGCATTTGATTCTCACAAATTGTTCTGTTCATCCTTTCTGCCACGCCATTATGTTGAGAGGTCTTTGGGACGCTTTTCTCAAGCTTGATACCATGGTTCCTGCAGTGTTGCTCAAACGGGCCTTGGTACTCACCGCCGTTATCTGCACGAACACACTTCAGTTTCCTTCCTGTTTGTCTCTCGACTTTTGCTTGAAAATTCTTAAAGACCTCCAACGTTTGGTCTTTGGTTTTCAAAGCAAAACACCAGACTTTCCTCGAAAAATCGTCAATGAAAGTGACGAAATATAGTGCGCCACCAAGAGTTTTGTCTTTCATGTAGCACAAATCTGTGTGCACCAAATCAAGAGGTTGAGCTCTTCTTGATGGAGAGAAGCTCTTGAATGCAACTCTGTGTTGTTTTCCGGCCAAACAATCAACACAGGTTTCCAAGTGCATTCCTTTTAACCTCAGGGATGAGGCTTCTTCTAGCCAAGATCTCCAGACCTTTCTGGCTCAGATGCCCAAGCCTCTTATGCCATATCTCAATGGAGGAATTTTTGACGACTGCATTCACCTCTCCATTGGACAACGTTGCATGCATCATGTAGAGAGAATTTTGCTTTCTACCCTTTGCTGCAATTAGAGAGCCTTTGATTAGCTTCCACTTTCCTTCGCCGAAATGGTTAATGTAGCCATCATCGTCGAGCTTGCCAGTGGAAATAATATTGAGTCTGATATCAGGAACATGTCGGACATCTTTTAAGATAAGCTTACATCCAGTGTTAGTAAGCAGGACAATGTCTCCTATACCAGCAACTTCTGTCACACCATGATTGGCCATTCTGACTTTGCCAAAGCTGCCACCGGTGTAGGATGCAAACATATCACGATGTGGTGAAATGTGATATGATGCACCCGAATCAACGATCCAGTCTGTTTGTTGGCATGACGAACTCACAAGAGCATCATCGCAAACTACGACAACATCGCCATCAGTTGCAACTGCTGTTGTGTCATTCTCAGCTTTTTCATTATTTCCACGTGCTTGATCTTTTTTCTTCTTTCTGCAGTCTCTCTCATAGTGGTTTGGACCACCGCAATAATGGCATTTGAAGTCTTTCCTGGGTTTAGACTTCTCCCTGGATTTATCTCTCGAGTATTGAGAGCCTTTACTTTTACTTCTCCCTCGATCTCCGTTTTCAGCAATCATCGCCTTTGTCTCAGAAGAACGTTCTTGATCTTTTCTTCTGGATTCTTCATTAAGAAGACAATCTTTGACCATCTGCAAGGTCAGTGCTCCACCTGGAGCCGAGTTGCTGATTGACACTACAAGAGTGTCCCAACTGTCCGGCAACGAACTGAGTAGCAATAAAGCTACGACTTCATCATCAAGAGAAATCTTCATGTTGGTGGATTGGTTGATAAGACCCTGGTATGCATTGAGGTGCTCCGTCATGTTGGCACCCTCCGCATATCGCAAGCGAACGATTTTTCTGATGATGGAAGCTTTGTTTAAAGCATTTTTCCTTTCAAACATAGCTTCCATTTTCTTCCAAAGAACGTCAGCTTTTTCCTCATTAGCAAAATGATGAAAAATACTGTGTTCAATGAAGCGCCGGACGTAACCAACTGTTTTTCTGTGCATGATGACCCATTCATCATCACTCATATCCTTTGGTTTGGCATCATCTCCATGTAAGGGCAAATAGAGATCCTTACAATAGAGAAGATCCAACATGCTTGGCTTCCAAATTGAGTAATTTGATCCGTTCAATTTGAACATACCACCAAGCGACGACGATTCCTCCATTTTTAATCCGCCTCTGAACCAAAGTGGCTCTGATACCACTTGTTGGGAAAAGATGGTGAATAAATATTCACGAGTGTCCAAATAAATGACACTTGCACAGCGGAACCAGGATAATTCTTTTCCCTCTTGCTGGATTACAAAATGGGATCCAAACCAAGAAAATATTTGGTGCAAAATATAAGAAAAATATGAGACAAGAATTTTTACGTGGAAAACCCAAATTGGGAAAAACCACGAGACCGTAGTCTAGAAATCTTCCACTATGTATATAGTAGGCTTACAAAATTCTCCCTACACAAAATAGGGGAAACACAAATCTCAAGTTTAATAACTTGGAAAAACACAAGAGGACTGAGCTACTATTTTAAGAGAGATGAAAAATCCTATGATTTTTCCTCACAATTTTCTTCTCTCAAATGCACTCACCAAACTCTCTCTTGTTTTGCCTCACACCTCTCGCACTTCTGCACTTCTTCATTTGCTGAATACATAGCTCTATTTATAGGAAAGTTGAGCTGTTGTTTGTTGAAGTTTGCTGCTTTGCTGCAGCAATTGTTGAAGAAGACTTCGCTACATTGCCGAGGATACATGGTGGGCTGCAGCTATTTTTTCTTGCTGCCAATTCAACAACTTTCCTCAAATGTCAAAAGTTGTGGGTTCCTTTGTCAAAAAACGTGGGGCATTTCACATTGAGGTGGATTTACCTCAACAAATTTTTAATTTTTACATATTATTATATGTAGTTGTGGCTACCTTTATCTTTATTGTAGCAAAATGACTATTTTTATTTAGCAAATTGCCTCAATTTTAATTTGTGTGATGTTTGGATTCGATTAAATTAAAACATATTAATATATGAAGAGTTTTAAGAGCCCGACTGATTGAATTGAAGGGAAGTTCATGAATTCTATTAGTATAATATTATTATGTAAAGTTCAGGGACCAATTTAAATCATTATATTATTGATTTAAATTAAGTCACTGATACGTAAGTCCTGGCACAGACTGTATATGTCTGTCTCTATCTTTTTAAAAGTTAAGTCAACAATGTGAAGTTTGCATGAAGGTTTTGCTATGATGATATTTTATAAATGTTGGACTTTTTGATTAGTGAAGAAGTGGAAGATATGATGAGATTTTATTTAAGTCAATTTTGGAACAAAAAGATGGTTCAGCAACTGCTAGTGGAATGTGACAATTCCTACATTCATGGTAATTGATTAGGTTCATATCATGATTTCGGAATTCTCTGAATTTTTTCAGTTTAATTAATCATATAATTATTTATATTTGAAAATGTGTTACGAAAAACTTAACAATATAATTAATTCTTCGATCGGAATTAAAGAAAAATAAAATCATAATATACATCTTTAATTTGGATTTAAATAATGGCCCTTTTTCATGTAGTGAATTGAGGCCTAACGCATGCATATTATAACGTATGACGTGTTATGTTGTTATGCTTCATTAAAATTAATTACCACTTCGATCGACAGCTGTTGCAACAAACCTTATTCCAAAAAGAAAAAATTAAAGACAAATACAATAATTTCCTTGTAAGTAATTAAGAGCCGCAATACAAATTTAATTAGAACAAATATATCGTGCATGTAAATTTTGAATATATTAAAGTTTGTCTCCTTATATAATAAATTTTTCACAAAAGTTTATGTATTATGTATCAATTAAATACTTTATAAATATATATCAAGAACAGATCATGTCTGGAAACCGGGCCATTTGTTTTATATTGTATAGTTTCAGTATGTGAAATTCTCAATCTGTTGACTTTTTTTTTTCCTTTTAATTGAAGATACACATTTGACTAAATTTACTTATGATATCACCAATTGAATTTCGTAGCAAAAGAGTAAATGTTATATACATTTGAATTAAATTCTACTATGACACATCATGCATGTTGAGCGTCAATTAATGAAACTCATAATTAAAGTAGTAAATTAAATGAAAATAATTGTGTGCCCGATTTTTAAAGCAAAGCACTCACTCTAACCATTTGGATTATTTTACTTGTTTATTTAATTCTTTTTAAAGGTTAGTTTTTGTTTTATTTTATTCTAAATCTATGTGCATTGAAGGTACGATTGCGTATATTTTTTAGTATAGACGTACGAATAATTCCAATTAGATCACTACATACGTCACAACTTCTTCTAATTAAGTGCTTGAGATATCAATATTAAATGCTGCTAATTTGATTTCTCCCGCTCAAAGGCAGATGAGTAAAAACTGTATAAAATAGAGCAACAATCCAATTTAAACATATATATGTTGTAGTAGAAAATCTCAATTCTCATGTAAATTAAATGAATCATATATTCCCCCTAAAAAGATGAATCATATATTTTAAGAGGCAAGTATACAAATTTTCATTAATTCAATTTTGATTTTGCACATTAATTAAAAAGCATGCCTTCAAATAGATGAATTAATTTTCACATATATGTCAATTTACAGTGAATTAATGATATTGCAGTTAGATGAAGTGGTAAATTAATGTCATCATGATTATTTGAAGTGACGTACACATTCAACTACATTGGTCGTTTAAGCCATGTAGACATTTCATGCGTCCCATCTTATCATTAATTTGGAGGGCAATTGATAATTGCGTGAGAGATCAGAACAACTAAAAATTCATGTACTAATTTCGAGGCACCCGTTCAAATGCAAAATTAAGATTTAAGGAAAGTTTGTGTATTTAAGCGCAACCTTTTAAGTGTAACTCTTAGGGTATGTTTGTTTTTATCCCTCTAAATAGAGAGATAATATAATGAGATATCAATTTACCATTTAAAGTAGGGATCACATTTTTTACGTCTTTTTTACCACTGCATATTTATGGGTCGTTAATCATTATGCATGTGAACAGAACCTGTTGTAATCATCTTCTTTACGTTGAACCTTTTGACTTATATACCAAAATAAGTGCATTGTGGATTTTTAATAGATTTCGTAATTGACTAATTAAAATATAATTAATGCTGTGTATTGTTGTGTACTCGACATAAAAATGCCAATGTTCTCCACCCTGTAAATATCCTTGGATTTTCAGACGACATTAATCATGCAACTATCTCCACACAGCATGCCCCCCCCCCCCCCCCCCCGCCCAAAAAAAAACAAAAACAATTATGATATGTTTCGTCGTGTTTTTCACTTACAATCAATGAAATGCTACAAATTTTCACTCGTAAGTATTTATTCAAAAAATAATTAAAGAATAAAATAAAATTAAAATTGTTACTTAATTAATTAATTGCTGCAAATTTTCACGTGTAAGTACACACTTTAAAAGTTTTGTTGTTGAAGTTAAAACTAGTCAAATGGGATCCTCTGTCCCAAAATATAGTGTGTACCACGTGTACCACTCTTCATTTCTTTGTATTTATAAATTATTTTTTATTTCATTTTAATTTATTATGCTTTTATATATTATAAAGATAATTAACAAGGGTTCAATATAGCACCACCGTTGCCAACTGCATCATAACAACATTTTCTTCTAGTCTATCTTCCCTTATTTTACGTTTTTTTTTTTCTCTAAATTTACGAGGTAAAATAAACCGAAGGAAATATGAAAAACTGAAATAATGCATGTATACGTAGAAATTCGAACACCAATAGTCATCATTCATGAGTTAAAAAAGGAAACCTGAAAATTTGACAAACTTCTATATTGAATAATGGTGTGGATATCCCAAAGAGTTCATTCTTGGTTGTAATATGCTCGCAAATTAATCGTGCGGGTCAGATCATTATCGACTTGATCTCGTAACAATTCAACATGTTAAGGTCAAATCTAGACTCAATTTGTTAAGAATATGCTCGACCGAACACAAATTTGATACGGGCATAAATAAGATACAATATATTTTGTGTAGACACGATATAATTATGACACGCTAATTAATATCACGAAGCGATTAAAATTGAACTTGTACGTATGATAGTTTCTTTAATATTCTTTATTCAATTCTTTAAATAATTCTTTTTTTTTTCCAATGATTTTGTAATAATACTTCCTATTCCAGTTTGCTGCTTAATGGGCCTATGCTTCACATGATCTTTACGAAATAAAAAGGCCCACCAGGCCATAATCAATACATGAAATATCTAATTTAGATGGGCCTCCAAACGGGCTTCTTTTTTTCCCTTTTCATTTTGTTTTTCAAAATTAAGGGGGGTGTATTCGTTGTGGATTTCCACAGACTTTAAAAAGTCCATGGAATTCACATAGATTCCAGACGACTTTCAAAGAATTCGTGGTTGGATTTCACCTCGATTTTCACTGATTTTCAAAGAATTTAGGGGATAATTCTGGAATTGAAATCCATGATGCCAACGCCCGCTGAGTCCCAGCACCGCTGGAAACCCAGCAAGCGCTGGGAACAAAATAGTCACCGCAAACACTTGGAAAATACAGTCCTTGCTGTCTATAAGTAAGAGATGTGGCAGCATAACTAATAATGCCACAAGGGAACAAAATAGTAACCAGGTATTCATTTGCATAAACCATGTGAAAAATTTGTTTTTGACAAGTCATTAAAAGTTACATCAGGAAGCAATACCTGAACTATTGAGATTATGGTCATAACTGACATGCGCAGCCATCGCATGTCACGTCCTTCCTTTGCATCTGTTCTAGCCATGTCTGCCACTGAATGCAACAAGCTTTTAGCAACATTAGGTGCCAAAGCTGCCTTTTGGGTAGTAAACTCACAATCATTAGAGCTGAAGCCTGCATACAGTAAAAGAGAAAGAAAGTGAAACTTCTACATTGCTGAATAAAAGACAAACACCAAACATTTTGCTGGAAGTTGACCTTCTGATTCAATCCCTTTGCACCATGTTGCAACCCAGAACTCACCTATGGAAGAATCCTCTTAACAATATCACTATCAACAGTAACAAGCCCTAAAACCTCAAAAATAACTGCCGTACAAAAGCCAGTGACATGCTGTGACGTTTGGATCTTTTTGACTGGTGTAGCCTAAAAGTTGAAACGCTTTCAGGTAATCATGATAGGAGCAAAGCTTGCTGATTAAAAAATCATAAGCCCAAAAAAGTCTTACCAACTCCCTGTCCAGCTCCTTGCTCTGGAAACTGAACAAATCATTCTTGTAGTTCCTAAAGCACTCCTCCATACTTATTAAAACCTCCAGCTCCTGACTATTTTGTTCCCAGCGCTCGCTGGACTATTTTGCAATGAATACCTGGTTACTGGCATTATTAGTTTATGCGCTGGGCCCAGCGACCGCGGCAACCCAGCGGCCGCTGGGAACCCAGCGCCCGCTCAAACCCAACGAGCGCTGGACTTTCTCAACGGATGCTGAGTTCCGGCGCTCGCTGGCTTCTTGGCCGCGGGCGCTGGAACTCAGCGCTCGCTTAAAATTTCATGGATTTCAATTCTCGTGGTTTTTGGCCGGATTTCGTCGTGTGTATTTTTTGGATGAAATCCATGAAAGTCATTCCGGATTTTAAGTCAATGGAATAACAAATACACCTAGATTTGTATGGATTTTAAAAAGTCTCAAACGAATACACCCAGATTTATATGGACTTTTAAAAGTCTTAAACGAATACACCCAGATTTCTGCAGACTTTTAAAAGTCTGGAACGAATACACCCAGACTTTTAAAATCCATAAAAATCTATTAAACTCCACAACGAATACACCCCCCTAAATGATTGCTTTCATCCAAAAAAAATCAACAAATTTAATCAATTGTAATAATACATCCTTTTATACTAATCCTAAATCATATAAAAACCAGCTTTCCATATTAGCACTTATAAGAGAAGCTGGTATAATAAGCAAAAAAGAAAATGTCCTTATTTCAAAAAAACATGCAATTAGCATACCCATCTCCCAACTTTATAACCTAACTTAATTATAATTATTATGATAATATTTGTTAGTATAAAATAAGCATTGCTTTACACCTAAAGATATAAAATATAGGGTAAATAAGTATATTTTATCCTCATTTAAGACCATTTTTTTTATTAACACTTAAGACCATTTTTAAGTCTGTTTACTCACTTTTACACGTTTCATGCACCAGCTCATGATTCCACCTTGCCTTGCTAAGGATAAAACTTTGAGATATAGATGAATATTAATTAGGATCCAAATTTAAAAATGAAATATTATCACACTAAAAATGAAGAGATAATATTATCTCTCATTGAAGTGAAAATAAGGAATAAAAAATGATATATTTTTTTTTTGTATAAAATGTGGAAAAAGAAATGAGGCATTTAAAGCCATAAATTTTTGTTATCCTTTTTTTCCCATGATAAATTTATCCGTCAAAATAAATTAACGCACCCTTAATAGAAATAGTTAATCGTGTTATTAAAAAATGGACATGCTAAAAGAAATATCAAAATTGAAAATGGCCTGGGTTAAAGTGTAGGTTATATACGGCTCAAATTTTGGAGATTTTTGAAGAAAAAAAAAATACTTGAATTTTATTTATTTTTAAAAAACCTCAAACTTTGTGGAATTTCTCAATTTTGGAGTACGATCGAAACTACGATTCTGAAAAATTGAATCAAAATAACTCATGATGAGTTGAGTTCTCTCATTGAATATACCATAAATGAGGTGGAATTTTCACCACCTCACAACAGATTCTCGTCCTTCCACTTTATTTATTCTATTTATATTCAAGTCAAGACTTCAAGAAGTTGATTCGGTTTTCTGATGTCAGATTACTGATTAAGTGATAAATTAAAACTATTTGCAAATTAGTTTGTGATTTAAAAAAAAAAACGAAAAAATAGTTCAGATCATATTGTTTAATTATTAAGTGAACACTTAATTAAAATTGAAATAAAAGAGAAAAGCACATACACCTATTACAATAAAATTAAAAATGCATGACACAAATAAGACACTTCGTAGTATGAATAATGAGCATTACCCGACAACAGAAAAACTGAAGAAACTAAGGGTGCCTCCAACAATGATCCCAGTTTCTAGTTTTCAAATTGCCACATCAGCTTTAGAAACTCACATACTTTTTTCTCTCACATCTCCTCCAACAATAAACCAGTTTCTTACTTTTTAGGGTCCCACCATAATACACAATCCCTATATATATATATATATATATATATCTCTCTCTCTCTCTCTATATATATATATATATATATATATATTCCAATTAATTTTATTTGCATTACTCCCTCCGTCCCAATAAAAGTGGCTACTTTTTTTTGGGCACGGAGATTAAGAAGGGGATTGTTATGTTTTAATTGAGTGTGACCCACCAAAATTAGTGAGTAATTTTTAGAAATTGGCTTACAATTGTTGACCAAATTAGTGAGTAATTTTGACATTTTTAGAAAGTGGCCTACAATTGTTGACCAAATTAGTGAGTAATTGTTGACTTAATTAAAGTAAACTTTTGTCATTTTTAGAAAGTAGTCACTTTTAATGGGACACCCAAAAAGGAAATGTGGCCAGTTTTATTGGGACGGAGGGAGTATTATTTATATATTTTAATTTTATTTTTAAATTAAAATTCTATATTTTAATTATCTAATTTAATAAAATAAATTAAATTTAAAATTAAATAATAATTAAAAGTACATTAATAAAATTAAAATTACATTACTAAAATTTAGTCGTTTAACATATTGCAATTGAATCAATTAATACAATTGAAATTAGCCATTTATTCTTTAATTACAAAGCAAAACAATAAATAAATAGAAAAAGAAAAGGAAAAAAAAGACAAAACAATGAGACGAAAGCATTAAACAAATTAAGAGGAAAAACAATTAAATGATGAAAAGCTATCATTTAGCCGCAAAAAAGAAAAGGAAAAATAAAATAAAATGGGAAAAGGTAAAAGAGGGGCCCGCGTGTATCAGTTTGAAGCTGGGTGCAAATTTGCACCTAGTTTCCTCGGTTTCCGTGTTGAAACTGGTTCTTATTTTCTCCAATGGTAGTTCCAAGTTTAAGAAACTAGAAAAAACACCATTGGAGGCACCCTAATAATGTACATATACGATATCAATAGTATTTATTAATTTGAATAAAAGGTTTGATCTTTTACTATTAAAATTACGTAAGGGCTGCACATGTCAATAGGTCGGTTAGAAAATTATTATTATACTCCATATATTATATATAGTTGATAATTCAAAGTATCTCCAACCAAAACAGATTATTAATATCAGTTCGACGTTGGAAATAATGCATCTTGAGTTTCTTAAATCGTCCCATTTGGTTTAATTAATTATATTTTTGGACATTACATTACATCCTAAAGGAATCCATAAATTTTTATGAATCCTATAAATTGCTCGCTTGTCACGCTTCAATCAGATATATATAGTAATCCAAAATATTTTTTTTTGGAGTATATGCTTTGTGATTCAGAAACTTCTCTTTAGATCATTGACCCACTTTTAATAGAAAATAAAATAAATTATTAAAATTTTACAATTATATTAAAACGCAAAATTGCTATTTCACCGAACAAGCGGCAATCTATTGTCATAGTCCACTACAATAAAATTATAAAATAACATATATGAAAATAAGCATCTCTCAAAAAACATGGTTCTACTTCATTGTGATGGAATTTCATTTAAATGGGAGAGAACATTAATCATACCCGTGAATTTTGGGAATAAGAGTCTGACAATGATTGGCCAGGATTTATTCCTTAAACTGTCATCACCTGAATTTAAGTACAAATCTGAAATCAAATCTAAGCCAATCAGGCTTCAAAAAAGAAATAAAGAAATATATAAGCCAATCATAACAGTCCACGTCACTCAGCACTCAGGATTCTCAAACGAGTAACAGAAAAATCGGTACACCCAGAACGCATCAGGTAGCACGGAGCTTCCGTGCAACTCCGAATCTAGCATACATTTCTCACTGGTCCCACACACACAAAACTTGTGGCTCACAATTTTCTGCCCCCTGCCCACGTGGCACCCCACAATAAAATACATTTATAATGATAATATACTACTCCTATATCTATCTGATTTTTTTTGACAAAACTATAGGAATTGAGGGAGACTCGAGATGGGGTTCACCCTAATTCATTGTAGGTTTAATTATAAATCGTTCGGCAATAATTTTTTTTTACTACAGTTACATTTAAAATGATGATTAATTGCCATAGAATTAGAGGTTACTAATTTACCCATTTTCTTATATTTTAGCCTTTGACTAAACTATGTGATATTTAGGATAATTAACCTTGTAATTTACACAATGATATTTGAGTGTAAAATGACACATTAATAAAGTAGAAAATTCGTGTGTTCCGGCCCCACCAAAGTAGGGCTCAAGTTAGTTGGGGGGGGGGGGGGTAGGGGGTAAGTCATATGAGATTTTAGGATATCAAAATAATTTGTTAAAGCATTGCCATTTGCCAACACGGCTTATTTGTTATCTTTTTCTTATTTCTTGTTCATTTTCTCAAGTTTTTGGTGCTCCGTTTGACCAACCCTTGGAGAGGAATGAAGGAGCCGGAGATCAAATTGTTTGGCCGCAAGATCGTCTTACCGGACAAAGGCGGAGCTGTCGCCGCCGGCGAGTTTTCCGGCCGGAGCAGCTGCGTAAGCGACGGCGACGACCGCTGCTTGGAAGCCAGTGGAGAAAAAGGAGAGGCTCATCATGAAATCCAACTTCATGCTCTCGAGGAGGTAATCAATGGGCGTCGGATTTCATTTCACACACAACACACACTCACCCAAAGTAATCGTATTCAGATTAATTTGAGATTTTTATTGAAGAATTCAAATGAGCCCAGATGCATATACACATTGACAAGATTAAGTTTTTTTTTTTTTTTTGGGGGGGGGGGGGGATTTGTCTGCATATTAATTATTGGTTTTGATAAGGTTTCAATCGAATAATAATTAATTTATTTGTAGATTTTGGAGTTTTCTTCTTTGTAATTGTTGCCATGCTTTCCTTTAAAGCTTTTTTTTATTATTAAATAAAAGAATCATGAGTTCTTTTTCAGGATGTTAACAATACTTTAATATTTTTCGAAGACTATTGCTCTTTTTGAGGAGCCAATTGTTTGAATCGCCCATTCTCTCTCTTAAACTAATCTTAGTTTAACTATTTAATTACTTTCATTTTTGTGGTTGGTATTATTTTCATGCTTTCTCCGCCTCACACTTAATTAAGTGTATAATTTTTTTCTGCTGCTCTCGAAAAGTAAATATTCTGCTTTGATTTTCTTCTTTCTCAAGTCTGAAACCATTGGTTTGCTGAAAAGGTGTTCTGGAAAGTTCTAAAACACAGTTCTTTTATGATATTCGAATTCGAATTATCATCATAACAATTAACAAAGGATCTTGTTCAATCAATTGATGTGGATATCGGTCGAATTTTTTCAGCATCAAGAAGCAGAAGAGTGCGAAAGCAGGGATGAGAATGCAGAGGAGCCACGGAATCCGGCGGCGGAGTCGTCGGAGATGGACGAGAACGGGCAGCAAAAGGCGGCGCTGAAGAAGCCGGACAAGATCCTGCCGTGCCCCCGTTGCAACAGCGCCGACACCAAGTTCTGCTACTACAACAACTACAACATCAAGCAGCCCCGCCATTTTTGCAAGAGCTGCCAGAGGTACTGGACCGCCGGCGGCACCATGAGGAACGTCCCCGTGGGGGCCGGCCGCCGGAAGAACAAGAACTGCCGCCACATCTCCGCCGCCGAGGCCGATCTGGGCTGCGCTTTCGGGCTGTCGTTCGGCCCCGATCACGAGCCCATCAAGAGATCAGACGAGCCCATCAAGAATGGCGGGCCGCCGCCGCCGCCGCCGCCGCAACTCGTGATGCCGTTCCCTATGATCCCTTGGAATCCGGCAATTTGCCCGATGCCGATGCCGGTGTATCCGGCGCCGTATTGGCCTAATAATGGGTGGAGCGTGCCGTGGGTGGGGCCGGCGCTAGGTAAGCATTCAAGAAGTGGCGATGAAGTGGATAAGGGAAGGCCGATCTTGGTCCCAAAAACGCTGAGGATCGATGATCCAGAGGAAGCCGCCAAGAGCTCGATATGGGAAACGCTTGGGATCAAGTATGATTCGGTTAGTAGGGAAGGGTTGTTCAAGGCGTTGCAGCCCAAGCCCGGTCGGGAAAAGATTAGCATCTCCGCCGCCTCGGCGCTGCAAGCCAATCCCGCCGCTTTCTCGCGCTCCATTAGCTTCCAAGAGGGCGTCTGACGCCGGCCGCCGTCGCAAATGGAGTTTAGCTCACCTTTTTCTTGTAACGTTGGTGTGGTGTGAATTTATGTACAAAAATTTTGTAGAGAGATACTGACACAGGGGAGAGTGAGATCTTCTTTAAATGTTTAGATGCACAAAAACTTTGGGAATAACTAATTTTTAATTCTCATTTTCTTGTGATGTGTTCAACGTGAAGATGGATTTCTCTTTTTTTGTAACTTGAAGATGAATAGACTTGTCATGTTCTAACTATTGCAAAGCAGAGTTGTGAATGAAGATGTATTTGACATATTACAATATAATAGCGACAATATATAATACTACCTCTCCTACGAGGAAGAGACACGAGTTTTAAGATAAAGTTGTTGAGTATATTGAATATAGTAAAAATATGCTGAGTATATTGAATATAGTAAAATGTGTTGTAGCTAGTACCGTAAATGGTGAAAAGATGAAAAATAAGGGTAAATGTAGGAATTAACTATGATGGGGTACTGTCTAAAAATAAAAAATAATTTTTTTTTCAAACGAATAAAAAAAAAAGTTAAAATTATTTGGGGGACGAATGGAATAATAAAAGAAACATTGTTCAAATGTCTCGAATTCAAGTTCATGATCACGCACTCTTTTAAAATATTTATTACTCCTATCAAAATATAAAAAAATAGAACATCATTCAAAAGTCTAAGTTTTGAGTTCACCGTCACATAATCTTTTAAATTATTTGTTTCTTCGGTTAAAAAAAGAAACATGATATTGTAACTTTTACAATTTTACAATATTGTATTAAAAAAACATCATATTGTAACTCTACAAATGACAAGGTAGTGAAAAAGCTTTAAAAGGAAAGCATAGAGAAAAATGCAAGCATAAGAAAAGAGTCAATAGACCATTCCCTCAAAAAATGAGACAATAGAAACCCAAGGTATATTGATGACGCAATCAAAGTCGTAAATACTCTATTCGACCAATTTTAACAGGCTCACTTTTTTAGCATGAAATTTACTTTTTAGGAAGAAAATGGTGTAGTCTAAATCAATTAAATACTCAAAAAAATTTAAGCACTCTCCTCAACCGATTGCACCGTGCAACTAGTTTCTGAATGACACTATTTCAACATACAAATGACACTTGAAGATCTTCAAGAGTCATTTATATGTTGGAGTAGTGTCATTCGAAAATGTTCAACTGTCATTTCCCGAATAAAGTAATGTAATTTTGGCAACCGGTTGCACATGAGTATTTGTGATTTTTTTTTTCTCACTCAAAATGAAAAACAAGCTTATTCTAATAGGACGTCCGAAAAAGAAAAATGAGCCTATTAGAGTGGGATGAAGGGGTAATTCTTATAGCGATTGAATTCCAAGAATCCCAAAATACTGTAGTGATCGCATCTAAATATGAATTTGCATAGAATCTATGTTTAATTTTGGATTTATCAAAGGAAAATCTTGCAAAAAAATGGTTTTTTTTCTTATTGTTTAACAAACAATTTTAAAGATCATGTTATGGTTAATTAAAATCTTACTTTTATCTCTAAACATTAATCACTCTATTACTAAATCAATTATACACGCATACTAATAAGTATTTTTATTGGAGAGAAATGTAATCCTATATACATTTAAAAGGGGGAACCAAGATACAAAAAGAAAATCACTAATTCTATCCTCCTATCTAAAAGTTTATTGCATTTTTTATTTCAACTTCACATGAAATGATACTTAAAAATGAAAAGAAACAAAAGTTCATTTCTCATATTTTGTACAGTAAAATTTAAATGTAATTATGGAAATTTCACCTGAGTTTATGAACACCAAATGACTAAATTGTTTTGAGCTGTTATTAATTATCTATTCGGACCGTATGGTATGAAAATTTCTAACTTTATTTTTTTCATGATAATGGCTCATTAAGATTATTAATTTACACGGTTGGCAACTCAGCCACCTATAAATTTAAAGGGGTCTTTTTCCTATATATGGCAGCCTTTTTGATGTTAACATTTGATTTTTTCCAATAACATAATATATACTACTAATATTTATGAATAAATATAATTTCGTTGCCTAGACTTTTTAGGAAAAAAGATAAATGGAAAACATGTGTACCTGGCTGGATCAGAAAGTCGAGATATTTTATGTTTGAGTAAATGTAGACCACTTGTATATAACACTAGTTGTAAATAGGGTCCCAAAATTCCCACTTTCACAAAGTGCCAATAAATGCTTTTGGCTTTTGCATTTTGCTTTTTCAATAAAATGATAAAGCTTAAATTAGTCAAGTGTGAAATCTATATTTTTATCCTTACACGAGTTGTAATATTATTCCTTATGTATCTATTCTTTTTTTGTTTTGTTTTTTTTTTTTGTTTTTATTTTGTAGATCCGGAGAAAACAAATATTGTTAATATAAATGACGAGCAAACGAAGAATGATCAAGAAGCTACGAAGCTAAAAATATGCGGGAGCAAAACATCTGCGCGCAATTAAACAACTCGAAATCTCTTTCGATGGTTTAATACACGTAGACCAACTCAAAGAATTCATTATAGGTTCAATCAATGACAAGTTTGAAGGGACCTCAAAATCATCATGGACATATAGCAAGTCACATACTACAAGAATTGGCATCTTGAAGATGCCAACAGGCTACCGACCTCAAAAGTTTCAATAATTTGATGACAAAGACAATCCAAAGCAATACCTGACTCACTTTGTGGAGATATGCAATGATGTTGGTAACTTATGGAGATCACTTGGTGAAGCAATTCATTCGTTCCTTAAAGACAATGGATTTGATTGGTAATATCGATCTGGAGTCAAAATCAATCAATATTTTGGAACAATTGGAAAAGAATTCCTAAATCACTTATATGACAAACATGGTTTTCGTACCTCAATTTCGTATGACTTGTTGTCATTTCCCTTCATGTTTTACTTGTTTGTGTCCTAATGTTATGTTTTATAATGATTTGATGCTTAGTGGTAGTTTTGGTGTGGTTTCAAGGAAAATAAAAGATAAATTGAAGAATTATGAAAACATGAGGTTGAAGTACATCTCGAGAGAAATCTATGAGCTCAAACGGCGACAAAATTGGAGCTCAGACGAGGCAAAACGGGGCTAACAAAGTTGGTTGCACATAGGACCCACTACCATGGGAATGGCTTAGGCCGCGGTCCCCACCCGTGGCCGTGGGTGGAACCGCGGCTCGTGTTCAAAATCAATACATGAACCACCCGCAGTCCGGGCCTAACAACCCAAAATCTTCTTGAGAAATATAAAATATTGGAAGAAGTTAAGTGTCCGTAAAGAATAGAGGGGATTTTGCACTTCTTATGAGATGTTGAGGTACTAACAACCCAAAATCAAGAGATGGAGAGATAAATATGTTAGGAGGTTATATGACAAGGGGTTATTTGCTACTTTTCCCAAATGAAAAAGAATAATTAAATAACACACCCCTAATATTTACAATGAAAACTAATTAGGTCCCTAACGTTTTCCTGA
This sequence comes from Salvia miltiorrhiza, assembly GCF_028751815.1. Lineage (NCBI taxonomy): Eukaryota > Viridiplantae > Streptophyta > Magnoliopsida > Lamiales > Lamiaceae > Salvia > Salvia miltiorrhiza. Next base: position 71,273,041 of record NC_080388.1, read on the forward strand.
CATTCACAGCCGCTAGACAGGGCGACTTATTTGCCTCAAAATTTATGAAAGTTAAGGACATATTTATCTAATTTGTAACATGAGGGGTCTAATTGCATAAGATATAATGTTAATAACCTATTTACTTTTTGCTATATAACACTATATTTCTTTTAGCTTATAATGATCATTGATCCGTGACGAATCACATTCTCAGTCTCAATTATTTGAGTGACTCGTTTTATGCATCAATTACTCATTTACTCGAAACTGATTTTGAATAATGCACTAGTTTTATCTATTTATAGATTGTAATTTTAACCTTTATTTTCGTTTTAACTAAATAAACTAGTTTTGACAATATATCAATTGCTTTTACTATCGCTATATCAATTTAAAAGAGCACCTTTTGCCTTTATATTTTCTCAACCATAAATAATTAGAACAATTGACCGATTCATCATTAAATTTATTTAATGAAATATTTCACCTTAATTATGTGACATAACAAATAGATCGTTAGTTGGAATATTCAAACTAAGATGATAAAACTAATAGTAATTGGAAAAAAAAAAACTATTTGCAATTATGTCATTCCACACTAATCCAAGACTAACATAGTATAATTATTATTTTCTTATAAATAATTTACACTAACTAAATAAAGAATTTTGTCATTATTGGCAGTCATAATAGTTGTAATTTTGTTAGTATTTTATTATATATATATATATATATATAGGGGCGCGCTCCAGTGAGACCCTCCCTTAAGTGTAAGGACTAAGATCTAATCTAGTCCATTAAATAATCCAATCCAACCGTCCAGATTAAATGGAATTAATGCGTCCGGCTTTTTTTGTTTTCATTATTTTTTATGCGTTCACACTGGAAGGAGGGCTATTTAGTAAATTTAGCCGCATCATAAAACGCGTCTCCAACAATCCCCTCGATTCTCTTTAATTGTGTCCTCTCCAAATCCCTCATTCCTCGGAATTCATTAATTGCTCATATTAACTGCATTGCCTCTATCCACCGGCTCCGAAAATCGAATCTTTTTTCTTCTTTTTTGGTTTGTCAAAGCCGATCTAGGATTTAGAAGAGAACCTAGAGTTACTGCAAAATCATTGAAAACTAGTGAACAAGCAACGAAAGTGTTTCGCAGACGAAGAAACTCGCAGGTATTTTTTAGAGTTCAAGATTTCTTATTCTTGTTTGTACAATTTATATTAATTATATGTGTTTTGATTTCTAATTTTTGGTGCTATTGCTTTTCGAAATTTACTAAACCTAGTGAATAATTTTATTGGTTTGTTTTATTGTTTTTTAATATTTAGGATTCTCTAGGTGGAGATGAGATTAAACATGGGGACGAACCCAGTTGTTTTGTTGGGAATTACTAGGTTAATAAATTCTCATGAACTTGTGCAACTAGTGTTTTATCAATTCTTTAATAACTGAAGAATTTAATTAATATTCTATTAAATGATGGATCATTATATTTAGGATCATGTCCAGAGGATGTGGAGGTTACTAAGGACAAAGATAGTGGAGCTGTGGAGAAGGTAACTAAATTTGTATAAAAATTTATGAGTTCTTATGATGACATACATAAGTTATTCATTTTATTTTAACAGTAGTGCAACAACAGATTGGTTTTATTCATTAAGTTAAAATTCTCATGCATTAGCATTTGGTTTTAGTGCATCTGATTTTGTTCACAAACATATCCTATAAAGTAGTTAATCTAGGTTGAATCTTTAACCACTAGGCGAGGGAGTTGTTTGATTATTAAATGTGAACTTGGTCTTGTGAAATTGTTTGCAAATTGATTTTAATTATGAAATCTGGTATGGCCTATTTATTGTATTTATTTAGTTCTCCTAAATATTAAATATATTCATCTATTGAGAATTCTTATGCATTCTGATATGTTTTTAGTATATCTGAATGTGTTCGTGATCATAAAGTAAACAATATTTAATGTAGGTTGAATCTTGCATCACTTGGACATTGGTATTTGATTATTAAATGTAAACTTGTTCTATTTGTAGTTAGATTTTAATTATGATAATTGATTTTACTTTTTTTTTTGTAAAGATATATAGTTCACATAAATATTATTTTTATTTATTAGTTGATAATTCTTATGCTTTAAGATATGTCTAGTTCTTTTGAATGATCTATTCATGTGCATTAATAATGAAGTCACTTATATTAATGAGTTGTTTGGTCAAGTGCAGAAAAAAACTTGAACGACAAATCCGAGGACGAAGAGAGTTTAGATGATGATTTTGTTACCGTGCATCCAAGAGTTCAAATTGCGAACCTAATGGATGTACGGTGCAAGCGAAGAGAGGAGCACCTGCTGCTGTGTGTACCAGTACGGCAAGTTCTGCTTTGGCTTGGGCTGCTGATCCTTGGAGTTCGTCACCTGCTGCGATGACAATGAGAGCTGCTGCCCACACGACTACCCCATCTGCGATGTTGATGCACAAACTTGCCTAATGGTGAACTTGTCTTTTCATTCTTGATTCTTGGCTTGTTTTGATTGTTGATTGTTAGTGTTGTGCTGATTCTCGTGGCATGGTGTGAACAGAGCAAGGACAATCCGTTGGGGATACCGGTCTTCAAACGAGGCGCTTCAAAGCCCAACTGGTCGACCTGTAGGTTTGGGAGGAAGATGAGCAGCAACAGTGCTTGAGATTGTTGCAAGGGAAGGGAACTGAAGTTATTGTTTTGAGGAGTGGAGATGTGAACCATTTTCGTTTTCAGTATATAATTCTTTCGTTTTTGCTTATTCCTTAAGCAATTTGATGTATTCATTAAGCTTCACTTCACTGTTGTTGTGTTGTTCATTAATCGCAATTCATAACTGCAATCACATGCATAAATACATTAATATATAAATTTATTTATATTCACTAAATAGGATGTTTTATTCTTATGAATATATGTGTTATTCATTAACTATCAGCAAATCTTTATAGTTTAGAACTAATTCTGCGCAACTTAGTTCTATTGTATTTGAATTCAGTGCGTATATCTGATTATGTACGTATGTCTTGTATTATAGTCGTATTTAGTACGTACTATTTGTTATTCATTAGATATTTGGATAAGTGTGCAATGACTTACGACTATGCCAATTTGGAACATAATTAATTTTTTTTCAATAATTTTATCATGTGTTCCACTTTTAAGCTCTGGACAGATAAAGTTTGGAACATTGTTGTTGGATTTGATGAACAATAAAGGATTGAAAATGAATATCATATAAATTACTAGTGAATAACGTATTACTAAATTGGAATCAGAATAACTATGATGTAAACCTATTAAGAATACATAATATTGTTTAAAAGCAACCATTAACCCAATTAACCCACTATATATATTTTGAATGTCGACTCTCTTTATCAGTGCTTTGTAATAATGGCGTATGATTCTGATGAATAAGTGAGCAAAGACTTTTGACGATAATGAATTTTAAATAGTGGTTTTGAAATTTATAGTTGTTATAATTTATTTTATTAGGTGTTCAATTTAAATCTCTGAATAAAAAAATTCTGGAATACTATCGCGAAATATGTTGAATATTGATTGAGTGAAGATGAATAACATATGAACTGCTAATGAACAACATATATCCATATTTTATCATAACTGGATTTTGAATAAATTTCTTATCCAATTAAAAATAATAATAACTTGATTGAGATAAATTAAAAGTACAAATAGAAAATAATTAACTTGAAAATTAAATTGTTGTATAAGTTATGATGTATGCATAAATTAAATTATTAAAATTTTAATTGTGTAATATACCCGTAGAAAAAATACACATGAACAAACATGGCAGTATAATGAATAACAATCTAAAATAATTCGATAATAAATCTTCCTAAGCTATCTATTCCCACGACTTCACTGATAGAAAAAATATTTGATATATGAAATGCAGAAAACATATTGTGATGATGACAATCTTAAATAATTCGGAATTGATAATAGATAAAGATAAGAATATGAAATTAAAGAGAGAGAATTAAAGGAAATATGAATGAAAATAAAAAAGATATGAAAGATATGATTCAATGAAGATATACCATAAATCAGATATGTAAAATTAACGAATGACAAATTTAACCTTTAGATAATTAAATAATGAATCAAATCAAAAAAAAATCTAGCCATAGGATTGAAAATATTAATGCACCAGATTGTGCCCTAGATCTCATTAAAATTAGGGGGTCTCATTGGAGCGGCCCCCTATATATATATATATATATATTTTTTTTTTTTTTGACTTGGGGGAGTTGGGGAGGGGGAGCTGTGGGGTTTGAACCCGAGACCTCACTGTTCACACACAGGAGGTCGCACCGCTTGGTGTCCCCGTGGGGACAGTATTTTGTTATATATCAATTTGGGTATGTGGATCGTATCGTCTGATGGATTTTGATGCAAGACTGGACTATATTAATTTACCAAGATTTCGAAAAGGTGTTCCGTTGAAATTTCCACGACGACTTTTGTTTTTGATTTTTGAATGAGAATTACGAAAAAACTATTTTTTTTTTCGTTGAAACGTCACTTATCTATAAAGGCATGATTCTGATTTCTGGACATGTCATGGCCATGGGGCAGCAGGAATAGTTTATTTTGTCTATAAAATCGAACCTATTTCGTCATATAATGGATCATAAAAGGTCAAATTCTTCCACTATAAATCTTTTGTTGCAATCTTTACCCTATATTAAGTGCATCTGCCTCTCTCTCTCTTAATTGCCATGAAGAAATGGAAGGTGAAGATTAGGTCAATTTCAAGTGAGCATCATTAACGTTGTCAAATTCATTTTATAGGTGAAGTAAAAATTCTACCATCAAATACACAAATTTTCAATAGTAGACTGTTGTCAATTTCCAACAAATTACTCCCTCCATCCACTAATTTATGGCATAGGAGACAAAACACGAGTTTTAAGAAAAATTGTATTTTTATTAGTTGAGTGAAGAAAGGGACCCACAATTTATTAAAGTCAATGCAATTAAGCCACAATTTATTAAAGGGACCCACAATTTTGTTTAAAATATGAATATAAACTTACCCAAAATATATAAGACATAAATTGGTGGACGGACCAAAAAAGCAAGTAGGCCATAAATTAGTGGACGTAGGGAGTAATATACAATGGGATAAATAGCATGCCTACAAGTTCATGTTCAACTGCTAACACAACTTTCGGGCAACTATTTGGTCGATAGAATACATACCTTGAAGCAATCGAAGTCGTTTAGAGCATGTTCATTTTACATGATTGATAAAATGCACAATTGAGTATTTTTATCCTTAAGAGTATGATTTTTCCGGTCTCACTCTTTCAATGTGATAGGAATCATTTCTTCAAAAAAAAAAAAAAAAAAAAAAAGAGAAAGAGATAGGAATCAAATAAAACAAGCTTAAATAAAAGAAATAATCAAGGTCCTTGGAATATTCCAAAGTTTCAATCCATCCAAGTAAACAAATAATGGATTAACCTTAGTGTTTTTATGTATCAAGAATAATCCTTAAAAGTAACCGTCCCCTTAGTTAATTAGTTTCCCATCTGTGTTAGAATTCCTTCATGTATCAAGACTAATCCTTAAGCTATACATATGGCCGATGCATAAGCTTATTATTGAATTTTACATCCGCCGGAATCTTGGCCACGGCGAACATTGCCATAGGCCGACAACTCAAGAAGGTCCATGTCGCGACCTGCACTAATTCACATCAAGCCATGAAAACAACATTCTCACTAAAAGAATCAGTGGCATTGGCTCCATTGCTACACAGCTTAAGCTTGTTGTGGGGCTGAGTGTTTGAGAGTTTGGTAATGATAAAAGTGTTTAACTAGTGGAAATAACACAACATTCACTAGAGCAGTTTGCATCTTTCACACAGCTGTCAAGACATATTGCAATCATAACACTTTCAAATATTTTGCAGTTACATCCCCAAGTTCTTCAGTGATTGAAAAATGTCGCTTCATTGTGAAAAATAACGTCATTTTAGGGTGCAAACCAGACAAACTTTGTGGATGTTGTAATTGAAGAAGTATTAAAAGACGGTGTTGTAACTGCAACGTCTTAAAAGTCATGTGAAAATTGAAAGTTAGGGGTAAATGGTGTGTCATTTTTACAGTTAACTCTTGATGATAACAAACCCTGCCATCTTGAATTTAAGAGAAGATTCTAACATTTTATGAAAAGTATCATGTAAATTTCGGAGAACAATGTTACTATGCACGCGCTTAGATAGCCAAATATAGAAGTCGAGTAAACCTGAAACCCGGCAGTAAGCACTCTTCTGAATAAGCTCACTTTTGGACATCTCAGTCCGGTTTCCCTTGGATCGATTAACAGTTGCCTGTGCAATAAAATCAGTGACACAACCGTGTTATTAACAGTCAAGCATGAAAGTTATATCAAAGAAAATAATGAAAGAATATTGAAGAATACATGTACGTAAAAAATGAATTTCTTGTAGTTAGGTATCTTTTAGGTAAAAAATGATTGGCAACGGCATGTTCATTTGTATACTTTAGCAAACAGGATAGGAGCCGAATAAGCATTATTTTGGAGTTTTCCCATTATCCTATTACTGAGCTTTATAATATAATTATTTTTCAAAAAAAGATATGGAGATCCAGGGAGTGCATCAGACTCATATTCATCAGCAAAAAGAAGAAACTGCTCCACTAACTTATCAAATTCGATATAACAGCCGACTCTTTTCTAGATAAAAGTAGATAGAAAGATACTTGTGTGGATAAATTTGCACCCTATGATTCTCTCACATGCAAACAAAACAGCCAACAGGAATACTATTCTCCACTAAATTCAAAGAGTACAAGGTAGAATCATGAAAAGCAATTTGTGGAAGTATTAAGGAGGAAACGGAATTCCATATTATATTCCAAAATGTATAGCTGTCCTCTCAATGACTACATACATGTTAATGTACCTACTCAATAACCCAAGAAGAATGCTCTTGATTAAAGAAGTTCATTGAATCTATTGCATAATTTAAACTTGTCTAATGAGCAGAATTTTCACGCATACCAAATAGGCAATAGCATAACATCTCCTGCTTATGAACAGAAGGCATGTTTTCGATACAAAGGAATGAGCAACAGGAACAAAGAAATTGGAAAAAAAAGTATTCCAAAGACAAAGAAACTCCAGATTAAATTTATGAATAAGGCGGAGATTACCTGCAACACTTGGCAATTTTCTAAGGTGCTTTTCCCGCCCTGCATAGATGCAAATCTTGAATTTCATGGCAGATCGAAATAGAATAACAAGCCTTAAGAAACAAAACCTTTAGAAAGTAAGATACATACAAGAACCATCAAGCTATTTGGTGTACCCCATATGATACAACCATCTATGTAGATAATAAAGTCTCTCCATGCAAACATACTGTAGTGCTGTAAACTAGATAAATATACAACATACTAGTAAGACTATTGGCCTTAGTGGTATAGAACGACTGAATGTATTCTTTCTTCCTATCACTTTTGTTGGGTAATACATATAACTTGAATAGTTCCAAGGTGGTTCAGACATTTGGTCATAAAAAGTCATATTTCACTATGCCATAAAGTCAAGCAATCCCAGAACATGAGGACAAAAAACAAAGCACAACGAAATCAATTAACAATCATTAACTTAGGAAGTGTTGAACAGTATTGTCAACAAGGTACAACGAGACAAGCAAAAAACAATCTACCAATAGCATTACATAAGAACCTTAGATCTAGCAACCTGAACTTTAGAGTTCAAATTTTGCTGAGATTAAAAGTGAACCAAGCAAAGATCAGGACTTCTACAGGTAAGGCAAATCATATGGTTACATCAGGTCCAAAACAAACTGAAAACAACCTAAACTGATTTCTACTTGTCAGGATCCCTTCGTAAATCGTGAATATATGACCTCTTTTAGAGCAATGTTAATCTTACATTCTTTATTACATTCTTTATACTCATAGCCACATTCATGTCATAACACATGTTATGTGCCACATTGCTAGTCATATGCAACGAGTTGTAAAGGAATATACTACAAATCAACTACAAATATCTAATCTCGCAAAAAAGTAAAAATAAAAATAAAATAAACATATACCTAATCACAGAACTGATACTGTAGAAACATTACAAACCAGACATACCAGCACAGTAAAGAGTCAACTATTTGAGATTCAGTTTCTTGAAGAAAAAAACATGTACATGAGTTTTGGAAGAACGAGACACAATTGTTAGGTTTTCATGGCAATTTACAAAACACACTGAATACATCTATTTTACATAAACTACAACCATAGTATAGTAAAGCCAAATAACTGAAACAGCCCAATCCTCGACCTATTAAGAGATAGTCTATCAAGCCATCAAACTTATACTCGAAATGCCTAGTTGGCATAGTTCATACAAGGGAATAACTTGACAAAATTCAAGAAAGAACCAAGTGAAGGTAACTAGCCATCAGTCTTCTGTTCTATGTTTGTGTAGTCACAGTTTTTATCAAAACATAAAAAACAATAAGAGTAACTTTTCCACTTCAAAAATTAGCTACTCATAAGCTCCAGAATAGCATTGCTTGTTACTAAAGAAGCAAGATACTAACAATAAATAATAATAATCCCAATATGTAAATGAAAATGGACTAAAAAAAGGATATAACAAATTAGTCCATCCTCACACAGCAAAGGTTATTGAACTACATTGTATAATTATTAACATCACCAAAACTATTCCTCCATGCTTTAAAATATGTACCTTCCTTCAAATCCACTAAAACTCCTAAAACGAACCCTTAAAGACAAACTCAATTGTAGAATTTATATGAACCAATACTCGATAGAGAAACAATATATCTAACAAATCTCCACGGCATCGCAATCAAGCAGATTCCACAGAGTCTCAAATCTATCAATTTACATCATTTCACTATCATTCACCATTAAAAAAGACTACCTTAGAGTAAGGAATAATGTGATCGTAATCATGGCAGAGGCAACCGGAGCATCCGACGAGCTTCCGGAACACAGTGTTGCCCAAGGGGTCGCGCCGCCACCTATCCGGGTGGCGGCCCTTGATTTTCTCGGCCTTGTCCCAGCATTGCTGCTTCACACTGTGCGGGAAACTCCGAGGGTTCGGGCTCTCCGGCGAGATTTGGAGGGTCTCGAATCGCGAGAGCTCTTCGGCGAAGAGGTCGCCCTCGGCGAGCGCCGCTGCGGACGGTGGAGGGGAGACCCGACGGTTCGGGCTGGCGGGCGGGGCCCGCCGTGTAGAGGGGAAGGTTGTGGTTTTTTTGCTTTTCCGGCGGTTTTGGGGAGTCTTTGGGCTCATTTTTTGGGGATAGGATGAAATATCAGAGATGGAGCTCAAAAGTCAAAACAGCTAAAGATAAAATTGTGATGTTTTGTCGAAATTTATTTATGAGTTAGATTTGGAGGATTAAAAATTATCAATTACTTCTATGAATAACTTTTTTTTTTTTTCGAGGGAAAAAGAGAGATAATATTATTAATCACAAGTACATGGACGATGAAGATGACCCTCCACATAAGACGGGGTTCATCCCAAACATGATGTGATAAAATATCTCTCGCAGCTTTAGCCAAATCATGCGCAATGACATTTTGTTCTCGCTTGATATGAATAACTCGGAATCCCGAAAGCAACGTTAGTTCTCTCCGGCAATAGGAAGCAATCGCACCAATCTCCAAAATATTCCTAGCACCTGAACCAACGACATCACACGCCCTTTTGCTGTCGGACTCCACAACACCATGCGTATAACCCAGACCCTTGAGCCAAGAAAGAGCTTCCTTGATGCCGATCAATTCGCCTTCCTCCACACTACGACTCCCCGGCATCCTCATGGACTTTCCAGCAACAAAATTCCCCTCATTATCTCGAATAACCAAGCCAATTCCCATCGAAGAATCATGGGCAAAGAAAGCCGCATCAACATTGCATTTAACAAACCCAACAGGAAGGTCATGCCAGCCCATGCATGTCGCAGGATGCTGCTTTGCAGCACGAGGAAAAGACACCTCCTGCGCCATCTTCCAGTCAGCCCAAGTCACAGCCGCTGCTACCACCGAAGAGGCCGGGATCGGCGTAATCTCTTGCCAAACCGCCGCATTTCTTTCTTTCCAAATTTGCCAAAGAAGCATGCAAGCTTTAGTTTTAAAATCACTTGAGCTGCCAACTATCTGAAAGAGAACCAGTTGAAAAGAGTCACTAGATTCTACGATATTTGCCATGATCGTCTCAAGATTACCAGCTCTCCAACAATCAGTCGCAAAAGGACAAGAGATAAAGGTGTGCCACAGATTCTCAAAACCTTGCTTACATATAGGACACTCACCCCCAACTCCAACACCTCTCGTGACTAGACGCTCCTCCGTAGGTAAATTGTTGCGAGCCGCTCTCCACAGAAAACTCTTAACTTCTATGAATAACTTAGATATATGAGATTAACATATTTTTTTTAAGCTTTTCTTTGAACCAACTTTTCATGTAGTTTAGAGGATTCAATAACTTTGAGTTTGATTAATTACGTTTAAATTGATAGATGATTGTTAATGAAAACATGCTCTAGTGATAAAATTGAGGCATTCAAAAAACTCTTTTTTATTAGAGATTTTTGGGTTTAATTGTGGATCCTATTAATATACATAGAAATAAAAATAATATTGTGGACGAATTAAAATGATAAAAGTTAAAATAATATTATGGTATGTTTTACCTTAAATTCATTCAATATGATAAAAGCAATAATTAACCCCTATTCAAATTTAAGTTCATAATTAACGACGTGATTTTTTAAATATTACTCATTCTGTGTCACTTGTATTAATAAATTAAGGAGTATGATGTAATGTAAGCGATGATAACTTATTTGACGTGTAAAGTAAATTATGCATGAAAATTAAGGAGAGTTAGTAGCTCTAATTATTTTTATTTTTAAAAAAATATTGTTATAAATGAGATAAATTAAAAAGAGGAAACTAATAAACAAATACCAAAATTTAAAAAAGATAATTTAGCCCTTCTTTAAAACTAACTCTTTTGTATACCAAAATCTGTGAAAAGACTAAAACAGCCCTTACGGTCCCTACCACTTGAAGACAAAGTCAAACCCGTGTCCACGATCGCGGACACGATGGCCACGATGGGGGCTCCCATCGTGGACACGATGGTAGCCATCGTGGGCCACGGTCGTGGACACGACGGCACCATCGTGATCACGATGGGGGCTCCCATCGTGGGCCACGGTCGTGGCCACGACGGCACCATCGTGTCCACGATGGGAGCCCCCATCGCATTCACAACGGGCGACGACGATGGCACGACCGAGGTGAAGGGGGCTGCGGCAACGGGGCACGACGACGGCACGACCGTCGCCCACGTCGTGCCCACAATCGCACGACGGAGAAGAGGGCGATGGGCGATGGCACGAACGAGGGGGGTGCGACCGGCGATGGGCGATGGGGGTGGGAAGGGGGCGAAGGCCATGATGGGGGGCGAGGAGCGAGGGGACGACGGGGAAGGGGGCGAAGGCTACGACGCGAGGGCACGATGGCAATGTCTCAGCCGATAAGACCGTCCCCCGACCATCGTGTCCATTGTGGGCAGGGGGCACGACCGTCGATGTCCATCGTGGGCACGGTCGTTGCACGATCACGGCCATCGATGGGCCGAAGGCACGACGGGCCGGGGGGAACGGGGGACGGAGGACACGACGGGGCCGGGGGGACGGGAGGACACGACGGGGGGAGGGGACGGGGGACGGAGGACACGACGATGGGAGGGCACGATGGACACGTTCGTGACCATGATCACACCATCGTGTCCACCGGGTACACGATCGTGTGTTATTATTGTTTGAAAATTTGAAATTTATGATGTTATATTCGACTAATTTAAGTTTGAACATGTTATATATCTTCTAAACAATATTTTAATACATAGTTAATCAAACCATTTAATCTTAAAACACATAATTTAAGTGTTTTTGTGAAATGAGTCATGACAACTATATAACATTCCATGAAATGTTATAAGTATTTTTCAAGTAGATATTCATAGATCTCGATGTATATAACTCCAACTCGTTTAATTTTGATTACAAATCAAGCTTGATTGCTAAATTATAATTTTAAACATAATATAATACATTAAACAAGTCAATAATCATATTTAAGTTTGAAATTAAATGATATTAATAACCACACGATGACTCGTGAGAGCCATCGTGTCCACCATCGTGTCTTACCATCGTGGCTACGACCGTAGGACACGATGGTGGACACGATGGGGCGAATGACGGGCGTGGGCGAGGGCGGGGCACGACGGGGGCGAGGGCACGACCGTGGCCCACGATGGCGCTGTCGTGACCACGATGGCTGCCATTGTGTCCACGATGGGAAGCCCTCATCGTGATCACGACAACCACCAACATTTTTTTATGTTTTTCTTTTGTTTCTCAAGACAATAATATACAAAAATCAACATAACAAATAGAGTGAACAACATACCAAACTAAAAATAAATAACATGGAATATGTCTCAATAAGTCTCAATATGTTTCAAAGTTGGGTAAGACAAAATATTCTAGATCCTACAAGCCACCTATACTTCTTGATAGGACCTTCAATATCAAGTAAAATCTTCTTCACATCCTTGAATATTTCGGCCCTCAAATAAAGATTAACCCACGGGTCACATAGATCAATGTAGGTCTTTTTCAATCACAATTAACCTACAAAATCAATGTATTAAAAGCAATTAGAAAGAAAATCATGTATTTGAAAGAATTAATACAACAATTAAAAAAAAGGTGGGGGGGGGGGGGGAAAGAGGGCTGTCGTGATCACGATGGGGGCTCCCATCGTGGACACGATGGCAGCCATCGTGGGCCACGACGGCGCCATCACGTCCACGATGGTCGCCCCCTTGCCCCCATCGTCCCCAAACAACAAATCTCACCGGAAACCGCTGGAAATTTTGAAAAAAAAACTCCATTCTCAATAAATCTCAAGAAACTCAAGTTATTTACTAACTAAACATGATTCTCAAAATATTATAACACACATACATGCATTTAACAATGAATTTAAGCTACAATATTTTAAAAATTTGAAAGGGGCGAAAATTAGGGTTCACCGGAGGAATAGGATGTGTCGTACACTCCTCGTCGGAGCTTTTTGCCGACACCGACGCCGACTCCTCGTCGTTCCGGTCGCGGTCGCCCATCTCGATGTCGTCGTGAGTTGGTGATCGATCGTGAGATTTCTCCGATCGTGAGTGTGTCGTGAGAGAGAGAGAGACGAAAATTGAATTTGAGGGGAGGGGGGGCGATTGACTTGGACGAAAATCTTGATTCCTTTTTTTTAAAATGATATAATATGAGGGTGTTTTAGTCATTTAACTCATTTTGGTATACAAAAGAGTTGTTTTTAAATTGGGGCTATAAAACATATCTCTTTTAAATTATGGTATTTAAAATCTTGGACCCCAATTAAAATATATATATATATATATATATATAATATTATAAATGGAATGGAGAGAGTAATAAACAATTTCACCGATACTATGCTAATTTCACCGTGATCTTTTTGCCCTTTAACCCTTCCATTTTGAAATTTATAATTGATATATGTATTAATGTATATACAATATTTGGTTAGTATTTCATAAATTAAATAATACTCCATAACTCATTACACTACAAAAAACTGGTAATTACCGACGGAAAAATGCCGTCGGTAAAAAAAGACGGTCGCGCGGTAAATAGTGTTACCGGCGGTGATACCGACGGCAAGCTGCCGCCGCTAATCGACTCGTCGGTAACGACAATACCGGCGGCGATCGGCCGCCGTCGGCAATTAATGGCGGCGTTGCCGCCGGAATGTCCGCCGTTAAACGGTGGAGCAATGCCGGAGAATTAGCGGCGGCAACCACCGCCGCTAATTACCGAGGGCATAAATACCGTCGGTAATTCCACCGGAGTCCGGCGGAGCCATGCCGGAAAGTTAGCGACGGCGTTTGCCGCCGCTAATTGGCGGCGGCACAAAGCCGTCGGTAATAAGCCACCGATCGGCGGCGGCGGTCGGCGGAGGCGGGTGGAGACCGGAATCAGCAGCAGCAGCAGCAGCAGCAGAGGAGGGTTTTCTGTGTGCGGCGCAAAACTGAAAAAAGAAGGGATGGGTCTGCCCTATAATTAATTAATTATCGACGGCAATTGCCGCCGCTAATTAGCGGCGGCAATATTGCCGTCGGTAATTGTATAAAATTAATTAATTAATGCGTATTTTACAATTACAGGCGGCGGCGTCGCCGCTAATTACCGGCGGCGATTGTGCCGTCGGTAATTGGCCTGCAATTGCGAAAGTTCGGGTCGCCTGAAATGCCGCCGCCGTGCCGCCGGTAATTACCGACGGCAAAATCGCCGTCGGTAATTTTCGCCGCTATTTTCGCGTTTTTTTGTAGGGTTATCGCTTTTATGCTATGGCAACTCACAACTGCAATAAACTACACATGATTGTACGCGAATGAGAAATCAAGGAAAAGAGAGAAAAATACGAAAACCACAAAAAAAGAAAAAGAGAACAATAATAATCCGTTGAGCAACCAAATTAATCGAATTAAAAGATTCATAATAGAACAATAATCCAATTTTTTTTTCCTTCTCTTGGACCTCACATTTCGACCGGTATATATACTCGATCGATGGTGACATTAAATTGTGATTGATGATAAATATATAATCATACTTTTTGATTGGACATGATTGTTTATAAAAGAAAGATCACTATTTGAATTTGTCGGGTATTTAGCAGGATAGAAACATGTGGCGACGCCATTGATGATCTGCAGTTGCGGAAACCGAGCCGCATGGTCATTGGATACCGTCTTGACTCACAGTCACACACTGTGTTTTATCCTCTGAGTAACAAATAATTTTCTGGGACCCAACGCCATTGAAGTTTGATTCTGCTGCAGACTCTCGCCTCTGTCCCTGTCATCAGATTTTGCCATTTTGGGAGGTAAATTCTTTGTTTCAGAATTCAGATTAATTAATTTAACACAAAACCCTTTTTTGGGTTTTCTTCATTTCATGCAAATGCAGAATCTTCAATTGCGGGAACAATCTATGGCATGATATTTAACACGTGCCTAAAAAGATTTCATCCTTGCTATTGAGCTCAGCTGATGAGGAAATAGATATATATATTCTCTAATTTAGAATCATGAAAAATCAAGATTGCATTTTTATTTTTTTGGCATGTGTTCGTGGCTTTATCTGTGATGATGTGCGATAAGGGCTTCTCTTCTGAATTTCCCAAATTTCTAAGATTATAAATTGTTCGTGGCTGCAGGTGTTTGACAGCTAGATAAAGGATGGTTGCATTCGGCAAAAAATTGAAACAGTTACAAATTCATGAGTGGCAGAGGTATTTTTTTTTTTTATTGAATTTCTGTGTTCTGTTGATTTGCGAGTTTCCTAGTCTAGTTCTTGATGTTTCTTATTTAATATCGAATGATGAATGTGTGATCTTGATTTTGAGGTGAAAAAGGAGTTGGTTGGTGAAACTTTTTAATTTTATGGAATCCCTGTTTCACTTTACTTAGAATATCATGAAGCAGAATTTCCTTTGAAGATATACAACATGTGATGTGGTTTAGGCGTAAACGTAACATGATTATGCTATGTTTTGGGGCAGCTTCTACATTAACTACAAGTTAATGAAGAAGAAAGTGAAGCAATATGCTCAGCAAATTGAATTTTCAGAACAGAATCGCGAGTATGTCCTCAAGGATTTCTCGAGAGTTCTTGATAACCAGGTAGCAAAATCACAAAAATCATATCATCTCCGATTTTAATTGACTAGAAAAGGAAAGAGATGAAAAATTTGAAGAACAACTGCAGATTGAAAAGACCGTCCTGTTTTTACTTGAACAAGAAGGGCATCTGGCGAGTAAGCTATCCGTTCTCGGGGAGCAGCACGATGCCCTCGTTCAGCACAACGATGCTGCAATGATACCTCAACTGCAGGAATCGTATAGAGCTGTGGGGAAGGAGCTTCTGCAGCTCTTGCATTTCGTGGAACTGAACGCCATCGGACTTCGCAAGATCCTGAAGAAGTTTGATAAGAGGTTCGGTTATAAGTTCACTAATCACTATGTCAAGACGCGCGCAAACCATCCCTACTCTCAGCTTAAGCAGGTGCTGAAGCACGTGGTAAGGCCGATCTTCAGGTAACGAATCAAGGGCCGGCCGTGTATATACACACACATCATATTTGAGATGATCCGAACTGCACGTGCAGGGCATTTCAGCTGTCGTTGGTGCCTTATCTCGGCACCTTGCAGATCTCCAAGACCACCGGGGGAGGAGCTGCACCTCAATCTACGATCAGCCTGCCTTGTCTCCCCCGGTGAATAATGGCCATTTTTGTGCTTAGTAAAGATGTGTTGGCCTTAACGTTATGTCCAAAACTTGATTGGAGTTCTCTTTTGCAGGATCCTGTGATCGAGTCTATCAAGGCTGCAGTTGATCGATTGTCGAATTCGACAGATTTCCTTCAGTATATAGGGAAACATGCTCTTATACCTGAGGAGGAGCTGCCAACCGCTGCAGATAATGATGATGTGGATGTTGATGTTGATGTTGATGTTGATGTTGATGTTGATGTTGATGGAAGATATCATTCGATGTCTCTTGTTCTTAATCTGGCGAACACATTTCTGTACATGGTGAACACTTACATAATCGTTCCGACAGCGGACAGCTACTCGTTGAGCCTCGGAGCTGCAGCGACTGTGTGTGGGGCTGTCATCGGCTCCATGGCCGTTGCTCAGGTTTTCTCCTCAGTGTATTTCAGTGCTTGGTCGAATAAGTCGTATATGAAACCCCTCATCTTCAGCAGCATCGTTCTTCTCATCGGGAACACCTTGTACGCCCTCGCCTACGATCTCGACTCCATATACGTGCTTCTCATCGGCCGTGTGTTTTGCGGGTGAGAATCGAAAAAGTCGAACCAAAATGACAAAATGTGCTTAATAATTGAAGTTTTTGGGGAATGTTTGAAAATTGAAACACTAGTTGGTTTCAGATTGGGGTCTGCGAGGGCTGTGAATCGTCGTTACATCAGCGACTGCGTTCCCGTGAAGCTGCGTCTGAAGGCTTCCGCCGGCTTCGTCAGCGCCAGCGCGCTCGGGATGGCGTGTGGGCCCGCCCTCGCCGCGTTGCTCCAGACCAACTTTAAGGTCTTCAGCATCACATTCAATGAGGACACTCTGCCCGGATGGGTCATGGCTCTGGCATGGCTACTCTACCTGCTGTGGTTGTCGGTGTCGTTTCGAGAGCCTTCCAACGACGAGAAGCTAAATCCTCCGTTGCAGCGGACGAGCAACGGTATGCGCATTCGGACAACTTGGCTCTTTAATCTCCCTGTTCAAAGTTGATCTGTTGCATATATCCTTGCATTGTAGGGCTGGAAAATGGGGCTTTCAAAAACGCTCTCTCCCAGCCGCTGCTCACGAGCTCGTTGGAGAAGCAGCGAGACGACCACGACGATGACGAAGACAACGATGATGATGATGATCAAGAATTCAACAACAATGAGGAAGCAGGGGAGAATCATAAACCTGTGACATCCATTGTCTCTGCATATAAGTTGCTTACGCCTTCAGTTAAGGTACAGTTGTTCATATACTTCATGCTCAAGTATGCAATGGAGGTCTTGCTGGCCGAATCGAGCGTGATCACCGCATACTACTTCGTATGGTCATCGGGCAATGTAGCTATCTTTCTCGCCTGCCTCGGGCTGACCGTCCTGCCCGTGAACGTTCTCGTTGGGAGCTACCTCAGCAACATGTTCGAGGAAAGGTGAAAAACTCAGAGCAACCGCGTTTTTCTTACTTCGTTTGCTACGTAGATACGCCTAAGATGTCTTCGTCTCCCTTATCTGCGAGTGCAGGCAAGTTTTACTAGCATCGGAGATCATGGTGTGCATCGGCATCGTCTTCAGCTTCCACGTTATAATCCCTTATTCCGTTCCACAGTACGTCTGTTCGGCTCTGCTCACCTTCGTAGCTGCTGAAGTTCTCGAAGGTAACCTTCTATCTTGATGTGGTAGCAGACGCACAAGTATATCTTGGAGGAATTTCCGGCAAAATACGGAAGTTTTAAGGCTAGGGGGAGCTTGGGGGTGCTGAAGCTCCCCCTAAGTTGGATCCTCTATTGCATCTTCGTGCAACATCGAGTTGGATGCAATAGAGGATCCGGGGTCGAAAAATCAATTGTTTAGCTAGCTGATGTGCCTTCCCCTCCCCCTATCAGGCGTTAACCTGTCGCTCCTGTCGCGGGTGATGTCGTCGCGGCTTAAGAGAGGGACGTACAACGGGGGGCTGCTGTCGACGGAGGCTGGAACTCTGGCTCGAGTGGTGGCGGACGGGGCGATCACGCTGGCCGGCTACGGTGGCATGAGTAAGCTCTTAAATGTAACTCTGCTGCCTTCGTTGTTGATATGTATCTGCTCCATTGTAGCTACTTGTTTCACTTATAACTCTCTCTACTGATCGTGTACATAAATGTAAATTTTCCTTGGTCATGTAATAATCATTTTCTATTGTTACATGACTAATTTGATCTGTAATATTGAAGGATATGTTCTATGTAATTGATAATATTAAGATATTAAAATATATCCCTTCCTTTGCATCATAAACTTCAACTATTTTCAACCTATAATAATTTTAGTTTATTATTTAGTAGTATTGAAAGATTGTGATTTTTTCCCCTTTTTTTTATAAAGACGATCAATAATGGAAACGATTCCTCATTTTCCCATTGAATTACTTAAATTCCCAACTTATTAGTTGAAGGCAAACGTCTTAGTTGCGCTTTAGTGTTAATGATTATGATTTATTTTCTTTATATAGTTTAAACGTATTCTAAATTGAATGTAAAAGAAAAAGAAAATATATTACGAAGAACTGTCTCAAAATGCTTTATTTGTTTTACTGGAAAAATAAAAATTTATTGATTTCTTAATAAAAATTTATTGATTTCTTAGTAAAATTAGTGTTTCACATCTGGAAAAAATTACTAGTGAGTTTGTAGTTCAGTTTTTAGTTTCTTAGTTCATTTAAATTAGTAGGCATCTCTGCGATCTATTCAAGGGAATTTTTTAAAGTTCGAGAAGAGAGTAGGATTCATACCATGGTCTCTTATTTTTGAGAAATGAAATAATATAACTAATTTATGATATTTTCATTAAGTCGAACTTAAAAATTAGGCAAAAAAAAAATTAAACTTTTGAATCAAAATAATAAGTTTTTTTTTTTTTTAACCAAAAAATAGTAGAATTTGCAATTGCAGTATAGACAGGAAAATAGTTTTACTATCATTTTACTTTTATACAAATAAAATCAAATTATAAATTCAACGCTATGATCAATTAAATGGGAAAATTGTATATTATATTTCAAATATGTAATTATTATAACATTATATTTAAATTCATTACCTTTAAATAAAGAAATATACAGACTTCTATCTAAAATTCAAGGATTAAAAATATAATTTATTGA
Organism: Salvia miltiorrhiza; assembly: GCF_028751815.1. Taxonomy (NCBI): domain Eukaryota; kingdom Viridiplantae; phylum Streptophyta; class Magnoliopsida; order Lamiales; family Lamiaceae; genus Salvia; species Salvia miltiorrhiza. The sequence goes on from NC_080388.1 coordinate 71,292,679, forward strand.
TTCACACTAATTAAATAAGCTAACTTAATATTTTTTTAATGTAAATTAATTACACATATATATATATATTAATATAGTTAATGATATTATAATTTTGATGGAATTTTTTTTAGTAATTGATTTAGTTTATATATACATATATAGATGATCAAATCGGTCAAATTCCAGTCAACGAGTCCAAGAAAAATTAACCCAAATGTTTACATATCAATTGCATGCTGCTGCAGCACGAGCCCAAAGCAAAAGATTTTTACGACAGGGGCTTTTTTGTAATAAGCAAAAGAGAGTGGGGCGAAGTAGCAAATAGAGTCAAAGTCGCGTACTTTGAAGAAAAGTAACAGAGGGAGGAGACCCAACAAGAAAGGAATCCGACCTCCCATCGGATCTGCCGCACTCCAACTGTTTGTATAAAATCCCCAGACAACCCAAAAAACTCGAGAACAAGCACGCCAAGCAGCCAAATTGCTACTGAATTGATACAATATCGATCGATGGGGTCCAACGCAGAGTTGCCGGATGGGACGGTGCAGAACATACTGGAGCAGGATTCGTTGAAGTGGATTTTTGTCGGCGGCAAAGGCGGCGTCGGCAAGACCACGTGCAGCTCTATCATCTCGATTCTGCTCGCCAGCGTGCGGGAGTCTGTGCTCATCATCTCCACCGACCCCGCCCATAACCTCAGCGATGCCTTCCAGCAGAAGTTCACCAAGTCTCCCTCGCTTGTTAATGGCTTCTCCAACTTGTACGCTATGGTACAGTTACTCCCTTGCCACTCCCGCGATTTTATTTTTCATCTTTGAGGTTTTTGTTGTTGATTGAGTTTTGGGGGTTCAATTGGGTGGAAGTTTTTTCTGTTGTTATTTCCTCTCTCCCGAATTAAGGTATTCTTAGATTATTATGTTTATATTTTTTATATTATAAACAGTAATTTGACTGTTTTCTGTAGCGATTGGTTCGACAATTTGAATTTAATTGGATCGTTTTAGAGCTGTAAATCATAAGATCATTTTTTCTAGTTATCATTGTTTCTACTAATTTGCATTTTGTATGATTGTGGCTACTTGTTAGTGGGGGTTTTATGGTTCCTCTCTACTCATTCAAGTTGTTGGTTGTGTTCGAGTGTATAATTCTTTAAAAAAGTAAACCATTAATAGAAATATCAAAATATCTGTTTTTTCGAATTGTTTGCACATATTGTTGTGATGCATTGGAAATTGGATTGTTTGATCGTAGACATTTCATTGAATGAGATTCCTCTTCTAGGAAGTTGATCCTACTGTGGAGCATGAAGACTCTCTTGGATCAGATGCAACTGATGGATTCGTATCGGAACTAGCAAATTCTATCCCAGGAATCGATGAGGCAATGAGTTTTGCTGAAATGCTCAAGTAAGTCTGAAGTCTTTCTTGTAATTTAAGATGATATCTTTCTAAGGAAAATATAACTAATTATCATAATATTCTTCAGGCTTGTGCAAACCATGGATTATTCTGTCATAGTATTTGATACAGCTCCAACCGGCCATACCCTACGCTTGCTTCAATTTCCTTCAACCTTAGAGAAAGGGCTTGCCAAGATTATGAGCTTAAAGAACAGATTTGGTGGCTTGTTGAGCCAAGTATGATATCGCTCTTGCATTTAGTGTTCATCTATTCATATAAAAAGTTCAGTTACAGGGTGTGAGAGTCTTGAGTATGAGGTGATACTTCGTGTAAGAAGAGGGATTCTTAATAATTTTTACTAATTTAAATAAATTTGTAAGAATTGCCTGCCTCTATTGTTTTTTCTTTTTCTTTTTTTTTAATTATCAAGAGTTATTATGCAGTTTTATGTTATTTTAGGCCACAAACTAAGAACTTTACTCTTCTTTTGGGTGTATCTTGTTAGTTAATGCTAGTCTAGTTTTGCATATAAATTTATTAGAATGAAATTGCTTATGTTTTCGCTGCTCTTCATTCTCTCTCTCTCTCTCTCAACTGCTGTGGTGCTTAATAGTTTAGTTATTGATCGATAGTCTCCTATGTGTCTTGTTGATTCATTCATGAAAATAAGCTGCTCTCTCTCGGTTTTTTCATGGCAGATGACTCGCCTCTTTGGTCTCGATGATGAATTTAATGAAGATGCCATCCTTGGAAAACTTGAGGGCATGAAAGATGTGATTGAACAAGTGAACAAGCAGTTTAAGGATCCAGTAAGATCTTAAATGTCTTTTAATAGACATTTTCTCTTATATTTTTTTCCCAGAAAGCAAATTCAGTAATTGAACTATACCCATGTTTACGTCTACTGCCCTAAAAATCCTGATGCTGTACCATTATTTCTTTGGCAGGATTTGACGACTTTCGTCTGTGTCTGCATTCCAGAATTCCTCTCTCTTTATGAAACTGAACGGCTCGTGCAGGAACTTACTAAGTTTGAGATTGATACACATAATATCATCATCAACCAAGTAATTTATGATGAAGAAGGTAAACTCCTTTCCAGTATTTTCTTCCTTCCAAATCCATTTCATTACTAAATAGTTGTACTCTCCTTAGTTGTGGAGTCGAAATTGCTCAAAGCTAGAATGCGCATGCAGCAGAAATACCTGAGTCAGTTTTACATGCTATACGACGACTTCAACATAACTAAGTTGCCATTGTTGCCCCAAGAGGTATGTATGTAATATAATTTCTGATTGTCAAAGATTGCAATGATTCTTGGCGATGTATGATCAATGTCATTGATAAGTGCCGTGTAACAGGTTTGTGGGGTTGATGCATTGAAAGCTTTTTCGCCCAATTTTCTATCACCATATCAACCATCGATTACTCGAGGCACAGTGGAAGAGGTGAAGCAGAGAGTATCGGCGCTGAGAGAGCAGCTCAAGAATGCAGAAGCAGAACTGGACAGACTCAACAAGGGGAAGCAGAAGGCCTAATGTGTGTGTGTGAGAGAGAGAGAGAGAGGAGCTTTGAGGGGTTATTACTTATCAGCATGTTTCTTAAATTGAAGTTATGTTTTTTCCTCATTTTTGTTGTGCGATATACGTGACTTTGTAGTAGAAAGGAGAGTTGGGTTGACTAATCAATTGGATTTCATTCAATGTTGTATCATTTGTAAACGTGCATTAATCAGCCGGATCAACCCGTTTTTACTGTAGTCTGATTTTTTTTTTTTCTAATAAGAAATTAGGAATCGGTACTTGTATTTGTATATTGGGATTTACAATAAAGATTCTGGTGACATAAATTGTGTTTATCATCTACTATATTTTTTTATTTTTATTTTAGAATAGGGTTTATTATCTACTACTACTATTATTGGTGTTTATATATATGCATGTGACTCATGTGTATGTATTTGACAGTTGACACAATTATTTGCCTTGCATCAATGCTAAGTAAATGCTGTTAGTTACCAAGTACTTGTATTTTAGAGTTCGCTCCAATTAGTGTGTGTAGCGTGTTAGGTGAAAAAAATTAATTAATACTAATAAAATTGATATAGAAAAAAATTATGATTGAATTGAGAAGTTTGAAACATTCATACAAAAATTTGATAATTTCAGCAAAAGATTGGATAATTTGGCATCTTAGTTACGAAAAGGCCTCTGATTTCCACTCCATTTTTTTGTTAAGAAAACAAAAAACCGGTTGTTGAAGTAAATATCTGTTCATCCGTTGAAGAGTGGAGAAGCAATATGTGTCTACCTGGTGTGCGTCACGCTCACATGTATATAAGTCTCACGCACCCCCAAAAAACGATATCCACTTTTCCCCGTTTACTCACTTGAGATTCATTCGAAATTGCAGGCTACTATAACTAAGCGGTGGATTTAGGAGTTAGGGTTCTTGAAATTTCTGCATTTAATACTCGCATAATCCTGAATTCACTTGGGCTCCTTCTGGCAAAGATTCACTTTTTTGAATCACATGGAAGCTTACAAGAGATGGGTTCGGAGGAACAAAGACTACGTGCATTCTCTGGAGTCTTTAAGTAATGTAAGCCTACAAATCTTGTTTCTCCTGTTTTTTTTTTTCTATATTATAATTCTGTTTCTATATTCTTTCCGTTTTTTGGATTTTGTTTTCGCTAGTATTCTGATATTAGGGACTAATAGGAACGGAGATAGAGTTTTAAAAAGCTCAAGATGTATTTTGAAGCATCTGGAGCTTTCGGATTTGCATAAATTTTACTCCCTTATTGTGCTTTTAGAGATGCACACTGCTGAAACAAGCTTCATGGATGATCTCTAGTTGTGGCAGTACTTGAATCGCGGTGGCTGTAGAATACAAGTGATTTGTTGTTGAATACTATTCAGTTTCTTGTGTCCTTCGAGATTGGTGTTAGTTAAGCAACTTTGAATGCGTGGTGTGTGTGTGTGTGGTCTTGCCATTATTGTTTGCTATACATCATCGAAGTCCAGTAAATTGCTTACCCCATTCTTGCATCTTCTGGGTCTCATCTTGCCACTGTTTTGGATTGAATCATGTATTGTGGCGAATCTAGTGAAGTTTGAATGACCTGTGTGATGTGATCATTCATCAGTTATCACTTATTCTTATCGCTGTGGCCTAATCGTTGAATTAACACTCCATAAACGCACGTATGGGCTGAAAGAATCTTACAATGTCATGCTTTCCTTGATGTGATGTGTGTGCTAGTACTTGAAACTTCATTTCGTTTGTGGCGTATATGGCATTTATATGCAGTTTGTACCCAAGAGTTTTGTGAAACTCTTATTGCTTCTAAGAGGGTGCTTGGTTGATGGGTTTGAAGATGATGAGGGTATGGCTGTGGGCTAAAAATGTTGGTTAATAACAAAAATGGTTACATGAATAGTTTTGATATCCCATTTCTTTTATCAACGGGATATACCCTTGAATTTTGGGGGAATGAAAGCCATTCCCTTCTACTGACATATTCTTTCCCATTCCACCATTTTAACCAAGAGCAACTCAAGTTTTTGTCAGATAACTGGGATATCTTTTCTCTGCCATTTTCTCCACCCCCTTTCATATTTGTGAGTGGGATATTTTAATCCAACGACGTTGAGTTACATCAAGATACTCGTGCTGTCCCCTTATTAGATTGTTTAACTTCTATTTTCAGGGTTTAACATGGCTTCTACCGGAGCGGTTCTCCGATTCAGAAATTGGACCAGAAGCAGGTTTTGTAGAATTTCGGTAACTATGACTTCTTCTTGTTACTAACGAGAGATTTCTTGATTAGATATCCCATTCTATAATGTCTTTTTCTCGGCTCTTCCTTGCTAAGTTTTTTAATTCGCATCCATAAAACTGCACTCAGTTGGATCCATGACTTTCAGTACGAAAGTGGAAAGTCAAAGTATAAGTATTTTAGAACCAAATTTCGGAATAGTATCCATTAGAGGACAGATTAAGAGGGTGTTTGGCTAAGCTTATTAAAGAGTTCATAAGATGTAATGTCTCAAGACCTTATAAGTTATCGAAGTGTTTGGATAATTGAGCTTATAAGTTTAGAGAGAGAATTGTGAGTGAGCGAGACAAAATTGAAGAGAAATGAAATTGGAAGGGTATATAATGAAAATAACAAACCATGGTAGGGTTGTTTTTGCAAAATGATTATTGTTTATATGATTATTAACAAGTAAGTTGTGGTTGAGGAACTTATTTTTTGGGGAGCTTATTTGACAGCTCCCCCCCCCCAAGTACCCAAATGAGAAGTTTATGTATGTGGTTTAGTATTGTGTAAGAATTAAAATAGAATATATTTTAATTGCTTCTCTTGTACTTGCATCGTGTCAGTATTTCATTCCACAAAAAATCTCTTACAATTGTTCCCTTTTCCAAAATGACAGTGAATATTGCAGTGTTTTCTTAATATAGAACTATAGAAGGGGTATGAAATAAATTAAAATATTGTTAGAGGGAAGTACAACAAAAGAATTAGAGGCCTTTATTATTTCTGTACAATAATAATCTGAAAATTGCAGGAAAATAAAATATGCAGTAACTGATATTGAAAATTGTTCACAGTTTAACTGAACTCTCTATTCCTATATGACTGATTGTCATACTCAAATCATTCCTTTCTTGATGTTATCTTTTGGTTGTTAATAATTGAATATTTTCCCTCATAGATATCCCTAAATTTTGTTGCAGTTACATCAATATTGGGCATTATAACCACCATCAACGACCATATAGTCGAGACAGCTCCGAGCCATACACAATCAAGGCATGTAGAAGAGCCTTCTTCTTTCCCATTCGCATTGTGCATAACTTTACTTAAGGACTTGGAAACTCTAGTTGAAGTTGCAGCACAACAATATTATGGTGAAGAACACAAATGGAGCTTCATGGCCATTACAGAAGCAATCAAGTAATTGTCCTACTCAGAGATACTTTACTTTGAAGCTCCTTACCTTTCAGTAAAACTGTGTAAACGTTGTGACTGAGATAAAATTTGTGGATGAATCTACTACAGGGTATTGCTTAGGCTGGCAATTCTGCAAAAGAGCGGGTATAAAATGCTTTTGCATGGCGGGGAGACTATAAACGACCAGAGCGAGTCTGATGGTCTTGACTCACAGAGAAATGCGCTATCATCGAAGCCTGGACCACAAGGGGTTTCAACCATTCTGAAAAATCATCAAGGACAGCCTCCATGGAATCTTGAGGGAAGGGCGTTGTCTGCCTTAAATAGATTCGGTGAAAATGCCCGTACAGTTTCTGAGCCCACATGGTTACGCAGGGTTCAGCACCACCAGGCAGTCATGGAGCCTTCAAGTAATTTTCTCCTCATCCATTTTATTGTGGCTAAGTTTCTGCTCTGTATGTTTGTAACATGTCAACTAAACAAGCTCTTGCGTCTTAACAGCGCCAGTGGCTGAGACGCCTAGTCTCTCTTCTTTCTTGTCTGAGAAGGGTATGCCCGGGGGCTTATTTCTGACGGGTGAGGTGATGTTTATCTTAAGACCGCTCATATATGTAGTGCTTATTAGAAAATATGGGGTGCGATCATGGTTTCCCTGGCTTACTTCTTTGGGCGTGGACCTCGTTGGAAGTGGAATTATTTCATTAGTCACAACATTGTGGCACAACAGCAATGATTTTCGCTTCTCCAACAATGAGAAGAATGAGGTTAGACTGTTTATTGTTTGTTGATGTGTTTTATCTTTCCTTCAGCTTTCTTGAAATTTAACATTCTGTTTTCCTTAGTTTTGCAAAATATCACATGTTCAGTACCTCTTTCTGCTTCCATGAGTAAAATTCTGTGACCAAATATAACCTAGAAAGCTTTTCTCACGCGCACGAATTGCAGTTAAAAAGGCGGAAATTGCTGTGGGCGCTATACCTCATGAGAGATCCATTTTTCACCAAGCATACTCGGTAATACTATGTTGTTTCTCTTGCAAGATTTTATATTGCTTTAACCTCTTACTCTCCATGCACGAAAAAGGAAGAAAATTATGCTAATGTTTGTTTCATGCTTCAGGCAAAGACTTGATGGCGCTCAAAAGCTATTAGAACCCGTCCCCATTGTCGGGCTTCTAACTGGTAAGTTTGCTAGTCATGTTAGAATCCAATTAGCACCATTTTCTGGTTCAACACCCTCAAAACCTTCTCTTTTACGCGCAGAGAAACTTATTGAACTCCTCGTTGGAGCCCAGACGCGGTACACCTACATGTCTGGTTCATGACAGAAATCCTCGACGAGCTCTTCCTGTGTCTTCTTCAATGGTGAAGTTTCTGCAGGGTAATACTTGAAATCATGTTGTAACACCAAGCATCTCATAATAAATTAGAAAAACATAGTCATCTCATGTATGTTAGATATGTGATAGTAGTAGTTACATCCATTTTCTCTGTTTTTTTTTTTTTTTTTTGTCACCAAACTCTGAAATGCATTTGTAGCTTATGCTTCCATATCTATAAATAGCTATTTGTGTTCTCTCCTACAACAACTAATACATTTTTATACATGTGCATATAAATAAATTTAAATTTGAGTCATGGTCAAGATTGAAGAAAATTGACAGAGAAGGCCTATAAAAAGTGGTGGTGTGGTTGGTGATAGAAAAGTGTGGTAAAAATGGGGGTAATAGGCCCAACCCTACTACAATATAATTGGTACAAGTCCACTACTAAAATATTGCAACCCCCTTGAGCTATTATGGCCCCTACTACTACAACTACTACAAATTGCCAATATTTACCCACTACTTATTGCTACCATATAAGATCATCATTTCCCACATATGCCCTTCATTTGCATTTAAATTGTGTTTCCTTTTTCACACTTCACATCCTATTTTGGCCATTTTTATATGCAAAGTAGACGATAGATATTTCATTCGATCAATTTAAAGAGATTCCTTCTAAAAGGACACAGTGTCATTGAAAACACTCTATGCTTTATGCTTATAAGTCGAGTATCATCGAAATGCCCCATTAAATTGAACTGCAAAAGATAAAGGAAAAAACAAACTAAGAAACTGCTTCAGAATAAACAAAATCAGAGGCTTTTAACCTATAATTCTAGGAGTAGAATAAGGGTACCCGGCTTCTAAAATAGTACTGTATTTCATTTACTCAAACAAAAAAAATTTCTTTTGTAAATATTCAATTTAAATCTTAATAAATAAATACTCTTACTTACTTCCAGCAAGATTATGACACAATTGTCTTATTCGACATCTACAAATAGTGCATCACTTTTTTATGGAACATGACCCTAAACTCTATCTTTGTAATTCAACCTCACAAGCACCACTTATTTAGTTATTTACCAAAAAAAGTCACTCCTTGGTTATACTCAATTCTTATAATTCAACTTAAACCGCTCACTATTCAACACAAGGATCCTTTCTCCACTAAGGGTATATGTTCTCTTTGGTTGTAAATTTATCATTAGAAAGAAGAGAAAAAAAATTATCCCATTTAATCTCTCCTTTCTTTTCCTCATTTTCTACAAAAGAGAATTTCACATTTTTTCATTCATCTTTTTCACTCCAAAGAGTGATAATATTATCACATCAAATAATGTGATAATAATATCCCTCATTGGAGTGAAAATGAAGAATGAGAAATGTTCAAATTCTCTTTTCTAGAAAGTAATGAAACAGAAATGAGGGATTGAAAGAAAGAAAGAAAGAAAATTATTACCCATTTTTTCATAATCTATACTATTATACTATAGGAAAGTTTTCTGCATGAAAACTTCCCGCAAAAAACACATCTTCCATGCAAAAAATATTATTTTATTATAAATAATATTTTATTACTTATTACTTATATTAATTAACTCCATGTCACTCCATATTCCCACCCACTTTTTCTGACTTGCAGACACTAAAAAGGGCGCATGCTGCTTTAAACTCACTTTTCACCTTCATACTCAACACAATTCTGCAATCAAATATAATAACATAATGAAATATATAACCTTCATAATTTAAAAAAGATAAATGTGTCAGATTTTTGGCATGCTGCAGATTGAAATGCCCCAAAATACCTGCCTGAATTTTTTAAATTTCAATACTAACAAATCATATATATATAGAACATAAGGCATATATAATTTTTTTTCAACAGCCTCTTGCATTCTACATTCAAATCCAGAGTTGAAATCCTCCAGTTGGTAAGCATATCTAATAGTTAAAAGTTGTTGCAGATTCATAATGTCATTGTTAGTGTAGTATCTTAAGAGATGTAATGTTTATATATTACATTATAGCTGCTACAGTTTCAATATCTAATAACTAAAAATGGTTGTAGATTCATTGTGTTCAAAAACCCCGATGGTCGGAATGCGGTCACTCTTCAACGAGCTTCGCCCTATGGCAATGTCACCTGCAGTTAAAGCGAGATTGATAAGATGTTAATGGCATGCCTTCAACCAAAAATGATGAGCTAAATAGTTTTGAATGCATATTCCATGATATAGAGGTGTGATTTATATATCAAAGTTTTATAAGATGTTATAGCATGCCTTCAACCAAAAATGATAAGCTAAATAGTTTTTAATGCTTATTTTGAGATTGGGACATAATCCGTAAGATCTATTATGTACTCCCTGAAGTCAGTTTTTGTTGGTCATATTAGGCTGTTTCTTGGGACTACCAACCCATATGATAAATTAGTCGTCAGATATATAAGAACAAATATTAGCAGTTAAGACTTAAGAGTATATTAAAAATTCTTTAGTTGTGCTCTCTAAAAAAAATTACTAAATAATAGTACTTCAACTACAATATTTGAATAAAAAAACATTGAAAACGTGGGGGATTTGGATATGATTAGAAGTGGAATGACATGTAACTGTGTAAGCGCGTGTGATGAATGAAGAATTATTGGGTGTGTCTTTGTTCCCCACTTCAAAGTGTGCATCACATTCATATACACACCAATTTTCTAATTCTCCACCAATTTTTCTCTATTAGAAAACAAGAGAAAATCACAATTTTTACATGAGATTTTAAAACAAATGATTACACGTCTTTGAAGAATCTCTCCGGGGCGCGCTTTGTAAGATTTTAGTTTATCTATTTGAAACATATACAAACAAAAGACATGTAACAGTTTATATATAGAACATAAGGCATATATATTTCAAATGAATCAAAATAGATTGATTATTGATGAGCTACAGTATGATCGCGTTGCCCTTGAAAAGGAGTATCGAGAGTTCTCGCAAAAGTGTACAGATGAGCAACGTCATGTCCATGATAAAGTATTAAGTGCAGTGAACTCGAATTCTGGCGGAATGTTCTTTCTATATGGTTATGGAGGTACTGGTAAAACTTTTGTTTGGAATGGATTATCTGTTGCACTACTTTCAAAAAGTGATATTGTTATAAATGTTGCTTCAAGTGGAATAGCTTCTCTTTTGTTGCCTGGCGGAAGAACAGCACATTCACGCTTCAAAACTCCAATCAATGCAAATGAAAACTCAACGTGCGATATAAAACAAGGCAGTGATCTTGCTAATCTCATAATAAGAGCAAAACTTATCATTTGGGATGAGGCACCTATGATGCATAAATTTTGTTTTGAAGCATTGGATAAAACTCTGCGTGATATAATACGTTTTTCCTGCCCCCATAGCTATGATGTTCCATTTGGAAGTAAAGCAGTTGTTTTTCGTCATTTAAAATATTGACAATATAACTATAAAAAAAATTAAATCTCGTGCATCGCACGGGCGTAACACTAGTCACAATAACAAAGAAGTTATCTAATTAATATGTATACAAATGATTAATTACATGGAACATGATCTAATGTATAATGACCCAACCTTCCGGTGCGGTACAGATTAAGCAACTTGATAGCTACTCGACTATAATTACATTCTTTTGTTTCTAAAGGAAGATGAAATACCTTCTGCAAAACCTCAAACTCTCCTTGAATTAGACGAGCTAGATCTTCTCCATCTTCCGTACAACCACCAAACGATGAAACCGAGTCAAAAAGTGTGCGTCGTACATTGTTGACAATGAAATCCTGCATGCGTTCAAGATCATCACAGTCAGATCACACTGCACAAGTAAGTTGAGTGGCAACAGCTAGCTAGCGTTGCTAAGTGACGGTTTGTTTTTAGTCTGAACGTTAATGTGTACCTGAGTGTGATCAGTCGGATACTTCTTCTTCTGCTTTTTCCCCAGACTCAAACTACCATCACCAGTCAATGCCACTCCAGCTTCAGAGCTTGATAACTTCGCCCATTTCTTGTACTCCTCACCAAGGTTAAGGATGGAGAGAAAATATTCTGCGAGATTTATTTCACCAGCCACACTATCTTTGATTGCTCCTGTAGTTTAGTAGCAAAAATCAGTGAAAGTGTCCAAGGAATATTCATATGAATGAGGTTGGTTAAAACAAACATGTATATGCTGTTTATATATGTTGCATATTCTTCTGGTCTCCACTTCTCTTTCTTATTTTTGTTCTTTTCTGTTCAAGTGCGCTGTCCTATACCTCTCTGTCTCTCTCTTGGGATGGGCAAGCAGTCGCATATCTAATCTTCTTCTCTAACTTTGAAAGAAATAGAGGAAGGGTGATCATACCTGTTACAGCAAGCTTAGAACAGACCTCATCATCAATCACGTCAGGAGGCAATACACTTGGGGTGTCGAGAACAAATATATTAGGGTGGCTAGCGATCTGCAATAGAAAGAAAGTTGAATCATCAAATGTCAGAAATCACATATTTGACCTACACGTGACATTGCTAGCAAAAAAAAATGTGAAGAATGAAAGAAGATCACCACATATCTGAATTTATGATTCCTATCATAGGTTGGATTAGGTAAAAATTATACAGTAAGTTATATATCCTAAACACCAGCTTAATAATAGAGTGAAGTGAACACACCAACCTTTTTAGGCAAACATAAGAAGTAACTCATTAAAGATGACTCTTTGGAGGAAGATCCATTTAGAAACAGCATAACAATGTAACGGGATAGAAGGTTAACCTTTAAACTGCTTATACTTTTTGTCTCCCCGGGCTGTGGAGTCACTACAGAGTGTTTTAGCCTCCCTTTCTCTTCAAATCAATGAAAACCACATGTATTGGAAGATCTCTTTGATAAAATGAGTAAACAAGTACAGAAAGAACTTTGGAATTGAAAGATCACAAAGCAAAGTTGAGTTTCAACTCAAAGAAATAAGCACCTGCTGCAGAAATCCTTCCGACCTGATGCAAAGAGTTGGCTAATGCAGATTTCCCCACATTGGGAATACCGACTAACATTAAAGTTATTACATGCGCACGATCATCCTTCTTTTTTAATTCTCTAACTCTTGCTTGGAGGAAGGTCAAAAACTGCAGTTTGTTAAATGATATCTATGACAACCAGATCCGAGAGGTCTGCCATTTGAACATTGAACATTAAGTTTTAATAGAAAATTTCAACAGAGATTATGTCATCAACAAATAGAAATATAGAATAGTGACAGTTCTATTCAAACTTACTATGATACAAACCTACTAAAACTCCCAGTAATTCACTAGAACCTTTGCAAGTAATCAAATCTCATTGCATAAATATTGTACATTTACCTCCCTAATATTGTCCCTATTATGTGAATTTACTCCAAAAGCCATACATTTTTGTTTCTCAAAAAACCTCAACCATTCCTGCGAAAGAGATTCGAAAACGAAAAGAAAACAACTCAGACCAAATATTCCATTATAATTTCAAAGTTGTGTGAAGTCCAGATCAAAAACATCATTTACCTATATGTAAATTTTAACTTCTTCCCCATACTAAAACAACATATTTCCATAAACCTTAAAAAGCATGGTATTCTCGAAGAGCAAAGCCAAAAAAGGAGATAAAATAAAATACCTTTGTTTGGGAGCGATCAGCAAGGTCCGCCTTATTCAGCACAATGATCCGGCAAGCGGAAGGAATCTTCCTCAATTGCAAATATTCCGATGATAATGGAATCTGAAACGAGAAACAAGGAGATATAAGCAAATATCAACTCTGTTTCATTACTCATGGAACTTGTGCTCGCAGTCATTTCATAAAAGCATCTCATTTCACAAAGATGTCTCCGGCAAAACCAGCAGTAAAACAACTTTGATGAATAAGAACAAATATTGAGGCATTTCGGCAAACATGTTATAGGCATGCACAGGCAAAACGTACCCGGGCATCTCTCACTTCGAGAATAAGATCGACGAGTGGGATGCGCTCCTCTATGGCGCGGGCAGCGGCCGCCATGTGAGGAGTGTACCACCACTCGGAGCCTCTGCTTTTCGCCACCGCCTTCACTGATTTTCCAATGGCTCCAAATACACGCTCTCTTGCCGCCATTGGCGTGACTGTTGTCGATCAGTTATGGCGAACCGAAATTTCGGTTACCCAAAACCCAAATATGCCCAATTTCAATAACCGTTCCCGAATCGTTTGGGATGATCGGTTGCCCAATAACCGATGCGGTTATTTGGGTATAAAAATCACGTCATGATTCCCAGCATCACTAAAATAGGACAAGAAATTTTGAACCAATCATGTGAGCTGAAAAAAGGTGAAAAATTGAACAATGAAAGAGTGCTTTCAAATTCCAGTTCATAATTCTAAAAGTAATGCACAAAATTCCAGTTCATAATTCCAGAAGTAGCACAATACGACTGACAAAGAGAAATTCCAGTTCATAATTCCAGAAGTAGTCGAAAAATTCCAGTTCATAAATATCACAAAAAACTTGAAATTGAAGAATGAAAGAGAGAGCTTGCCATGTGCGTGAGTTGCGAGCGGCGGCTCGTGGCGGAGCGGCGAAACTGGAGTCTGGCGATTTACGAGGTCGCGTAGGAGGGCAGCGGCACGGGGGACTTGCGGCGGCGTCGCCGACGAGAGATGAGATAGAGGAGGTAGGGCGGTAGTTCAGCAACGGGGGGTCTGGAAGTTCTTCCAATTGCAGAATTAGAAATATAGGACTTCAATTTCAAATAATTATTAGTATAATTTACAAATTTATAATATATATATATATATATATATATTAAATATTTATCAATTATTGGGTTAATCGATATCCAAAATTTTTTTGGTGATAAAAAGAGACAAAAAGATAGCTATTAGACTATTAAAATTTGTTAGCTCTCCCCCATCTCATCCCCTAAAAAATTACTACTACTTCAGTTCAACAGAAGTGTGGCACGTTGAGTTCGTTACGAATTTTAATAAAAATTTGATAATTACTCTATTCATCCTATAAAAATGTATTATTATTATTATTATTATTATTATTATTATTATTATTATTATTATTATTATTATTATTATTATTTTGACACATCCCATAAAAGTGTGTATTTTTCTTTTGGACACTGCCCCGCCACAAACTCCTTACTTTTGTAGATTTACTAGTGTTACGCCCGTGCGATGCACGGGATTTAATTTTTTTTATAGTTATATTGTCAATATTTTAATATATATAAAATATAATAAATAGTCATACTATACGTGTATTACCATTTGATAATCTATAATTTTTAAAATTTAAAGAGCCATATAGTATCTTATTACATCATATATATCTTATAAGTATATGTTAATGATGTATTTGGGAATTTCATACATTAAAAGTGTATAAAGTACTCAAATGTATATTTAAGCATATAATCTTATATTTTAAGATTATATCGTTAATGAAAAAGTAAATTTAACTTAAAATAAATAAAGAAATAATAGACAAATAAATTTAAAACATATTGTTCTTTGTAAATATATAGAACAATGTAGTCAAAAGTAGAATATTATATATTTTGCAATACTTCCTTGTATACAACATTTGTAGTAGCAGTTTTTTTGTTGTCATCATCATTTTCACAAATCAAAATTTTTAAATCATTATGATTTGTGACACGTGAAACTGCTACATACAATTGGCCAGGACTAAAAACAGGTTTTTTTAAAAATAATCCAACGTGGGACAATGATTGACCTTGACTTTTATTTATCATCATTGCATAAGAGACTATGATTGGAAACTGTTTTCTCTGGAATTTGAACGGCAATCTTGAATTTGTGACACATGAAACTGCTACATACAATTGGTCATTACTAAAAACAGGTTTTTTAAAAAATAATCCAACGCGGAACAATGATTGACCTTGACTTTTGTTTATCATCATTGCGTAACAGACTATGATTGGAAACTGTTTTCTCTGGAATTTGAACGGCAATCTTGAATCCGATGGTGTCAATGACATTCTTGGTATGAAAACTTTATTTCCAACATTCTGACCAGCTATAACTTTAGCTTCCAATACGTGGCTATGAAGTCTTGTAATAACCAATCTAGTACCATTGCACAAACCATTTGCATGATCTATATTTCTCAATAGCATGACTGGAGTTCCAACTTTCAAATATAGTTCATGATTGGGGACACCAGAACATTTAAGACTATTTAAGAACTCTGGCGTGTGTATGTCCTGGAGCAAAGATGAAGTTGAATCTGTTGTGCATGTCCTATCTGAGCTCAAATACTTTCTGCCTTCACACTCATTCAATGACACCATATATTGATTGATGGACTCAACCACATTTAGCGTGGGCGCCAAAATAGCTCGTTCCTACAAATAGGTCGAATTTTCAGTGCAATTGCTGGATGCCTAATAAATCTCATCGACAATAGCTGCAATAGGATCTCCTGAATATTTAATAAGAATTTCATCTGAAAGCTCAATCTCAACTTCACCATCATTTGGACCTCCTATTGTTCCATCTCCTATACTTGCTATCCACTTCGCAAATTGTTCCAATTGTATTGATTCTTCATTTGTGCATGCAGTTTGAAGTCTTATGTTCTTTGTCAATCTTAAGACAATGCAACTCTTCTATAGATATGAAGACTTGATTGTTGCGTTCACAACATCTTGTCTGGTACCTTTAGGAACTACTGCTAAAATTTGACGAAAGTCTCCACCAAAAACAATTGTTTTACTTCCAAATGGAACATCATATCTATGAGGGCAGGAAAAATGCATTATATCACGTAGAGTTTTATCCAATGCTTCAAAACAAAATTTATGCATCATAGGTGCCTCATCCCAAATGATAAGTTTTGCTCTCATTATGAGATTAGCAAGATCACTGCCTTGTTTTATATCGCACGTTAAGTCTTCATTTGCATTGATTGGAATTTTGAAGCGTGAATGTGCTGTTCTTCCGCCAGGCAACGAAAGAGAAGCTATTCCACTTGAAGCAACATTTATAACAATATCACCTTTTGAACGTAGTGCAGCAGATAATCCCTTCCAAATAAAAGTTTTACCAGTACCTCCATAACCATATAGAAAGAACATTCCGCCAGAATTCGAGTTCACTGCACTTAATACTTTATCATGGACATGATGTTGCTCATCTGTACACTTTTGCGAGAACTCTCGATACTTCTCTTCAAGGGCAACACGATCATACTGTAGCTCATCAATAATCAATCTATTTTGATTCATTTGAAATATATCCTCATTTGAAAATGGCATGCTTGGAAAATCACCTAAACTCTTACCCAAACTACACAACAACTTCTCAATCTCGATCAAAACACAATTTTTTATCTCATCCTCAGTAAGTAGTAAATCTGAGATATTATTTTTAAAAAAATTAAAATCTAAAGAATATATGATGTTGTAACACCCATGATTTTCACTACAGTATATATTATTAATATTATTTTTATTTTCTATTATTTAAAAGAGGAAAGAGAAAAGAATCATAGAGATGAGATGAGGTATTATTATAATACCTTGAGCTTTTAATTCAATGATTGCATAATTTGAATAATTAAGTGTTCTTGCATCCTTTATTAATTTTATTTTTGGAAGCAAGTTTATAATTCCTAGTTAAAGGGATTATTTTATTATTTTCAGAGATGAGAATAGTGATAAATACGAAATATTATTAGTCGACTTATTGCTCGACTAATTGAAGTGACAGTGACAGATGTTATTTAATTATTTATTTAGGAGCGCTCTTATTTTAATAGTGATGATTTATTATTAAACCATGAATATGAGATTTATTATTATTTTTAATTATTGATATTATTTTTTAAATTATTCAATTGTGGTTTTATATTATTAAATCATGAAAGGAATGTTAAATTATTTTGTGAGAGTTAGTTACAGTGAAGAATTTTAAAACCCCTAATGGGCCGATCAGTAAGGGAAATGAGGTTTGAATTATATTGCTCATTTCAATAATTGGATTTAAATTTTTAATGTTTGAGATATGTATTTATTTATTGTAAAGTGTGATATTTGAATGGCTTATAGAGAAAGTCATTGTTTTTTCTTATTCCTATCCCAAGAGTGACGACCCTTTTCCCATTTTCTTAATCTCCATTTCTTTTCCTCTATTCATTAAGAGCATCTGCAATGCATCTACTCGAGCGCCTACTCGAGTAGTGCGTTGCACTCGAGTAAGGCGTTGCGGGGGGCCTTACTCGAGGTCTACTCGATCCTTCGAGTATGCACGAATAATTTAATATTTTTTTTTTAAAATTCTCTTCTCCTCTTTAAAAATTTCTCTCTCCTCTTTAAAAACTAAAAAAATCAAGTAGGCTATCAAGTAATCCCATTGCAGCACTACTTACTCAATGTGATCCTCCCCTATCAAGTAAGCCTCATTGCGGATGCTCTAAGCTTTAAGAAAATACCTTCAATTATCCTAGAATCTGTTCGCGAAAACATTTCAGGTGAGAATTCTCAAGGTCATGAAGCTATTTTTGTGTTACAATTAGAAGAAAAAAAAAGGAAAATTCATCAATTCTTCATCCCCTGTTTTTCCGAAAATTTAGATGTTAAGGAGAATCATCTCTCTTGTATTATGTTCGTTCCTACATGCTTTGAAGTTAGTAATTACTTAGAATTAAGTAATATGATGACAGGAATCAAAGCCCTACCCCGAAGCCCTAATTTTCAGCTTCTTCCATGAACCCTAGAATCTATTCACTTTATATTGTATCAATTGGCTATATATATATATAGGGGAAGTCTAAAATAAGAACGCTTCTTAAAATATAAATTAAGAACCATTTTCAGCCCTTAGATCATCAAGATCTACGGTTGATTCATCATCTTGTTGGATAAATTCATGGTCCTGAGTTCGAATCCCAAAGGTAGCAAAAAATTATTTTTCGCAATTCATACCTTTATACAGTTTATTCATGCGTGTTATACATAAGATTCATGCATTTTTTATGGTTCGTAATTCTTAAAATAAGGGTGGTTTATTGAATAACCGCCCCCTATATATATGTGTGTGTGTGTGTGTGTGTGTGTGTGTTTCTATGTATGTGAGGAAATTATTGAGATTATCTGGGTATTTATTCAAAAGAAATCGTGATTTCCTAATAAGTTTAGTTTAGGTGAATTGGTGAATTTGAGAATTCTTGATGTAAGATAGTTATATGTTTGAAGCTTGTGTAATTGTACTCTTGGGATTGTTAAATGTGATTATATGATAAGAAATTAGAGATGTTGGGGCGATTAATTGTGTTATAATTTGCTTGCTTTGTGTTGATGAGTTAAACATGAGTTAAATTTCAAGCTAAAGCATGCTAATGTGTAGTAAGATGATGTAATTGAGTTCCTATGGTTTGTATTTGACAAAAGTATGAATTATATGTTAAGTTGAAAAAAAGGGGCTTTGCTGTCAGTTTTCGGCTTGACAGGGCAGTATGTTTTGAGGTGCTTCTGATGGTGTTCTCGTAGTCTAAATAACTTGAAATTTTTACTGTAATAACTTCAGCATGAGTGGTACGTGTTTGCAAAATTTTAGCTAAATCCAACACCCTTAGATGTGTCAAACAATTTTCTGAAATGTACTGCGCAAAGCAACGTAGTTTAGTGGCAGATTCTGCCTTTTGTGATATAACTTCTCATACACTTGATGTATTGTATTTTTGTAACTTTCTAATAAAAATAGACTTTGAGAGATTTCTAAAAATGTAAAGCTTGTATTTTTCTTTAAAGAGGTTGATTTTATATGATATTTCAAAGTTGAGATTCATATATGATTACATATTTGAATTACTTACTTGGGATCAACAGATAGTTGAGTAGAACTATGCTTAAGTTATTTGGCTGAGCTTATAAGCTTTTAAAACAACTTATAAGTTGTTTAGGAGTTTATAAGCTCCTTCAAAATGTTTGCCAAATAAGTTCCCAAAGGGCTCCCCAAAAAATAAATTTCTCTACTCAACTTATTTTCTCATTATCTCATAAGCAACACTCATTTTATAAAAATAATTTAACTATAATTTTTTATTTTCATTATATATCATTCTAATTTATTTTCTTTGATTTTTTTTCTCTCTAACGAAAATTCTCTCTCACTAACTACAAATTTTCTATTTAGCTTATAAGGTAAATTACCCAAACACTTTGATAACTTATAAGCTACTAAGAAACTATATCTTATAAGCTCCAATAGCTTATAAGCTCTTTAAAATAAGCTTAGCCAAACACCCTCTTATTCATAGATATATATCCCACTAAAAAACAATATGCTAGAATTTAATAATTTATTGTATCATCGTCACCATTATATAATACAATTTGAGATTCTTTACATTCACTTAATTTTAGGTCTTATGTGACTTCACGAGGAAATTTTATTTTAAATTTTTGCAATTCTAGAACATCTAACTTAATCATATAGATCTAGGTGACTTCATTATACATCGACGTGGCTTTATCATTCTTTATTTTATTTTTACCCCAAAAAACACAAAATCTCTAGCCACAACACAAACACTCCACGGTCCCCGACCCTTTCTTTCTTCACCTTCAATGGCTACTACAGTCGCTGCCAATGGTTGTCCCGTCACATTTTTTCAACGTCGATCGCATTCGAGACTCCGATCTAAATGAAATACAAATATGAAGGAATTCTTATTTGAATCAAAAAATAAGAAAGAAGGTGGAGATGTCAGTTCTCGTATCGGACGAAGAATTCCAGTGGTGCTCAAACGATGTGGCACTTTTGCGGAGAAGGCGAACGATTTTAGTTGTGGAGTATACAATCAGATAGCTCCGCCTTCACCGCCTCCATAACTCTCGAGCAGACGTGCAATCTCAACGAACAAAAGTATGTTTGTCATCGGCAGAGCACTCCTCTCTCCAGCAACAGAATTCCGAGATAAATGCTTTGCTTGAACAGCGCGATGCTGGAATTGCAGAGCTGAAAGTCAAGACCTACATTTCAGGGCATAGTCATCTCTAAATCCACCCCCACATTCCAACACCTTCAATTAGAATTAGCCATCTGCAATCGCCACTGTCTCCTTCTCTGATAGGCTACTACGCGACCGTTGGGCCAGAAATCGCCATCACCGTTGTTGTCGGGCTCATATGCCATGGTAGGTATTCTAATAGAAAAGATTATATTTGCAAATTTAGAATAATTAATGCTCAATTTTAGTAAGAACAAATTTTGAAAATTATAAAAATATATACAATCATTAGGTAAATGTTTAACAATGGAAATTTTTTAACCTAGATTTTTAGTTATAAATTCATTAGTTCACTTTAAAGTAAATTCTATGGACTTTCCACACTAAGGCCATGTTTGAATTCCATGTTATGATTAGGCAATATAAAATAAAAGTGAGATAAAACAAAAGATAAATTGAAACATGAGGTATAGTTTAACATGTTTGGTTTAAAAGAAGGCCCATTGGATTAATTTTATGTTGTGTTTGGTTTAGAAAAATAAAACCCATATTAATCGTTTGTTTTACTTCTACAACCTTATTAATATTTATATTTACAAAAATATCAGGCGAATCTTCTAGATTGTAGGGTTTCCTTCCACATATTTTCTTCCAGCAAAAAGTTGACCAAAAATGCTCCAAATATTCCTGCACCAAAAAATTAGTAATTAACCCTAGAGATTTTTGGTGAAATTCAAACCATAAAATTATATTCAGTTGTGGCCCATTATAACCAACGGAAAAAATTGGGAAAAGTACTATTGCTAATAGCAATCCACAGAAATGGTGAATTTTATATAATGAAATAAGGAGAAGGCTGAGCTACCTCAAACAATGTTCGATCAGTACCACCAGTTATATTCCACACAATTCCAGTAGCTCTCTCTATACCAATATCAAGCAAAGGATCATGTAATGCATTTAACACAGCATCTCTAGCCCAGGTTTTGTCCTGCATTATATAAAAATTAAAAATAAAATTCCAACTTTTTTTTTTTTCATGAGTGGTGTTTTATTGCACTTGAAGAAATAAAGCATCAGATGGGAAACTGCTGCAAAACAAAGGATCCAGACTACAGGTAAATATGCTTTGATTTTAATCTGGAATCCTGAAATCTTGGGGGAAAATAATATATCTCTCTCAACCGTTTGTTTATGCCTTTTCTGAAGAAAATGAAAGAGGAGAAGCAAGCTTGTGATTTTACCTTTGCATCGGCTGATTAATGCTCACTGCTATACTGCTTCGAGCGACCCTCGTTCTTTGTCAATTCTGGAAGCAGGCTGATAATCGATCCTTGGCCGGAACTTAGTGTTCTGTGATTTTGATTTGCAGGAAATGAGTGAAGAAGCCCACTTGAGATTGAGCTGCGATTCTTCAATCCCGTCCTCCCCGACTCACAATTTGGTAGATTTTCCAGCGATTAAATGCGGCGGCGAAGGGGTGCGGATTTACGGCGGCCGGTGAGGCAGAAGTACCCGAATGTGTGCTGGACGCTTTTGTGGGTTCGTGGTTCTGCGTTTGTGAAGAATAGTTCTCGTTCAAAACTGATCCTAGGGTTCTACAAATTTTGTTGCAAATTCTGATTTTTCAATTATATGGAGAGAGTTTTTTGGTCAAAATTTTTCTAATCTGGATCCACTTCCTTCTCAATATTACAAAACGGAGGGGGGGTCTACGATTTCTAATCTGTAGAAACGCTGAGTTTTTCACACGGGCTGACACTTATCATGGGCTTTTGCTTTAATATGTTATTGAAACCAAACATTATTTTGAGCCCACATATATCCCTAATCTTGGGGTTATAAGCCAAACCAAACTAGGCCTTAATCAATTAATATTCAATCGACATTAAAAGCTATATAATCTACAATTTGGTTCTTAAAATTGAGTAGGATCATTTAAATTTTGATATGGAGAAATCTAACAATGGAAAACTATTTCCAAATCCATCAACCAACATTGAAATCAGACGATCAAACCTAGCTTTCAAACACCCAAAATTTATTCAAAAATATATTTGCATGCTATTTCATTAGTTAAGTAATATCCACATCCTTCCAATTTATAATGACACAATTTTATTTTTAATTTATTACATTATAAATGATACTCCATCCGTCCACAAAAGAATTTCATATTTTACATTTTTCACACGTCCACAAAAGAACTTCCTATCTATTTTTGGACTATACCCCACCACTTACTTTTCACATTTTTATCACTCGTAATACGAATTAAAATATTTTTCCACCATTCTCAATACGCTTAACAATTTTTTCTCCACACTCAATACATCCAACAACATTTGTCTTCAAACTCGTGTCACTTTCTCCTAATTTTTTTTTTCGTGAACGACGGAGGAAGTATATTTTAAAAATTATATGTTATCTCTATCTACTCTACACATATCAAATAAGTGACCTCTATTTATTCTAAATTCTTAACACATTATTTTTAATCTTCATAGTCTATTATTTAAAACTGTGAATAGGCGAAAGTACCCACTTTTATAACTTGTCTTACAAAAGTACCCACCCAAGTCAAAGTCCAAAAAGTCAAAGCCGACATGCTTGGTTTTTTGGAAAAGCAGACCTGACATGCTTCGATTTTTGTAAAATGTCTAACTCACGTCAATTTCACAAGTTAAAAATGTGATGAAGAGACAATAATTGCCCAACTCACGTCACTTTCACAATCTAATGTATACTGTATGTTTGAAAATTTATAAAAAAATTAGCTTACGTTTGCGTTATAAAAACATTAGTAAGAGGACTAAAAATTTCACTATTATGTATATTATGCAACAAAAAAATATTCAGAAACCAATGAAACAATTAGCCGCCGGAAATTCATAGCCGTGAACAGTAGCCGGCGGTCCAAAATATACACGGCTACTGGTCAGCGGCTATGAACTTCCGGCGGCTAATTACTCCATTTGTTTCATAATATTTTTTTTTTTGCATAATATACATAATAGTGAATTTTTGAGCCCTCTTAGTAATATTTTATTTAAATTTTTAATTTTATTTTTTTTATATTACAAGAAGTATACAGTGATGTCAAATATGAGAGATACTGAATCTGCAAAAAATTGGATTATAGTGGGGTAAAAATACTCACTTTATGCATGATTTGATTGAACACAAAATAATACAGTAAACACATAAAATAATAGGCTATTTTTGAAGAAAACACTTGAAACTCCTGAAATGTAAACAAAAAAATATTTGAGCTCTAAAAAAACAATTAGCCGCCGGAAATTCATAGCCATGAACAGTAGCCGCCGGTCCAAAATATACACGGCTACTGGTCAGCGGCTATGAACTTCCGGCGGCTAATTACTCCATTTGTTTCATAATATTTTTTTGTTGCATAATATACATAATAGTAAATTTTTGAGCCCTCTTAGTAATATTATATTATAACACGAATACCTTAATTTAGAGTTTTTATTTAAATTTTTAATTTTATTTTTTTTATATTACAAGAAGTATACATTGATGTCAAATATGAGAGATACTGAATCTGCAAAAAATTGGATTATAGTGGGGTAATAATACTCACTTTATGCATGATTTGATTGAACACAAAATAATACAATAAACACATAAAATAATAGGCTATTTTTGAAGAAAACACTTGAAACTCCTGAAATGTAACCAAAAAAATATTTGAGCTCTAAAAAAACAATTAGCCGCCAGAAATTGAAAGCCGGTCGTACTAGCCGTGTGAAATTTTTCACACACGGCTAGTGAATCCGGCTACGATTTTGTGGCGGCTAATATTTTTTTTGGGACCAAAAAATCATTTTGAAGTAATACATATGGTTGTAAAATTTTTTACCTTGTTATGAATGTTTGAAAGTAACATATGTATCCCTTTTTGTGTATTTCTATTTATTTGTTAATGTTTTAGTCAAAAAAGTACATGTCCACATGAAATAAGAGATAAGGTGACTGCACAAATTTGGATTGTAATGAGGCTTTAATGCTCACTTTCTGCATGCATTTGATTGCACATTGAATTATAGATTAAAGTGTACTGAATGAATGAACAATACATTTCACGTGAATTTGTACAAAGGAATCTAATATTAGTCTATAATGGCTGCATTTGTGAATGAGAAAACATAAATCCAAATACTCGTAGAAAGAGCATTCAGTTAAAAAATTGAGAAATTGAAACCCTCAAAGATTTGAGAAGTGGTTTGTGCGATAGTTGGTGCAATTGGTGTTCAAATTCTACTTGAAGAGGTGATTTTCTTATATATTGTTTGTGTAATTAATAGTTTAAATGTTTTATGTTATATTTATGAGAATTTTTAAAGCGTTTATGCATATTTTAATACTACATTTTATGTGTTTTTATAGATGGAATTCGTTAGATTCATATATGTGAGATACAACGGACTCGTCGATGGTATACACTATGTTGGTATACATTATGTGGTATACATTATGTATAGCGATGTGGCTGCCCAAGCCGGGAATAACCTCAAGACCCCAAGTATATAGAGCCCAAGAAGGCCCATAGAAGTGGTACTTCCATTCTTCCGACATCTTCTTCATCCTGAAGTTCAAGCGATTATATGCCGCTGCACCCCAAGGAAATGTGGAGAACTCCGACAAGTCCTCCGCTAAAGCCCACGTCCAGATCTCCACGGGTCGTGGCATGTCCACGCCCAAAATAAATGCGTGTAGCACCAATAGGTGGGCCACACGCAGTGCTATCGAGCCATCGGGGTCGTCAATCTCCGTCCACTGCTCAAAAAAAATGCTTGCCAACTCCTTAACTGACAAGCGCCGCCCGCCACAAACTCGTCTGTATGCTACATTACTATTCAAATTGTGGCGGGCTGTTGGATCGAAACGATGTTGCCCAAATGACAATCCGATTACAAGAGCGAAAGCGGCGTGATCAAGGCAAACCTTCTGGCCGTTGATGTAGAACCACATCACATCGTCACTATCCAGCAGATGACGAGAGACAATATGATGCAATGCCATGTTGCACCTGTAGCCTGGCTCCCAATCCAACAAATGTCCAAAGCAACCCTGCCTGAACGTATTCTCCAGTGCGTCGCCCCCAATTTCCCTCAGTCGCTCGGGTACCAGGGACAAATAACTGGTCTTGTAGTAAGAACTGATCTGCGTCCCGGGGCGATTTATTGTGTCGGGCCTCCGATAACCGATCTATTCAATACCAAAAATTTATCAATTAAAAAGCCAACATATAATTAATTAAGAAAAATAACACAAAATTTAATAATAACATAACTAATTCAACCAAATAGAATTATTATTAAATAAATAATTCACGAAAATAATTATGTACATGTAGAGGATCTTCTCGTTACTTTAATAATTATGCACTACCCAATTCAATTCTTTGGCATCTCAGCTTATTTAAATAATTGAAATGATTTTAAAATTAAACTAAATCAAATTATATACTAAGTAATTCACAAATAACATAACTAATTCAACAAAAATGACTACAACAAAATAACATAAGTAATTCACGTCCCAACAAAATAATTAAACATAATGACTACAACCAAAATGAATATACAACCAATAATTAATTATTTTCGTCCCAACATAAGTAAATTCCGTCCCAATAATTAAACAATGTAATTTTCGTCCCAACATAATTAATTCACGAACACAAGTAATTCGAATTAAACAATCCGGTCCAAAAAAATTCACGAAAATAACATGCTTCTACTTGTTGTGGAAAATAACATCCTTATTCACGAATTTAAAATCAACAAAATAGGATACTTACTTGATTTGAAGAAGAAGCCATGGTCTATGCCTTCGGACGTTGAAAAAATCGTGGATGCTCTCCTTCAAGTTCAAAAAAAATGATTCTCATTCAAACATGGACAAACAAGAAAACCAAACAAAAAACAAAAATTCATTCCAATTTACCTTGGGTTTGGAATGCTCTCCTCTCTCTTAAAAATGAGTAGCCGATGCTCTTTCTCATCTGTCTCTCTCTTTCTCGGCTGCCTCTCTCTCTCACTCTCTCTCAAAAAATAAACTTTACCCGTGCGGCTAGGTTAAAAGTTCTACTCAATTCTTATACATGTAAATGGGTTTCTTGGTCAAACAAGCCTTTAAATTGCCGTGTATATCCCCCCAATAAAGCTTCCGCGATTCTCGCCTATCTGTATAGCCGTATGAATTGTCCAATCACCCTTTAAGCTTATAATTTAAAAAAAAAAATAGGTTTTCGTGTATAAATAGAATAAATAGTAGTAAATTAAGGGTAAAAAATACGAATATTATATAAAATGATATGAAAAATTATTTTAAAAACATTTAATAGCTTACCCGCCAGTACTGAGTAGCCGTCCGCTTTAGCCGTGAGTAGTTTCTTACCCACGGCTACGGCAGCCGGCTACATATTTCTGGCGGGTACCCACTTGGTAAGGTGTATTATGTTTCACTGATTCATAATATATGATTTTGTAATTTTTTTATGCACCATTTGCTATTATTTTATGTGTTACAATATTAATTCATATACAATCAAATAAACTAAATAAATTTAGACTTATTGAGTTTATTTTGTCAATCTCCTTCTCGTGAATTTACTGCAAAGAGATTCCCACCCTATAAAGCTGCATTGTAGCCGTATGAATTGTCCAATCACCCTTTAAGCTTATAATTTAAAAAAATATAGGTTTTCGTGTATAAATAGAAGAAATAGTAGTAAATTAAGGGTAAAAAATACGAAAATTATATAAAATGATATGAAATATTATTTTAAAAATATTTAATAGCTTACCCGCCAGTACTGAGTAGCCGTACGTTGTAGCCGTGAGTAGTTTCTTACCCACGGCTACGACAGCCGGCTACATATTTCTGGCGGGTACCCACTTGGTAAGGTGTATTATGTTTCACTGATTCATAATAGATGATTTTGTAATTTTTTTATGCACCATTTGCTATTATTTTATGTGTTACAATATTAATTAATATACAATCAAATAAACTAAATAAATTTAGACTTATTGAGTTTATATTGTCAATCTCCTTCTCGTGAATTTACTGCAAATAGATTCCCACCCTAGAAAGCTATTATACCCGTGAATTGTCCAATCCCCCTTTAAGTTTATAATAATAATAAAAATTAGGTCTGTTTAAAAATTTAAAATCAAGAGTATTATGAAACTAGAATGTTTTATAAAGCTAATGAAGTATTTACCCGCCTGTTAATCCTAGCCGGTTACAGTAGCCGCCGGGATCCATTTCCAGCCGGCTACTGCTAACGGCTACGATTAACCGGCGGGTAATTGTTGTATTAGCTTAAAAAAAATACTTGTTTCATAATACGCTTCATTTAATTTTTTTTCAACTTTCTTATAGATGTTTAATAACATGAAAACCTGTCTTTATTTTTTCGAACTTAAGGCATTTAGGGTTACAAATAATGACGTAAGTTAGCAAATAATGCCATTTCCTCAGATTTAGAGTCATATTTAACTACCTCTCTTACACATTTTCTTACACAAGTGTACTTGTGTAAGAAAAGTGTATGAATTTTTACGGAAAACGATGCAAACCTATCACCATCAATTGCAAAGTGGGTAGTTTTATAAGACATCTTAACCAAAGTGGGTAATTTTGTAAGATAACTAACCAAAGTGGGTACTTTAAATTCCAAACCCCCTATTTAAAATATTATTAAATGATGATAATAATTTTGGGGGGGAGTGGAGAGGTATCTTGTACGGAATTATCGATGCGTTGGTAGTCCAAACATTTAAAACAAGGGGAAAAAGAAAGAGGAAAGAAATGTGGGAGTCCCACAGTAATAAAAACCATAGCCCCAAAGGTTACGCGAGTGGGGGCCACTGAAATATGAAGAGTCCCTATCCAGACCAAACCATGTGGGGACCAATTGCGAGAGAGAAAAGTGGGCTAAGTGCCACGGCCCCATTCTCTGTGGGCCCAACTTACTACTCTAGGCTCTACAACATTCATACCTATTCCCATGGACCTATGGTAAAAACATATACACACACTCACACTCACACTCACATACATAGATAGGGCCACCACCCCTCCACCACCACCATGGTCCACCACCTAGAGCTGGCGTCCACCACCACCGCGCCCCCCAAAACCCACACTCTTCTTTGAGGGCCCCCACCCCTACTTTAATTCAATACTTCTACTCTACTCCTTTCTTTTTTTAAAAAAAATTTAGGGTTTGATTTGTCAAATTCGACTCAAAAGATTATTGTATTTGTAAAATCCTTATTGTTTAGAGGTAAAAGTATTTTTCCTTACATCTTGCGAAGCTTGAACAGTATTGTTTTTTGTGTTGTTCTGTGAAATTTGAGTACTTTTTTTATATGACAAAAGTTTCTCATTTTATTCATTTTTATATTTTTTCACCTACCACACTTAACATATAAAATATTAATTTCTTAAAATTCGTGCTGAAAAGAAATTGCTCAAATTTTGCAAGAAATAGGAAGTATTTGAATATGTGGGTGTATTGGTAGAATTAATGATAAAATATGTTGGGTATATGAAATAGAGTTAGCCATGAATTCCCAAATACTGATTCATTTTGTTAGACACTATGGCCTTTTATGAGAAATAAATACCATCGAGCAAAAAAGAAGCGGAGATGGGATAACAAATTAATTACATAGATCTCATTAATTACATAGTAGGTTAACTAACTATTAATTTCACTAGAAGATTTTTTATTTTATTTATTTCCTTTTCTGGTTGTGGGGTAATAAATATGGTTATTGGATTTAAATTGATGATTTGCTCATATAGTAATATTTTTCAATTTTACACACTCTTGAAAAAATTATTTACTCACAATCACAATGAAGTTTCAAAGAATCGATTTTGTCGAGTAAACAATTAAAAAGAATATCCATTCCTGTTGAGAGTAAACTCAAAACATCAAATGGACCCCACATAGTCTACATGTTGGTCCATGATGTATATATCTGGCTAACAGCCGTTAGATTTCCACATCAAAAAGAAATTTTTATAGAAGAAATAAGTAAAATTTTCTTCTGAAAAATTACTTTTACCGAATCAAGTACGACTATTTATAGTCCCCACAGTTCATTCTTTGAGCTAGTTTATCCTTCCAAAATTTCCACATCACATATTTTTTATGAAACCATATAGTATTCAATTTCTTCCGCCACCCGCTTTCTAGATTTTATTAAAAAAATTTCCCCTAATCTTAACCTAATTTCGATTTAATCCCATGGCTTCAACCCAAAACAAAGATTTTCGGGGCGATTACAAGGAAAATCAACCCGATTCCGACCGCGATTACCATAATCTGAACTCCTTTCCGCGGCCGCAGGTGACGGCGGCGCAGCCACTCCGCGTGGTCATGAAGGAAGAGCAGCCGGATACGGCGGACGAGAAGCCGGCTCCGCCGCCGCTGGTAGTATCGCAGCCACCGGTGAAGAGATCGTCGACGAAAGACCGCCACACGAAAGTCGAGGGGCGCGGCCGCAGAATCCGAATACCGGCGACGTGCGCCGCCAGAGTCTTCCAGCTCACGCGAGAGCTCGGCCACAAGTCCGACGGCGAAACCATCCGTTGGTTGCTCGAGAAGGCCGAGCCGGCAATCATCGCCGCCACCGGCACTGGAACCGTCCCCGCCATTGCCATGTCAGTCAACGGCACGCTGAAAATCCCCACCACCACCACCCCTACCACCACCACCTCCTCCTCCGCAGCCGCCGCCGACGATCGTAAACGCAAGCGTCCGTCTAACAGCGAGTTCATCGACGTGAACAGCTTCAGCTGCTCGCCGGGGAACTCGTCCGCCGCGACCACCACCACCGCCACCGCCTCCGCCTCCGCTGCCACCAATAATTTCGCGATTACAAATGCTAATAATTACGCAATTATTTCGAGCAACAACGCGTCAATCTCAGCCCCACTCATGTCAGTGATACCAATTCCTGCCGTGTGGGCAATCCCTACGGTTACATCAACGTCGAATTCGCAGTCTCCGACGTTTCTCATCATCCCGCCGAATCAAACGACGCAGGTCGTAGCCATCCAACCGGGCGCCGCCGCGATGAACATGACGCCGGTAGTCAACTTTTCCGCCGCAGCGAGGCCGATCTCCGCATTCGTCACCGCCATGCAACCCTCAACCACCGCCGAGCCACGCGTGGCACAAATCATGCAGGCCGCCGCCGATTTCCGCCCCAAACCTAATCTACCGAGCTCGAGCAACAGCTCCGCTGCGGCGAAGAAGTCTCAGATGCTGAGAGATATTTCATGGGAGATTCACGACAAAGAGTTCCCATCCGCAGCTAAAAATTCACGAATTTAGGTCATATTTCGAAACCACCTTCTCCCTCCGCGATATTTATTCCTCCATAAAATTAACATAAACGGGTCTAATCTACTCTGCAGATCTCACCAAAAATCTCTTCAACAACGAACTATTGAGGGCATAGCTCGGCGGCGGTGGCGGTGGCGGAGGAGGAGGAGAGCTGCGCACGTGCGACGGCGGCAGCGCTCCCAGCTTCAATTGGGAGAAATTTTGTTGCGCCGGGGCCCACGGGTGTGGGGCACGTGGTGGACCCCAGGGGGGAGGGAGGCGGCCGCCGTGGTGGTCCCGGATCTTGGGCTAGGTTTAAACAGAGAAAAAGTAGGGTGGTGGGCTCCGTTAGACGTGGCCGTTAATGGGCTTCTGAATTTGGTGGGCCTTCTATTATTATTTGACGTGTTGGGTGGTCCATTTTCCGTGTTTTAATTTTAAATTATTAATCTAGATGGTTAGGGGTGATAATTTTGTAATTATATATCAGCTTTGAAGGATTGATTTTAATTTTCATTAATTCACGTGGCCTTTATTTAGGTATCTCGGTAATTTTGAGCTTGTGCACTTTGCATTTACAATCACATTCTCTATGTTGCTTCTTGAGACAAAAATAATAATGTTAAGATTCTTGTATGGTTCTCGTATAATTTATTTGGCTTGTGAAAGGCTTTTACTATTTTATTTATGCAAAATAGCTAAGTGATGTAAAGCTAACAAAAGAATATTCTTATTTGATTTCGATCCACGAAGGGAGATTGTCAAAGAATTTGGTAGCATTTTAGTTGAAGTCAAACTTCGGATATAGAGAGAGAGACGAAAGCATAATGTTAATTGAAAGATATATTATCTTTTCCCTCGATATTATAAAAGAATTTCTAGTCTGTAAGTTTCTCTCCTCGATTTTATACAAAAAAGGATCGTGCAGATTGTATCAGCAAGAATTTAATTGACGTTCAAATTCCATCTTAATTTATCTGAGTTATATACAAAGACTAAGAAATTAGTTTATATTAAGGAAAGTCTTTTGTGTCAGATCATCTAATAAGTGAAAATTCAAATTCAAATATTATCACAATATTAAGAGAAATATACCATTAACAACATATTTGAATTCCAATACTAGTACCGTCTAATTATTTTTTTTATTTCTTTTTATATGCCACAATATTTTGTGAAATAAAAAATCATGAAAGTTGTAATTTTTTTTTTTTTTTGTCATTTTTATAGTGCCTTAATTTTTTAGGGACAATTCTAAACTTGAGATAGTGTTCAAAAGTGTGTAGCATTAGCAGTATGGCCCTTAGTCAAGGGACCATGGCTCCATAATTTGGTGGAAAAGTGAGGACACCTCTTAGGTAGGTGGTCCACATTAAAAGTGGGTTTGTCCTAATCACTATCATTATTTTATTTTATTTTCATTTAGAATATTCAAGTTTTATTTGACTTGTTTCGGGAAGTGGGTGATTTTCCTCCTATTTACTATTGAGGTAAATTTAGATGTAATTATATATTGTGTGCATTCAAGGTGGACACTTGGACTTGATTATTATATGGATAACTTATCCTTGTCGCGCAACTTTAAAATAAATATTTTTAGATTTTTGCCAAGTAAAATATACTATATCGGTGCAGAAGCTCAAGAATACATTGTGGCTTGTTCTATATTTTAGGGTCAGTCATAAAGGATTTGGATTATTCATTTGTGAATCAAATTGTTAATGGAAGTTGGTAGGTTTTATGCTTTTATTTTAAGATACGTATTTTAATTAGTCTAGTTGTAGTAATAGTTAGCTATTATTCATTACTTTAACCCCATAGATAATGACACAATCACACAAACATAGATTAAAATAATAGTACTAAATGAGTATTCATATTTTCTTATTTTCTTTTTTATCCGTCCACCAAATAAATATGCATTTTTTTTGGGTATATTTATCCCACATAATCCACTTACAGTAAAAATGAGCCTCTTATTCCACTTACACATATTTAATCAAATTTTTAAAATTCATGTCACTCCTACATGGATACTCATTTTGTGGACGAGGGGGAGTATAACATTGGTCGTATGAATCTTACTTTTGCAATTATACTAATCACTTTTTAAAAAAATTAATTGGGAAAATTGTGTATCCCTCGTGCATGTACATTACTCTAGCTCTGAATTCATCTTCTAACCAAATAACGTTAGCATTTAAGTTCTATTTGAACTTTAGATATGAAGGTTAGATTTGTCGCGAAAAATTGTGGTTTGCAGAATGTGTATAACAAGTAGTAGTAATTCAGAGTGGAGCTATTTTCGGATAAATAAATAAATAAAAGAATAAATATTGAATTTTGAAATGAGGGCCTGGCCCATATGTATCTGTAGCATGGCCAGAGAGAGAGCCCGTGAAAAACGTGGTCCACTTCAAGTAGGGCCCATTCCAGCCCTCCCAATTTCGGCATTTGGGCATTTCCAAAGCATTAACTCTTCTGCTCACTTCTGCCACGTCAGAGAATTAAATGGTAAATAATCCCACAAAAAAATTTCGTTTTTATTTTGGTTTGTTTCATTGAAGATGATCCATTTTTAATTCTTTAAAAATTATAAACCTTATTATTTTTATTTAATTTATACATTTTCTTTAATTTTCGTATAAAAAAAGTGAGTCATGTTTTGAAAAAAGTGAATCATGCTTCCTAAGTTGGGAGTAATTGAGAAAATTAAAAAGAAAATCGGAACTATCTTAATTCTTAAACTTGATAAAATATTATGTCCACTTTATCATTTATTTTACACGTACCAGGCACTATATGCTCACATCACACTATACTTAAAAAAAAAAAAAAAATGGTGTGCGTCGGATGTGTGTTGGCCTAGCTTAATCTTAAAGATTTTGATTCGAGTTTGCTATGGCACACTCTTTAAATTTATTTATTTAGTTATTACTACTAATTTTTTTTAAAAAAAAATATGTACGTGTATTGGTCTAGCGATAAAGTGGTTAAATGTCTAAGGTCAAAAGTCTTATTTGAATTTATCGTTATACAATCTTTAAATTTATTTATTTAATTATTAATTTATCAAAAAATATAAAAATATATTAATATCATGTTTGATAGAATATTTAAGATAATTATTACTCATTTCATCCCACTTTGGTAGTCTTCTATTTTTTGGTTGGGATGTCCTAAGATATATAGTCCACTTTTAAAATTTAAACTACCATAAAATTTTCTTTTACTAAAATAATCTTATTTAATATTATGATATGTAGAATAATAAATAAGGGTAAAATAGAACAATTACATATAAATTATAATTTCCAAACAACATTAATAATATTTTCTTAATATATTTGAGAAAGTAACGTGGACTATCAAATTAAGTGGAATGGATAGAGTATTTATGTAAAATTTCAAATTCTAAAACACTCATACTATAATTTCTGGTTATTGGTGTCTAAATGCACAAATTTTGTGTGTATTCTTATTTTGCACAAACTTCATGTGTATTTTGAATGAATTTAAGCATTGTTGCAATATTTTCACAAATTGAATACGGTCAAAATTGAATTTAACTCACAGTGGTACTTACGCAATAATTAAAACGATGTCGTTTTGATAAAATGAAGCCACATCGACTTTAAGTTAGATTCAATTTTAACCAATATCTAATTTGTGAAAAAAATAGGGTTAATTGCCGCAAAATTCAAAAGCTTTTTGAAAATTCGCGATATTCTCATCAACTTCAAAATCGGCGTATGAATACATGAATTGAGAATTCGTTCTTAATGTTCCCAAAATTAAAAAATCCGGCGAGATGACATGGCAAATACCCATGACATGTCAATTTCATGCCAAATCAGCTATGACATGTCATTTTTTTTAATTTTTTAATAATTTTATTTATTTATAATTAATTTAAAAAAAATAAAAGTCATCTTCCCTAACCCATCCCCAAACACCCCCCAAACCTACCCCCTTCCCCAACCGCCGGCGCCACCCCAACCACCACCTCCCAAACACCCGGCCTGCAAACACCCCAAGCCCACCTCATTCCCCAAACCCCGTCCACCTCCTCCATCTACCCCCATCCCCACCCATGTCGCCGCCTCATCCACCCACGCCGCATCCGTCCACCTCCGTCAGTCGCCTCTTTTTCTCTCCATTTCCGGCTCGTCAACAACCCTCGCCCAATTTCATCCCCATTTTAGTTTGTGGATTTGGGGATTTGTTGATTTAGGGATTTTTGGATTTGGGGATCTAGGGATTTTTTGGTTTGTTGTACGTGTATGTGGAGTTTCCGTCCACAGCGGTAGTGGGAGGAGCAATGGCGGCGGCAACTGTAGGGGTGTTTTGGTCTAGCGGCGGTGGCTATTGCTGCTGTGAAAATTGATGTGGAATCGGCGGCGGCGGTGGTGGAAGTTGAGGTGGAATCGGTGGTGGTGGCTTCAGATGGGCGGTGGCTTGAGATGGGTGGCAGTAGGGGTGTTGTGGTCTCGGCGGCAGTGGTGGTCTGGTGGCTGGAAGTCCGGAGCCCGGCAGCGGTGGTTGGAATTGAAAATCAAGATTTTTTGTTTTTTTTTTAATTGTAGTTGGAAATTAAAACGACGTCGTTTTGATTAAAACTAAACGACGTCGTTCCTTTGGCCGGCCGACATCGCCACGCTGGACATTCCGGTGTCCATGTCAGCTTCAAATTGGGGGGATTTTTTAATTTTGGGAATATTAAGAACGGATTCTCAATTCATGTATTTATTCGCCGATTTTGAAGTTGGTGAGAATATCGCGAATTTTCAAAAAGCTTTTGAATTTAGCGGCAATTAACCCAAAAAAATATAACAATTTTTAAGTCTATATATTTATTAATAACTTACAAAGTTCGTATACGAAAGCAAAATATACCCAAAATTCATATATTTGTATCAATAACTCTAAAATTTAATTAACGTTATTATGAAAATATAATATAATAATGCTATATTAGATTCTGTATAATATACTAGACTCAGATTTTACTTTATAGAGGGCCTTATGTTTGAAGTAAATGAAATATTAGGACATATATATACTTTATAGAGGGCCTTATATGTATGCCACAAAAATTTCAAACAGTGGGTAACATCAGTCGCTCATCACCAATTTCCACCTGTATATATCATAACTCCAAATCTACAATGTACATAATGCTTTACAAAAATGGTAGAAGATTCATAACTTATTTAACTCCCAAAACATATAACAACAATAAAGGGAATGCTTCACCTTGCAGAAACCAAAGCAGCCAGTTGCAGAGTTAAAAGAATGGCACTCCCCTTGAAACAATTTAGTTAGAAAGCAGCAAGTAATTTATATGGTTAGGTTTTCCTGTATGGCAAGGAATGATCCCACAATGTTACCTCCAACATCTGGGAACGTTTCGAAACCATGGAGGGGCTTCACCTTGCCCTTCCGGTCGACCTCCACCGGATATTTTATTAGGTGGCCCCTCATCTCTGATACCTGAGGGGATGAATACTGTTCCCAGTTAGCCTCCCCCAACGACCTTACACGTCTCACGCACTCCAAGGACTCCGCTCTCGTGAAGCATTCCTCCAAAAACCCGACGTGCTCTGCCCATAGAGACATCCTGTATCCATATATCTGCCAAGACATGGTATTAGATAGTGCAAGGTAACCAAGATCTCGATGAGGCACACTCCAAACGAGAAAAACGTAAACGGTGTAAAACTTAGGATGTGTTCTCCTTGGTTGTAAATTTATTATGTTTTTGAGATTTGGTTCGACGGTTTTACCTGTCCTTGAGGACTGGATAGTCTTTTTGCCCAGGTGTGGTGAGGTTGATACGCTCCCATCGCGATCTCTGTGTCTCGAGTGCCCTCCATCGATCGTTGATTGATGTTTGCAGACCCCAGGATTACATACTCATCATCAACTATCATACCTTTTGAGTGAACATAGATCATGAATCGGCGACTTTTCCGACTGAGCCCCTGAAACGAAAGAAATTTCACATAACCGAGGTCTAAGTTATCTCTGTGTTCGTGCAATGGAGTTATGAAGCATATTTGGTTTGTGAACAACGATGGAGTACCTGAGGATTGTTTGCTACGGGTTGATTATCGGGGGCCTCGCCTGCATCAAGAGCCTCGCGGTTGCCAAGGCAGTAAAAGTTTAAGTAATCTTGAGGCGTGTAAGCATCCTCGAGCCCCACCTCGACCAACGCTTTGTATATTGTTTCGTACATCATTTGCATTGTTTTGTGCTGGAAAAGAAAAGCCAAAGATGTTACCATAGAAACCTATCATAAACTAGAGGCTGAATTAGCAAGATCGTCAAATAGCACGTTGCCAAAATAATACAAAAGCATAGATCGATAACCAATATTTACCTGCCAAAACAAAATCCTTTGTGTAGCAGCCCCGGTTGGATTGCCCTCTGGCCACATTGGAATGACAATATAAGCTGCAAACCTCTCGTGTGCTCGGATTTTCTCCGCGATTTTTAGGGCGATTTCCATTGGAATCAAATTATTAGCACCTACACAGATCACAAATTGCTTTTAATGGGAGAGGCATAAGCCTACTAAATTTGTTGGGATTTCAACACATAGCAAAAGAAATATAGCGCTTACCAACATCCTTGTATTGGCTCCAGTTGTAAGACGATCCGATGAAGTACTGGTTCTCAATGTAAATGAAATGTTGGGCGGAGCGAATAGCCTTTACATATGCCGTGTGTATGCTCATATCTATAAGAACGTTCTTCCCGCAAACCAAGTTCTGTTTTCGAAAGAAATACTATTCCTTTTAGTGAAAAAAGTTTCAGTGAACATTTGATTAGATTGCAACTAATCTATCTTTCAACTCACCCGGTGCGTAGCATCTTTAGGATCCTTTGGGAAGCCTTTGACAGAATTTGAATCGATGGAACGGAACACCTGAAAATTGCACCAAAGCAGGACAAAAATCAATTGCAATTGGATCTTTAATTTTGGTGACAAAAGTAAACAACTGCGAATATTTCCTTAGTCCTCTCCTCGTAAAAGTCAAGGATGAAATTTGACGTATAGCTCGATAAGATAAGTATACCTGCACATGCCAACCTTCAGGGTCATTATCACTGATACAAGGAGCATCAGTCAACCCCAATATCTCAGGCATCCTTTCTATTCGAAGCAAAGCATCATCGTACGAAATCTTCAGCTTTTTTATGCCATGAGGCTTTGAAGCCTTCAGCCATCGCTCCTCGAAATTACACAGGACATCGTACGCTGCAGGCCCATCAATTTTACAGTGCAAATCATGCCATGGTTCTCTTGGACAACCGGTTGTACTACCCTGCTCATGTAGCAACTCAAATCAACAAAAAGACAAAGGCAATGCAGTCTGCTAATTCTTGACTTCTATTAAAGAGGAATTGCTATATCCTTGAAAACAAATCTAGCATGCCCACAAAAAAGCATGCAACGGATATAGGATGAAGGAGTTACCGCATAAGTCGGATTGTGATAATCATCTGAATGCGAAGTTTGCAGTGTTCTGAATAGAGGATGGCGTGGAGTATCATAACGCCCGTCACATAAGTCTAGTCCTCCTAGAAAAGCAATTATTCTTCTTCTGTTATTTCCAGCATCAGCGTCCACTATCACAGTTTTTTGATGGTGTGTATAAATGACTCCAACTTCCTAATCATGAAATTGTGAGAATTAAACACCCATTCTCCAAAAAAATAAAGAATTAAATACCAAGATATATCATAAATTTACAAATATAAAGTAGATGGCTCCAACATCAAGAGACTGAGGTTCGAAGGATATTTGAAACTCAAATTTCCACCTTCAACTTAAAAACCAAACATGGAAATTATAGTTAAAAAGATAAAAACATATTATTGACAGCCAAAAACGTGCATGTGCATGAAGGAAGAAATCTAATTATTTTTTGGCATGAAGAAAATATGAAGAAAGTGAAACTTAAGCTGAGAAAAAGGTAGAGAAACAGTGATCCATCTGAAACCATACCCTCTGCTTCATCCAGCTATGACGCTTTCCAGCCACTCGAGGACAAAGCAGCACTTGAACAGAAGAATGTTTAAAGAACCGGCGAGTTTCTTCATCGTGAGTTTGCATGACCCCATCCTGAATACAAACAACAATAGAATAAGGATCTCTAGGAAAGTGAATGAGGAGACAAATTTGTTAAACCAGAAACTACCTAACCAAACTGTATAAAATTACATTTCTCAAGGATTCAACCATGACTACACGTTGGAAAATTACAATTTAGTGAGCATGTTGGAG
Source organism: Salvia miltiorrhiza (assembly GCF_028751815.1). NCBI lineage: Eukaryota > Viridiplantae > Streptophyta > Magnoliopsida > Lamiales > Lamiaceae > Salvia > Salvia miltiorrhiza. The sequence continues at coordinate 71,332,022 of NC_080388.1, forward strand.
ATAATCAAACTTCAATGTAATCTTGTTGATCAACAGCATGTATAGCAAACAGGCAAAAAATGCAAAGTTGGGTTAAAAAGATTGGAAAACTCATATCACAGATACATGTACCTTATTACGTACATAAATATTGCAAAATCAAAATTGTTCCTGTATCCTTCTAGCTTAAAAGAAGACAGTGAAGGATGTTTCACATATATACTAATCATGTATACTTGCTAAAATCTGATTACAAACAAAGCTTCATTTGCAGTTTTTGTTTTTACATACATGAAGCTGAGGCAGGAAATACACCTGACTATCTGAACTCATAACAATGTTTTAACATTTCTTGCAAGAGTAGAATGGCGATAATCTCGTATCATGCTGACAAATGATAAAAGAAGCTATCACATTCTCAGATGATGTTGACATGTAACTTCAAAGTGCAGCAATCCAAATGTTTAGTATAATGCAAGCGCTTACCGTTTTGTATCCCAATATGCTTCTTGATGTAGGGTCATCCCATATCAGAAGCAGCACTCTAACTCCTTCCTGCGATTTCGACCTCAGAAGTTCGCCCAATGTGTAATCAGAGAGAGAATTATCATCCCTAATAAGTCTAACTTTGTGCCAGATCGACCATCCAGTTATATATATCAGGCGTCGAGCACGGCGTATCGCGTCAAAGATGTCGCGCCAACATTGCCCGTGTACGTATTGCATGCCGTTTCCGAGCGTCAGATTTGGGAGGCATCCTTCGGGTACATGAGCATCTTGATAAAGAGTCACTCTACCACCTCTCCTGAGAGGAAAATAAGTCTGAGGAACTCCAATATAATCGGGGCCGGCTCCAATACCATTGTAGTATATACTCAATTGCTCGATTGGAGTATACTGTATCGAAAGACTCAAGACGGCTCCAGCTTTGCTAGGCTTTCCATTAGCACTAAGGATTGGGAAAAATCCCTTAATTTCCTCTCCTCCATATATATGCTCAACTGGAATAGACACCGTTCCTATATACTGAGACCCAACAACATCGTTATCCTTCACAACAAAGTTCACTTCAGCAGCATTATGAGCTACCGGAACTGTAAAGTTCTGCATCCAAACAGGATTTTCGTCATTGCTTATAACATAAGTCCTTGCAAAAGTGGCACCTGCTACGGTTATGGAGACGTACGGATCACTTGTAATCTTACTTTTTAGTTGCCCTTCAATCTTGGTGCTCAAGTTGCCAGGCAACTTGTCAAACATATCCCCTATTGTTTTGTGGAACATATCCATGTTTGGGAGGTTCTTCGCCTCATATATACAAATATCTAAGTTCCCATGCAAGAGCAAAACCTTTAGAGATGTTTTAGAAGGTGAAACCGGCACCAGCTGCATATTATTATTATCATAACTCGATGAGTTGGGACGAGACTCCATCTTGCCCGAAGAAGATGTCTCCCACCATGAAAATCTGTGATGATGCCCGTGTTTACCCCCAGATCCAGTAGTAGTAGTCATTGGCAGAGGTCCTGAGTGAAACTTTTGAGGACCAACAACGGCAGCTGCAGGGGCCGGAGGGGAAGCTGGTACAGAAGATGGCCTCGTCTGAATCTCAGACAAATGCATGTTTGCCAAGTGGTCATCAATAGGCGGATAAAGTGGAGGGTGACTTGAGGAACATTCGTCTGAGTGAACTGAGTGAGCTGAATCACCTACAGGCGGCAATAAACTACCCTGGTGATGGTGATGGTGATGGCTGGAGTGATCACTGGGGGCTCTAGGAGGAGTTTCGGGGTGAGCATCTGGAGGCTGCAACCTCCCGGATGCTTGATGGTGGAGATAATGAAACGAGCCATATCTGAAACTACCATATGTCTCAAAATTAGGCTGAGTAGGAGCTGATGATGATGGAGGAGGAGAAGACGAAGGAGCTGGATATCCATGATACGGGTAAGCGTGTGAACTATAATCTGGCGCGTGGTGGGGTGCTGGGGGAGGCAATGATGACGTTGGGGCACTTTGGTATGGATAACTCAGAGGCGGAGGGGCATAGGGGCTCTGATAATAAGGATATGCCGGATAGGCCGCGTATGGGCCGGCAGGCAGAGGAGGATAAGCAGGCTGTCCACCGGGATTAGGAGGCGGATACGGGCTAGGTGGAGGGTATTGGTTTGGCGGCACTGGCCCACCGGCGTAGCCGTAGGCCGGATTGTAAGGGTATGGAGGTGCAGGGTAATTGTTCTGGTTCTCCATTTTGCACAATCAAATTACTTCTTCCGATTTCTTTCTATACAAGCATTGAGATCAAATTTCAAACCCTAGAAAACACAGAAACACACAAGACATTCATCAAAAAGGGCCTCTCCCATATGAATTCAAGAATGATCTCTCCATCATGATACAACAACTACAGCTAACGAGTGATGCAGATAAAGATTGTATTTTTATAGATGCGAGGATTGATTAAGGACAAAACACTGAAAGAGGTGTCTCTAATTTCTCCAAAAAATTCACGAATATTCAAGCTAGAATGCTGAAAATTTTGATCTAGAGGGAGCGAGACGAAGAGGAAGAAGATTTTTACCTTTTAATTCGGGAATCTCTTGAGAAACTCTGGAGCCCGACGGAGAAATTCAAACAATGCGAAATCAGCGCGTTACGCAAAAGAATCCCAATATCTATCTGTTTTGATGGTAGAAGATTCAAGCAAAATTCAACCTTTTCACAGACTATTTCATGAGATTTTGATGATTCGGAGTTACATAGGTAATGGGTTTCAGAAACACGTGGAATTATCTGATTGGCTTATGCACAAACAGAAACACGTTGTTTCCCTTTGTAGTTTTTCCCTGTATTTTTGTGTCGGTTTTTCCAGTTATGAAAGAAGTTTCATCGTATGAAATACGAAATCCACTGCCAAAACGAAGTCAAATCTTTCTCGAATGATTTTATTTTGTCTATTGAGTTCTAGAAGGTTGTTGCTTGATCAGCCATGAAATCGATCTGGTCACCTACATTTAATCTTATATTATACTACTAAATATAACATTTACAAAATTTTATTATATGCATTAAGACACCAAGAAATCATGGTGATCAAAATCTTATAATTACTTGGGATGCTTGAAAATCACAGTTATCAAATTATCATAATCTTGAAATATAGATAAAACAACATAGATTCTTGATAATGAGAATTTGTGTGTTTATTTGATTACAGCCAAGTTACTGCAATAGGACTTGTAACAGAATGCTTGTCCGAAACCCACACAAGAGAGCCGAATGAGAAGTTAGCGGACACACTCCCTTTTGCAATGAAGGTCACTTTGTAACTTAGCTTCTCTCCAATCTTCCTAAAATTCAAAACTCGAGGTCGAACGATGATCGATATCCCTTGGGGTTCCGACACTTTGACAGCATAACTGCTGACAGGAATGCCAACGTTGGTTACTCTTCTTTTGTATGTTGCTGTGGTGTTTTTAGCAGCGCTGTTGAATTGGGCTGCAAAAGAAGGGTAGTTTAGGTCTCCGGTTAGAAAACCAGAGGCATTGGGGCAGGTGACATTCCCTCCCAAAAAGAGGCCTATTTGTGTGGAGTTGTAGCTTAGGCTGCACAGGTAGGTGAGGTAGTCTTTGGTGGAGACATCGTAGATCAGCCCCGGATCAGCCGCCTTCTGGGGGCTGACGTGGCCTGAGCCGAACGCGAATGGGGTGGCGAAGCTTGAGGCGGCAGCGTCTGCTATTGGTGAGCCTTGGGAATCAAGAATGTAAGCAGTTGTCATCATTGCTGATTTGATTGCTGCAGCTGACCAGTTTCTGTGCAGAGATTTGAGTAGTGCAGCTAGGCCACTGATGTGGGGGCACGACATGGAAGTGCCCGAGACGATGTTGAAACGAACGCGTCTCCTGTCGCTTGTGAGCTCCGTGGGGCTTACGTTTGGTGGCCATGCTGCAAGAATGTTCACTCCTGGTGCAGTGATGTCTGGTTTGATGATGTCTGGACCGAAGAGGCTAGGCCCGCGCGAGGAAAACGCGGCCACAACCGGAGCTGGACTGTTGTAGACTGTTCCTTGAAATGTGATCACAGCAGTTGCATTGGTGGTGGAATTTGAGTAGATTTTGAGAGCCTTGGCTGCTGCAGCTCCCAGCGATGTAGCAGGCAAGACGTGGGCGTCGGCTAGCAGTTCCTCGCCTTGATTTTCGCCGTTTGCAAGGATCATACCGGCTCCACCAGCCGTCTTCACTTGCTCCCCTTTCTCAACTCTGCCGTTGATCCCTCTGTCACAGATGACAATCTTTCCCTTCACTAGTTTTGGGGAGAGGGAGTTGCCGGTGCAGAATTTAGCACCACGGCCGCCTGCAGTGTCACCATATGCCAAAGGCAGTGCCCGTGTAGGAGCCTTCCCCGAGTAGAGTGATGCGCCACGGAGAATCTGGCCATCACCAAGCTCGACTCTGGTTGGGAAAACACGGTCCGTGTAGCTTGCAGCAACGGTTGCAATCCACGGTGCAGTGTTGCTAACGGAGGAAGCCGAGGGGCCTGAGTTGCCGGCTGAGGCTGAGACAAACACTCCCTTTTGAACTGCACGGAATGCTGCGATAGCTATGTTGTCCGTGTAGTACGGCTTCGACCCACCTCCGAGCGACAGAGACAGCACATCCACACCATCACCCACTCCTTGATCCATTGCAGCTAATATATCAGAGCTTGCACATCCCAGTTGGTAGCAAGCCTTGTATGCTGCAATTCTTGCTGTGTACCTCATCCCAGCTGCTGTTCCTTTGGCCAGGCCTAGAAAGCTCGCCCCTTTCACAAGATTGCCTCCTGCAGTCGAAGCAGTGTGCGTGCCGTGGCCATTGGAATCGCGAGGGGAGCGATAGTCTAACGTCTCATTCACCCTCCCAGCAATGACCTCATACCCTTTGAAAAAGGCCTTGGCACCTATGAGCTTCCGGTTGCACTTTGAGGCCGCGAATTTGGGGCCCGCCTTACATTTCCCTTTCCAGCGAGAGGGCACCGGTGGCAGGCCCGTGCCACGGAAGCTGGGGTGCTCCGGCCATATTCCTGTGTCGACCACTCCAATGATCACATCAGAGGCCAGATTCTCAGCATCCCACAACCCCGTGCCCTCTTCTAGGCCAAGAAAATGAGGTGAATGAGTTGTGTGAAGGTTGTATAGTTCATCCATGGTGGCAGAGAGGAATCCATCAGCTTTGACTAGAGCTTCAAGATGCTGCTTTGTAAGCCTTGCAGAGAAACCAGAAATGGCATTTTCGTATACATAAAGGAGCTCAGGAGACGACGTTGGTTGATCCAGCTTCTCCTCCTCTCCTTCTGTGTCTACATTGATGGATTGAATGATTTCTTCGTACCATCTTCTCACCGTTCCAACAGAGACGTCTAAAGCTCTCATCTTGGACTTGTCCATGTGAACGACGTATGTGTTTGAGTCCGTGACAGCATAAGAAGCTGCAAAAACCTCCAGAACCAGAACTAGGAGGAAGATCCTTTGTGTCATTGCTGCTCCTGTAGGAAATAAACAAAATATCTGAATAAGCAAAGATTTTTAGCATCATGTCTTGAGCAATTTAAGGCATTCAAACAGATCACAGACAAATATTAAAGGAATTTCCCTTTTTCTTTTCTGTGGCGCTGTCTATATAATTAACATACCTTGATTTAGCTGGTTATATTGCTGTCAGCAGCTAAGAATCACCAACCACAACATCAAGAATCACAGTTTTTGCAGTTCTTTGTCAGAAACTTTGTGCTTACACTCATACTCTAAATGGAAAGAGACATTTATAGACGAGGCTCGTAAGCTAAGGCGTGCGAACCCCATCACTAATGCACGCCCTGTGTTAGAACAAAAAGGTGCAGTAGTTTGATGCTTGTGAAAGTGTTGACAGCAACTTTATCAAACACAATATCTTAATCATGCCTGTGAAAGGTAAGGGGTTTGCTAATTTTAGCATAATCAGACATCCTAAATTCATCGAAAAGTAGCATTAAAAGAGATGGTTAGAAACAATGGAAGGCCTCTTGCAATCATGCTATGTAGTGGTGATATGATCAGAGTGGACAAAATGGACCAGCAGCCATCATACTAGCCTTGCTTCTACTTAAAGGCATCCATGAGTTTCCTCATCAGTAGTTTTAATGGATCGAAAAGGCGATCCTCTCAATTGTTTTATGCTCTTTTTTCTTCCTCCTGTAGTAGTGAGGTTGGACCAGTCGACTTCAACTTCATCACCACTCCACAGTAGAGTTGGAAATTTGATCTTATGATTCTTTGAGAAATGTCTCTGTTTTGCTGCTTAAAGGTTTCTGGCATTGAACAGTTTTATGATGGATGTTGTTTCATTTTGTTCTTGCACAATTCTTGAAAGCTGCAGTGGTTTGAGATTATCCTCATCATTTGCAGCAGCATTTCTTACAGCAAATTGGGCTTCTTTTTTCTCACAGTTGATTATACTTGGAGGTTATTAAATGAAATATTGAAATATCATTGGTAACTTTAAAAGAAAAAACTAAATAAAAAAAGAAAATGGAAAGAAATTAGAAAAACAAATTCCTAAAACCCTATTCTAAAACCCTCGGCAGTTGCTCCAATGGTGTAACGAGAAAAATGGCAACCTGTCTCAGCCGTCTCCTTCGCCGCAAAACGCCGCCGGAAATAGCTGTTTTCTCCACGCGCCGCTCTCTCTCGACAAACACAGCCTCCTCCCCTTCGAAGCTCCGCTCCGAGTACAACTTCATCTCCCCTCCCTCTCTCCACCCGCAGCCCCCCGATAAGAGCTCCAATTTTCAACCCAAACCCGAATCCCGGACCCGGAAAAGATCCAAACCCCCTTACCGCCCGCCATCGTCACTGGATCGGCCCGACCCGCAGATCAGATCCGAGCTGCCGTTTGATTTCCGGTTCAGTTACACAGAAAGCAACACGAAAGTCCGGCCCATCGGGCTGAGGGAACCGAAGTATTCGCCTTTCGGGCCGGGCCGACTGGACCGGGTATGGACCGGTGTCTGTGCCCCTGCTGTGGACCCGAAAGTGGGGTCTCCCGGAGTTGATGGTGAGTTGGAGGAGAAGAGGAGAGAGATGAGAGAGAGAGTTCAGGGTGTGCCTTTGACTAATGCTGAGAGGAAGGCCATTGTTGAGAGGTTTCAGAGGCCTAAAGTCAAGATGCAGATTAATTTGGGTTTGTTCAATTTCCAGTTTCTTCAAACTTTTGTTTTGCATGTGTTTGTTGAAATGCCCTAATTGATTCGTCTCATTCTTCATTTCTGTGAAAATGGGATGTGATGTTCTTGTTAGAGCTGAGCTGTTGCGAATAAGAGTTTTTGTGCGAATTATGAGCATGGTTAGGAGAAAGTTTTGAATTTTCACAGGAAATGCAGGATTGAAATGGTGTCCCATTTGATTAACTTGTTTGAAGAAGAGTTGTGTTGCGAACTTTTTGGTTGGTATAAATATGAACTTAATGGCTTTGAGATGTTCCTAGTAATAAAAATTTGTGTTCCTTTCTGATACCAATAACTTTTAATCTCTCGAGGAAATGTATGAAGCTGATGATACTGGGTTGATGGAAGCATAGTTCTTGAATTACTAGGTGTCCGGTGTCATGATATTCTGATACATTAAATAACAGGGAGCTCTGTTTTATGTAATTCAACAAATCAAATGGAAAATTTCTATGCTTGAGTGATGCGGTATTTGGTGAACTGGATGCCTAATGTCATATCTCTATGTGGTTATCTTTGCATGATCAGAAAGAAATAAGCACCTCCATAATGTTTACCTGGGTCGCGATTTCATGACCTTGCTTGGAAAACTTTGGCTGAAGAATTTTAGCTGATTTGCAATATTAAGAATTACTGAATTAGTTTGGGTTTATTTTAGGACAAGTAGCTGAACTTTTTGATTGTGCTTTCATGTCTCCTTCTATAGGGAGGGATGGTTTAACACACAACATGCTGGATGTTATTCATAATCACTGGAAACATGCTGAAGCCGTTAGGATAAAGTGTATGGGAGTACCTACTGTTGATATGAAAAATATATGCGCTCAGTTGGAGGTATTTTCTTTTTCCATTTGACTTCGTTGCAGTTTTACTGTTATTGAGGTAGGATAGTGCTCGATGGAGTTTGTTTCTATTCACAATCTTGTACTTATAGAACCATGAAACTATCTCCATTATTACATGGATTTAAATCTTTGTTTTGCTGTTCATGAACCTTAGCTTCAGCATTGTACTAACATTGTTATAATTTTGGTTTTACTTGAAGCTTTTTTATGTGTTAATTCCAGGACAAAACATTCGGGAAGATTATCAATAGGCACGGTGGCCAACTTATACTTTATAGAGGTAGGCATTATAAGCCAAGCAAAAGGCCCGTGGTTCCACTTATGCTGTGGAAGCCTCAAGAGCCGGTGTATCCAAGGCTTATAAAAACTACCATTGAAGGCTTAAGCATCGAGGAAACAAAAGAGATGAGGAAAAGAGGGCTATCCGTCCCTGCCTTAACTAAACTTGGTAAAATCTCACTTCAACATGTGTTGATTTACAAATTATTAGGATGATCTTTTCTGACGTATGAAACTATGAATCATCTGTGGCAGCTAAAAATGGCTATTATGGCAGTCTTGTGCCCATGGTTCGGGATTCTTTTCTTTCTGATGAGCTGCTCCGGATAGACTGTAAAGGCCTCCCGAGAAGTGATTACAAGAAAATTGGCTGCAAACTGAAGGTAAATGCTCTCTTATTGACTGAAGTTGGAAGTGATTTCATACCATTATTCATTAGTTGTGGTTATTGGAAGAATATATGCAAGTCAAGCCGGTAGCTTTCTCCATTTTATGCCTCTTGAATTGTGCTGTCATTTCCACATACTTGCTTTTACTATCAAGAAAGGATATAATGGAGCATCTAACTGCTTAACTAGTAATGTATTTCTTAGTCCTTTAAGGCTAATGTGTTCAATATTTAAGGCTTTCTTCTTTTTGGGAAACTTTGTTCTCTTTCATCTTTGTAGCTTCTAACGACAAGGCTGCAAAGTTTGGATTGCCTAGTGAATGTTTCTTCAATTTCTTGATTCGATCTAGCACCTGACTGCTGCTGTAACCGGTGCTTGCTAATTTTAACGATGCAGGACTTGGTTCCTTGCATTCTCGTTACGTTTGAGAAGGAGCAGATTGTCATATGGAGGGGTAGAAACTATAAGCCAGCAGAGGGGGGTTACTTCCTCACAGAGAGGGAATCATTCGACAATCCAAGCGATGATGCATCAGATGAGGCACGTGGAAACGAGAGTGCTGACTATGAGCAAGTTGGGGCCGGTTTTGATTCCGGTGATTCGGATGATGAGTAATGAACACAAACATGATCTATTCTCCAAGAACCATGATTCTCCAACCTCAGTGATGAAAGATGAGCTAAAACGGCAGATGGTAATGAATTTTTCCAACACTTACTAAGAATCTCTCTCTCTCTCTCTCTCTCTCTCAGAGAATGATGCACACAAGTGAAGAAACACAGATGCATTTTACATTTTGGGTGCAATGATCAGATAATGCACTGCACATGATCTGTTTTGTTAGATTGGTGAGATAGTATATAGTATCTATCGATCTTATAGTATAATGTTATTTTTATATGTATAGATACTAGATAGTAATGAAATTGACTATTTTTATGAAGACAATTTCAAGTATATATATATTGTATTTTTTGCTTGTGCACATAGCTTTACTTTCCAGCTTTTTTTTTTATATATGTTGTTGATTGAATGATGGCATCAATGATGGCTGTGGTGTGGATGACTTAAGCAGCGTGCCTAAGCTGTGTTATTAATAAAAATTAATTAATTCTTTCAACTTGCATAATTTGTTATCATGATTATTATTATTTGGTATCTGAAACCCAAGAAAGAGTATGAAATATTGATTAATTTTAGGAAGCGTAATCATTAGCAGAGGTGTCCTTGTCTCGTGGGTCTGAATCATATTGGCAAAATTTGCTTTTTGGGGGCATGAAATGATTTCAGTTGTATAAATTTGAATTGGATGAGATTAACATTAACATGAAAAATGTGGAAGTGAATTTGAATTGGCTTGTTGGTGGACAATTTAAGACTAATAAGATAAGATAAGATGCCATAGTAAGTAATTTTAATTTCTAGTGTGAATTAAATAAGAGAGTAATTATCAAAAGTTAAATGTGGTGGGCCAATATTAGTCGGCATAGAAATAATAAAAACATGTGGGTCGATGAGGCAGCTCCACTCGGACATTGCGCTGTCCAATTTTCATTTTCATGTTTCCCTCTTTCCAAATGTGTGGACATAATAAAATTCAAACACTATTTGAGATCACAACTTACTTAAAATAACAGTATTGGCACGACGCGTGAGACCGACTTTGAGAGAAACTGTTATACTTTGCGCTATTTCGATGGTACACGCGTAGGAGTTATATTCCTTTCCTTATACTAATTCATTTATCAAATATTAGTATTTCATTATTATGCAATATTTATGGGCTAAAGTTGGAGGGTATTAACATATATTCGGAGCCTCACATGCGACTCACGTGGACTCTCTCTCTCTAACTTTTCCCTCCTTTCCTATTTGATTGCTTTATTTCCAAATTAACAAATTTAATATCCAATACAGAATCAATCTCTGGATCCCAATCCCAATTTAACCGCTCCACTGTCTTCTCTCTCTCTCTACCTTCCATCCTCAGCAATGGCGGTAGAGGACCATTCTCTCTCCACTCCCCTCCTCTCCTCCGAGCAGCAGCCCCACGTCATCGTCACCGTCCACGACGAACCCGATCAGCCCCAACCCGAAACCAATCCGCGAGCCCTATTTCAGTCGGGAGATGAGAATCGTCACAATCCCTATGCGTTTATCGGGGCGCACGACGGATTCGAGGTGCCCGGATCCATCAGCATCGACCCGTTCCGCAATCACACGCCAAGCGTCGAGGGTTTGTACGAGTGGCTGAAGATCGTCATCTGCTTGCCTATCGCGGCGGTCCGGCTTGTGCTGTTCGGCCTGTGTTTGACGGCCGGGTACTTGACGACGCGTCTGGCGCTCTACGGCTGGAAGGACAGGCAGAATCCTATGCCTAAGTGGCGCTGCCGGCTCATGTGGGTGACCCGCCTTTGTGGTCGGGCTATCCTTTTCTCCTTTGGGTATAACTCTTTTTTACTTTATTAGGTTGTTTATACTAGAGTTCTTAAATTGGTGGACTTTTTGTCGTTTGAAATTTATGTTGGGAGTAACAGTTTTATGTTTCTTGTGTTGTTGGCAAGTAGATTTGTTTATAAATAGAATTGCTTACTTTTTTATGTATTTAGGAAGCGGCGATTATACTTGATACTTCGAGTGTCTGATGATTAGTTCGGTTAGTGTTCTTTGGGATTGCTTTTGAGCTAGCTGTTCCCTCTATCCCCAGTCCTATTTTAGAATGCCATTGTAAAAGGTTGTCAAACTTCCCATTTTGCCCTTTTCATCAAAGCTATTTTCTTTTTCTTTCTTTATATTTTCAGTTTACAATTTGATAATTAGGGGGTAGTAAGAGTAAAACTTGGTATGTGTGTTTAAGACGGCTCAATACACGTATTCCGGGACAGAGGGAGTAATCAATAGTTGTTGTCACTGTCAGCATTCCGTTTAAGTGATTTCATTTTTGTTGATTTGAAAACTGACTGTTCTTTTGCATATTTTCTTCTGCAGCTACCATTGGATAAAAAGAAAAGGAAAACCTGCCCCCAGGGAAATTGCTCCTATAGTTGTGTCTAATCATGTATCGTATATTGATCCGATTTTCTTTTTCTATGAATTATTTCCAACCATAGTGTCTGCCGATACACATGATTCCATGCCTTTTGTTGGGACCATCATTAGAGCAATGCAGGTATGATTGGAATCTGATAAGTCTGTTACAAAATTTTAACAATTTATAATTCCAATAGCTCTTGTTTGTCTGCTTTTTATTTTGGTGTTCAGTCGGGAAGCACACGTGTTCCATACGATGCAATCTTTTGTTGTTTAGTTCCATATTCATTGCACTATTATCATGCCACCGGATATATTATTTAATTCAGAGGTCTTTTCCTGCATTAGGTCATTTATGTTGATAGATTCTCGAAGTCATCCAGGAAGCATGCTGTAAATGAAATAAAGGTAGGAAAAACCCGTATTCTCTGTCATATATTCTGTCGTGAACAGAAACAATTACATGAGTATATCTGATATCATTATTTTATTGGTTCAAAATGTAATTATTTTGAATTTATATATATATAAGCTATTTGATACAGAAATGTTCTTTCAAGGATCTGAAAACAGAGAAAAGCTTCTTGCAATCAGTTTCCTCGCGTGCTTTTATTTCCTGAGGGAACAACAAGCAATGGAAGAGTTCTTATATCCTTCCAACTTGGTGCATTCATTCCTGGTTATCCTGTTCAGCCAGTTGTTGTTCGTTACCCCTATGTTCACTTTGACCAGTCCTGGTAATGCCAGATTTGCATTTTCCCATTGGATATGCCTCCACATTTCTTTTTTCAAGCTCACTTCATACTTGTGCCATCTTTTTCAGGGGAAATATCACACTTGCAATGTTAATGTTCAGAATGTTTACACAGTTCCACAATTTCATGGAGGTATATACTTCAATTTTTTCTTTGTAGTTTAATTCTTGTAACTGTTTAGTAGTTGGCCCTGTAATTATTATCTTTTCATAACTAGACTGCTAACACGCCTAATAAAATTATAACATTCAGGCATTTCCTTTTATATAAATATAATCCTAGAATGCTATAAAACAATGTCTTAACTCTGTGCCTTTTTCAATATGCACTGACTGGTACGATTGAACTGCTGAATTCAACTACATGTATATATCTTATCATGTTTGAGCTGCTGTTACATTTCTCGTTAATAGGAAACTCAAATTATCATGTGGAAGTGGAATAGAAAGTAAATGCAACAAAATGTTTAAATGGTATTTTGTGCATGTAAAAAAATTGCTTTGATATAAAGAGCTTTCATATCAGTTGTGGAGTGATTCATACAGTATGGTTAATGTTACTACTACATACTGATACTGTCATATCGTTCTCCTGTCACTATTCACAGGTGGAATATCTTCCACTTGTTTATCCTAACGAGAATCGGAAGGAAAATGCAGTTCATTTTGCTCAGAGGGTGAGCTACGTCTAAATTTTTATATGGATACACTACTTTTTATTTATGTTAAGCAGCAGTTACGTTTTAGCATCTTTTTTTTGGTTTAATTTCAGTCATAGCATATTAGCATGCTCTAATTGCCTGCAATAAACTATCGATTTGGTTCTTTTCAAGTCCGTGAAACTTTGTGGATGTTTAATGTATGTCTATTTACTAGAACATATACCATGACCCTTGATGTTCTTTTGACACAATGAAGTATAGATTATCTCTAGCATGTAGCTAATTGATTTTATTCATTATAGATTTTAGGCATGCATAGTACTTTGGTGAATATCCAAGTCCAACTCTGCCTTTCTTCAGTTGTCTTTTTCTTTAGTATTAGTCACCTGCTATTTCCAAAGCTCAACTACCTATAAATCACCAGCTTGGTGAGGCAATCATGGTTAACTCAGGGATGACGATGGTAGCATGGTCATCGGGCATTGAGTATGCATACTAGAATCTCACTCTAGATTTTAAAACAATGTATGTATAATAAGATTTTTTTTTCCTTATACTTCCATATTAAACTGATAAACAAAAAGATAAGAAAGGACAAGGAGACAGGATAAAGAATCTTTCTTTTTTATTGCAAGATAGTCTTTTCAAATTTTCCAGCCTTGCTTCTTGGTGAGACCGAGCAAGGTCACTTATAGCTCCTTTATCTTTTTTTTTCCTTTCTATAAGCATAGTTGCATAGCAATTGTAGCATACATATCTTGCATTAATAGTTCAATTGTTTATGTTATTCTTAAGTGTGCTTTACCTAATGCAGACTGCTCATGCTATTGCAAGTGCCCTCAATGTAGCACAGACAGCTCACTCATATGGAGACTTTATGCTTCTTGCCAAGGCAGCTGAGTCAAAGCAGGTTGCATGTTATTTTCAGTCGCTAGTAAATATGTTAGAAATTTGTTTTTATGGCCATGGCTTTCTCTATCACTATAGTTTCCTTCATTTCTTTGTTTATTGTCATCTCATTTGGATAAAAAAGTGTGAAGCTACTCATTGATCTTGTACATAAAACACAGTATCCTGTACCCAGACCATGAGCGGTTGTTCCGAGGTTCCTTTTTCCCATTGGTAAATAGTTGATTCAATGCTTCCAGAATTTAGAAGTTCTTTGCCGGATCTTCTTATAATATGTTCCTAAGATATGTTTGCCTTAAATTTTAATGAGAATATGACAAGATTATATGTTAAAAACTTAACTTTAATAAGATCGAACTTATGATTAGTTGTAGTGCCTTAAACATTCAATGTGTTTTAACTACCTTAAGTCTTGTAGACCTGAGATTGTGAAATTAAGGAATGATTGGCCTTAGTTGTCTATAGCAGTAATACGTTGGCCTGCGCTTTGGGTTATATCTGGCTCAGGAGTCCAGGTTTGTGACTTCTTGTTTTGACCATTGATTTTTGGGCCTTTGTGGTTATCAAATTTTATTCTGTAAATAGCGGGATACTCGGATTACTCATTATCAATTTAGTTTGGATTTGGTGAATCCTATATTTCTTCTGCCTTTACTTGTATATGTAGTTATTTTTCAATACGTTTGGTTTTTTTGTTACGCATCTAGGCAAATCCTGTTTGATCATATGGAAAGTGTTCCCATATGAATGGATGCTCAGTTGTTCACTATGTTGATTTCCTTGCTTGTCCGAATTTAATTGTCTATCGATAAAATATCTGTATTTTCTTTTCAGGAAAACCCGTCGATGTACATGGTAGAACTGGGCTGGGTACAATCAGTAAGTTATATTGGCTTTGCTAAGCCTAAAGTTTAAAGAAATTTAAATATCTGTTAATGTCTCTTTTGGTTTTAGATAATCTTTCTGGATAGGGTCCATTGTCAATATCATCCAATTTAACAAAACACTTCTGACAATTAGTCAAAAAAGTAATGATGTTTAGAGCTAATTTAACTTACCTAAAATTGAATTCTTCGTCATTAAAATTCTCTTGCTGTAGTGCTGTTGTGTTTAAAGAAGGAATCTGGCATTGCCAATAAATGGCTACTATTACATATTCATTTGAATGATATTTCACTGAAGTTGGTTACAGTAGCTCCAAAACAGATGGAACATCGTCCTAACTCCTACGTAAATAGAATGGATGCGAGAAATTTTCTTCTTGCTTCTCGGTGTAGCTAAGTTCTAGACTTCCTAATCATTCGGCAAACTTCAGCTACAACCGGCCAATAAATCTTGATTTTGCTTTCAGCTTTGCTTCCTTCGCTCTCTCAGTTTTAATGAGTGATTAAGGGGATTACTGCAGTTCTTGGGGTGAGTTGATCGATGGTCCAATGGGCATCCCTTACCCCTAACCCCGCTGCCTCCTTCAGAAAAAAGAACAAGAAATGAAATAAGAAAGAGGAATAGCATTTTTATTCCATTTAGTAGTTTCCTTTGAAGTTTTATCACCAAAGAATGGTTCACACTCGGCAGAAGTCTCATAACAATGTGTACTTGTAATGGCAGTTCTACCCGCTCAACCTTTTGTTTAGCTAAATGGTTCTGCTGAAAGTTTAGTAACCATAGGCAGGAAATATCCGGGTTACAAAGTGAACTCTATATACCTTAATATCCATGTTCATGCAAAGTTCTTGTAAATTAATTGCAACTTTTTTTTTTTTGTCGTACTACTTAACTGCAGTCATTGCATTTGAGTGCTGTGGAAGCAGTTGAGGTTTTGGAGATATTTCTGTCAATGAATCCAGATCCCAGGTATTCAGAAATTTTGTTCTGTTGAATTAAATATATCATGTTACAGTTTCAGTACGACTGAGAAATGCACAAATCATTTTGCTTGCTCCAATTTACCCAAAATAAACAATAGGAAAAAGTTACAGTTTCAGTTGAATTAAATATATCATGTTACAGTTTCAGTACGACTGAGAAATGCATAAATCATTTTGCTTGCTCCAATTTACCCAAAATAAACAATAGGAAAAAGTTAAAAACTACCTTAGAAGGGTTTTCTTAGGTGCTTGCTTCCTTGAAGTGATCGTCTCTGGCAATGTTGGGTGGTTAACTCTTATCTAGGTTATACTCAAAACATGGGGCTATCAGGTGTCTAGACAACTATTGAGTTTATAGCTTCTGTACCCACTGAAGAAGAGAGTAGTTTTTTCTTATAATGCTCAAGCATTTGCTTATTCTAATGAAATTAAGATGGTAGTGCAACGATTAAAAACTTGCTTCTGATACAATTTCATTTATTTCAGTGGGTGTGTTGAATTTCATGATTTTCTCAGAGCTCTGAGACTGAAACCTTGTGGCCTTTCTGAGAAGGTTAGTTTTAAATGTTTTTGAGTTTCGATCTCCTTCATGAGCTGTTTACCTCTTTTCATGGTGACTTGGTGTGTGTGCATGCATCCAAAACCATAATGATGGATGACACAATTAATGATAGATGCAATTAAGTATGTGTCTGTGAGCAGTGGGCAGGTGTGTTTGTGTGGGAGAGGGAGGGGGAGGGGGGTTCAGCCCCAACCTACCCACCAAGCCCCCTGGTGCATTTCAGTTCTTTCCAGACTCATGCTCTTGCTGATTCGATATTAGTTTCATGTAGCTTGTTTAACTTCATGCATCTTTTCTTCTTTGCCACTCCATTTTTAGTCATTTAACATGAGATTGCGTGAAAATTGTGTTTTCTTGGCTTTTGTGCTTGCGTATGTTT
Source organism: Salvia miltiorrhiza (assembly GCF_028751815.1). Taxonomy (NCBI): domain Eukaryota; kingdom Viridiplantae; phylum Streptophyta; class Magnoliopsida; order Lamiales; family Lamiaceae; genus Salvia; species Salvia miltiorrhiza. The sequence goes on from NC_080388.1 coordinate 71,348,917, forward strand.
TACTGAACATTTTCCTCGTTATTCTGCAGATGTTTGAATTTATTGATGTGCAGAAGATGGGTAAAATAACATTTAAGCAGGTAAGTTTTTTATATGGATATTTGCCACACAGTAGCAGTGGTTTTCTTACCCACCACATATAGTATCTCAATAGCAGGTTATAGAAACCTTAATTTCTAAAAGAGAAAAAGGGAAAGTAGTTGCAAGACCTCCTTGCATGGATCAGCTTTCTTGTGACCGAGCATAGTGTAATATTGTAATTTGGTATCCTGGCTCCTGCTTTCTGGTTGTACTGGCTTCAACAGGATGAAGTTAATGCTTTTTAACATTAGAACGAACTATGTCTAAAACTCTGCTCTCTTGAACCTTAGCGACTTTTTAGATTTGTTATGTCATGTTCAAGAAGTTTCTCACTGTTGAAATGTTATGTCATTTCAGTTCTTGCTTGGTTCAGCCCACATTTTGAAGCAGCCTCTGTTTCGGCGCGCATGTGATGTAGCATTTGGTGAATGTGATATAAATGGGAAAGATCATATCTTGAAGCAAGAGGTTCATAACTATATCTTGCTTTCGTTGATGCTGTTTCCAAAATTTAGCTTGTGAGTTTTAGTGACTCAGTCACCCTGGTTTTTCCTTTTGACAGTTACAAGATGCAGTTTCGCTATCAATTCCAAGTTTAAATTCTGATGAGGTAAGTTGGGTATTATCTGCTCATTAATCCCATCAACAGAATCTCGACCAACCCACTGACTGACTCAGCAAATAATATTTTGTTTCATGGTAAAAAGATGAAAGGCTCTACATTACCTCTTAATCCGCCACTTAATTAACATATCTTCTCTGATAATCCAGCATTTTAGTGTGCTTAAATAGACATCTTTTATATGGATTGTGGCATAGATTGATTATTTGCTCTGGTGGATTATTTTAATTAGCTTGCATTATATCTATATGAATTTAACGTTATTAAGGAAGTATAATCAGAAAAATATATTGGTCAATAATATGGCATTAATGCTGATACATATTCCCATGAGTTGTTTATACAGATTGATGGGCTGTTTAGTTTGTTCGATGTGGATAATGACGGTAGGATCAGCAGGGATGATTTCTTCTCCTGTTTGAGACGACTGCCTCTGCTCGTTGCACTATTTGCGCCCAAATTGCTGCACAGAGCTTCCTCCATTGCTCATCCAAATTTAGTAGAGCAAGTCTTGTAACCAGGAATTTACAATCCTCTTACTGCATTTTCCTAAAATTTTGTAACCTTAATTGTGAGAGCTTATTTCATCAACCATGTTTGTAAATTTCGCATGTGGTCTGGAATTTTAAGGTATAACAACACATGAGTTTGATGGGAGAGAATTAATACTGTATTGTCAAGTTGGTAGGAAAAGATGGTGCAATTTTATTGGCTCATTCATTGCAACGTACGAAATTGGTATTTTTTTATTTTTTTCAAATGTTTAAGAGGTGGTTGTAGTGATATGTTGTATCCCTGGAGATTTCAATGTCTCTATATAAGTTTGCAGTGAAATATTCAATACTACTCGTAACTTTTTGGAGAAAATTTAAGCACGTTTTAACTATGAACCTTGTGTTTATTTAATTTAAGCGTGAAAAACACTTATGACATTTGGATGGTTTCGTACATTGCTGTTAGATGCAAAAAAATAAAATAAAATGAGTTGACAAATTAAATTTAAAATAGTAAAATATCTATTAGTTGACTGACAAGGGAAAGGAAATGATTACTATGTAATTGTCTGACAAGTATAAAAAATAAGGTAAACCGGCTACATAAAATTCCCTTCACGACTTTCTAATTAATCCGATCATCAATCTAATTAGGTATTAGTCTCGACAAATTGGCACAGTCAATTGTAGAAGCGCATATGAAAACTTAAGGATTAGTTGTTATCATGCAATTTCATTGTAAATTTTAAAGTAATTACAATAATAATTCCGTTTCGCACCCTAAATTTTTCTCACACTTCTAATAGATTAATGACACAATTTTAATTGTACCAAGAGATACACCTTTAAGTGTAATTAACAAAGTTTAGTTAACACCCATATGTATCTTTATATACTTTTGTTATATACATATAAATTTTGTTACATTTAAAATTGTAACAAATTTCATAACATCTATCCATGTAACCAAATTTGCTACATCTAAAATTAGCATAAAATATTTTTGTTACGTAAAGCTATATATTTTTGCTCTCTCTCATCTCTCTCTCACACACACACATACACACATACACACACACCCGGGTTTTAAGAAATATTATATGAGTGTATTGTGAGTAGAGAATAAGTCCTAGTTTATATATTGTTATGTTACTTTAACAAAAAGTAATGATAGACTATGATGATTTTTGTCTGAATAAGTATGTAAAATAGAGATTAAAAAAAATAAAGGGACTGTGGTAGGGGGATAATATTCAAAAATAGAAAGTATATGATTTTGGAAGACTGCCTAAAATGATAAAATAAGCATATTTTTCGGAGACAAAGGAAGTATTACTTTAGTAACTAAGTAGTATTTTTTTTCTTTCAAAAAACTAATTACAAATATGTTGTCATAAAAAAGTAGTCTTGTCTTTTCATTGGGCATATTGCGTTGTACCAACTCGATTGATGCAGCACATGAAAACTGAAAATTAAAGGCCTAACTATTTTTATTTTGTTCCCTCCAAAAAAAAAAAAAACTAATTTTATTTTGTGGTTATATTAATATTTTCTGGTCTTGTCTATTTGTCCCACATACACACACCAATGACACCATTGTCGCCCGTTTATCACAACACAACCATCACAAAAATGTCGGTATGGACGCACTCATCAATTATACTATAAATTTGGTTTGGGTCCATATTTATTTTCACACACTTATATTGGTATTCAATAATTCCTTCAACAAACTTAATACTAGAAAATAAGAGAAATGAAAACATGGATTTAAAGAAAGAAAATTTTGTACTTCTTCTTTCCTCATAATAATTTTACAACTAAAGATAACACTAGTATAAAACTTCCCTATAAAAACTTATATAGCATACGAGACTATTTTATATTAAATTTGATATTTATAGTCACAGCTCATATGAGATTGAGACGTTGATAAAAAAAGTCAGTACTTTTTTACATAAAATTTAAAGTTTGATTAGAATTCCGTGTCGGTAAATGGAAAAGCTAAAATATAAACAAAATATAATTAAATATTTCATGAAAATTCGTTGAAGCTACACTTGTCACTTGATCTCTAATATATGTGAATTTGATTCCACTAAACTTTATACTCCATATGTGCAAAATTGCAAACTCATAATTATATTTGTGACAAAACGTACAGTCGGTACCGATCTATATATTAGTTTATCATATACACCAAAATATCTCATAGTCACCACACTTATCATCCATCTTATATAGTAATTCCATGGATTTTAATTCGTATTCTTTTTAAATCTACTTGTCTCCTTAGTTTAATATTTTTATTTTCAATAGTAATTACTGTACTAAATGCAATTTGTGTATTTATTCATAATATTTATGTATAAATTATTATATCTATAATATATTAAAAAAATAATTTTTTTATTTGAAATAAATTTCAAATTGAGTGATAATTTTGTGATTATAATAAAATTGAATTTTTATTTTCCTTTCCTTTTTTTAATTTTATTATCTTTTTATATCTTATAAAAAGAAATATAAAAATATTTTTCGTGTAATACACGAGGAAAAATTCTAGTTAATCATAATTTAAACATTTATTAATGACAACTTTGAGAAGATTATCAATTTTCATCATATTAAAATAAAATATTATTTTATTTTAAAATTTATATTTATAATTTATGATGCATTTTTCATCGAAATTTCACGGGTGGTTTAAAAAATAAAAAGAAAAGGGGTTGGCTAGAAGCCACTTATTTGGAATAACACACTTGCACAAAACGTCCACGTAAGTATGCAATAATTGCGGCACTAGCTCACTTGCCCTTACTATTTACTAAACAAGGAAATATAATTATGTAAGTTTCAGCATATTATAAACTTTACCAAAACAGTAAGGAAATCTTCTCCGACAATATCTTAAAATAGAAATTCACAAAATATTAAATATAATTAGTTCAAGGGTCATTTCTAAAGATTCAATATCGATGTGTTTTATGAATAAGAATTATCTGGAATGATTATTATAATTATAATGCACAAAAGTATATAAGAACCAACAAATATACATCATTATTCAATTGACAAATTTCTGATGTGTCCCGTCGACTCCTTATAGTGTAAAATTTTAATTATAATTTTTTAATATAACATGATAGTACCTTCGTCCACAAGAAATAATTATAGTAAGAAATTACACGAGCTTTAATAGTATTTATAATTATAATTAATTGTATTGTGAGTGAATAATAGAGTTCATCACGTGATGAATAGTTTTCAAAAATAAAAATAAGCTAATTTTTGTAATATATATATATATATATATATATTAATTTTTGTGAACGGATGAGTATTACAATATAAATGACCAGGTGTTGAATTTTTGGACAATTTAAATTTTAAACCAACTCTTCAGAAATCGAACAGTTAGGTATTTTAATTTGTTTGTTTTTATATTCCCATTACCCCATTATTCATGCCTAGAGCTGTCGATTGGTTCGGGTTCGGTTACCCGAATCCGAAATTGTCATATTTTACTAATTGTTTTCGAACCGTTTTAGGAGTTCGGTTACCAAATAACAGCTTCGGTTACTCGATTCGGTTATTTGGGTATCCAAAATACCCATTTAAAAAATTAAAATTCAAATAATTTACCCAATAACTCTCTCTCTTGGACCCATTTAAAAAATTAAATATCACTCACTCTCTCCTCTCTCTCTCTCCTCCACTTGTATGCTTATTGTACTCTCTCTCTCTCCTCTCCACTTGTATGCCTATTGTACTCTTATCTCCTTTTTCTCTCCTCCACTCCCTTTCTCTTCCCTAAATTGAAAATCTGTGAGATTTGCTACTGGGGAATTGGACAAATCAGTGCACAGAGCTCACCACAGCAAGAGAGAGAAAGAGCCGACATATTTCCGCCGAGTTCTTCGAAAGCTAACGAGTCTGTGAACTGACGAGGAGATGTTGCTACTAGGGTTCCTTAGTAATTTTTAATTTCTATCAATTAATAATTAAAATAATATATATATATTATTAAATAATTTCGGGTTAATCAATACCCGAAAATCTTCTAAAAATGATACCTGAAGCTGAACCGATAACTAAATAATTCGATAATTGGATACCCAAACTCGGGAATTTCGGTTCGATTATTGGATTAACCAATATCCGATATCCGTTTAGACAGCCTTATTCATGCCTTATTTCATTTTGGATTGCGCTTAAAAATTTGAGCTCGTAAGATGGAAGAAATATAATTTTACAAAAAAATAAAATAAAATTGATTTACCTAGAATAAGAATCGGTAAGAAGCAAGAATTTGATGGAAGGGCAGCAGTTTGAAGTGTAATAATGGAAAGAAAACCCAGATTTGGAAAGTAAAGGAAGGAGTGAGGCGCATTTAAACTAAGAGTGGTCCCCTCCCACGTAGAATTGCATACATTTTCTTAAAATTTGGACCCCAAATTCTTAAAAATACCAAAAACAGAGTTGGAAGAAACCTATAGAGACCAATTGGCCCATCGAATACTCCAAAAAACCATCACACCCAACCCACTTGCCGACAGGTGTCCGCACCACAACTTTTGGGTTTAGGGCATCAAAATCATTTAAAACTTCCATTTTCTAACACCAACTTTTGGGTCTCAATATTATAATACTACTTTTTTGGGGGGCTTCCCATGTAAAATATTACCTCTAATCACAATCCTTGCTTCAAATATCTCCTCGAGAATCAACTCGTCCACTTGTTCATGTCTTTGCCTAGCTCTTCTATCTCTTTCTCTCACCGGGACCATTCCATTTTGTGAACCTAAATCAAAAGCTACAATTTTCTTTTCTTTGGAGGGGGGTGACAAAGAGTATTCCCCATTAGTTAAGCTCACTAAACCCAAATTATTGAGCTTCTTAGTGGGATGCAGACGTGGATTAGTGTTTTATTTTGATTATTTATTAATCGCAGCGTCCGCGATTGATGCGATTGACACGCATAACACTGTATACTTTAGTGCGAAGGCGTGACCACCACCATTTGTAATCATCATAGTTATCTGTATATGTGTCATTGTCAGGGTATTTGTATCGTGCATGACTTAACATTATTAGTATATATAAGGTACAAAATGGAGCATGGAATCCATCCCATCTTTAGTTTGCTGTGATTATACGCTGATAGTATATATCTTTAATTTTTATTTTATGCAAGAAAAAGAAAAATTGTGTATTAAAGGTAATCATTGTTCTTAATTTATTCAAAGTTAGACGGCATTCTAGATTATTCATGCACTAGTTAAATATGGGATCTTTATTTGCTATAAGTGGGAATAAATTACAAAGTCCAGTTTCAGGAGGGTGGAGATATAGACAAATCAAGTTTATTTTACTTTATCATTATAATGTATGCCAAACGATAAAAAGAAACTTAAAGGGGCTAGGGAACTTTACATGGCCTTAGATATCTAAAATTAGAAAGTGGGAACGAGGCAAAGAAAAGAGGTAAAAAAAAAAAAAAGTACTTCTTGTTCGTTTTGTTTATCTTCAAATATAATGGGTGTGCACATATCGTTTTGGTTTCTACCGTCACGTGATTTAAATGGAATGTATCTTTTTGGATGCCAAAATAATATCTTGATTTTATTTTTTGAATGTTGAATATTTCGTCATTTTTGTGAAATTAACTTTTTAAAATAATAATAATAATAATAATAATAATAATAATAATAATAATAATAATAATAATTGCTCTATAGAATCAGTTGAGTATCCATAATTCCTTTTGGTATGTCCACCAAATAAGTATCTAATTTTTTTTTTGGTAAGTGTATCTACACAATTCATTCACAATCACAATAATAGTGAGACCCTTATTCCATTCAGAGCATCCGCAATGGGGTTACATGATAACTTATTTTATGAGGGGGGACCACATTGAGTAGGGAGACCGCATTGGGATTACATGATAGCCTACATGATTTTTTAAATGAGAAATGGGGGGCTGTAGAACACGCACCGGTTTTAAAGGCATATCGTGTATACACGATAGATTGTGTAATACACGAGTAAGGGGGGCTGCAACGCCTTACACGATCTCAGTCTTACACGAGTAGGCTGGATCGTGTAAGGCGTTAACGATGCTCTCACACACACTTCATTAATTTTCTTAAAACTCGTGTCATCATCAAATGTGTATTCATTTGGTGGATGGAGGGAGTATAAAAAATAGAAAATTTTGATTTTATCTTCATTGTTTTCGAATTGAGTTATTTTACACTATAAATACATGTAAGCTTTACAGTTGAATTGACGTTTTGATGAAGTGATCACATAATTCCTAGATATTCATTTTTTGAATTTGATATTAAAAAGTTACTTCATCTTTCAAAGTTTTATCCGTCTTAATTGTTTGAAATTGCTTTATACTCCCTCCGTCCACGAAAAAGAGTCATGTTTCCCCTCTTTTTTTTGTCCACAAAAAAGAGTCATGTTTCACTTTTTTGACAAAATTACCCTTATTTTACTTCACTATTTACTTTAGTTGCCATAGATGGCCCCACCATTAATATTTTTAAACACCTCAATTATGGAGACAATTATTCCTTAATTAAACCATTTTTCAGATTAATTAATCCTGCCACCTACCTAATTATATTTGCTGAACTTTATCTTCCATTTCATCAAAACCCTAGAAATTTCCTAAGGTTGCGCCGCTCTTTGCGTCTCCTATCTCGGCCCACTTTTCTCCGGCGATTACCACTCCTGCCTCCGATTACTCACCGTCGCTCACTCCTACACGATGGATGATGTGCCATTTCTCAGTTCTCTCTGTAAATCCGGTGCTTCTACCGAAGAATCACCGGATCTGTTGCCATCTCCGATGAATCTCTGTAAATCCGGTGATTCTTCGTCTGAAAGCGCCGTCTCGCCCCTTCTTCTTCACCCTAAAGCGTCGCCTCCCTCAAAGCAAACCTCCCTCAAATCGCAGCCTCTCGCATCCCTCTGAGCCCGAAAGCCCAAATCGTTGCTTCCCTCTGAGCCTGAAACCCAAAATCGCCGCTTGCCTCAAATCGGCGCCCCCTTCTTCAAGGTGAGGAGCCACATGCCGACGAAGGTGATAGCAGCGAGGGCTGCGGCCGCCGCGGTTCCCTCTCCGGCGAAGCCGCGCCTGAGCGCCGCTCCCCTGGCTTCATCTCTCTCTCTCCCCCGGCGCGATTCCCTGCCTCCACTGCCTCTGAGTTCAGCGTCGTCGTCCCCTCCACCTCCACCATAGCGCCATCGACCACCCCCTCGAGTTCCGGATTCTCTCTGGGTTTGGGATCTTATTACTTTTGGGTTTGTGAGAAATTTTAATTTTTGTTTTGTTAATTTGATTTTAGAAATTTTGAATTTCGATCTTGCTTGGAATTTGGTTGTGGAATCTTATTTAGTGAATTTAGTTCTTGAATTTGTTGATTTTGGTCTTGAATTTCGTTCTTGGATATCTGAATTTGGTTCTTGAATTTGTTGATTTTAATGAATTTGTTCTTGAATTTTGTTTTGAAATTTGTTGATTTTTGTTGAATTGTGGTTCTGTAATTTTCGTTGAATTTGGTTCTGGAATGTTGGTTTTAAATTATGAATTGTCATCAAAAGTTAATTGAGAATTAGGGACTTTAAAAGTCATATTAACACTACCCCTATAAATTTATTTCTCTCTCCACTTACACCTGCTTTAACAACTTTCTTAAAACCTGTGCCGAGTCCCAAATGGGAATCTTTTTCATGGACGGAGGGAGTATGAACTTGAAAATCAGTCTAAAAGGAATGTGTCATTATAATTGCGTTAATGATGATTATTTATTTTTAATTTAATTTAATTTACCTTTTCATTTTTTATTTAATTATTAATTTTATTAAAAAATTGGATACCCTCACTCAAAAGTCTGACTCCGCCACTCTATAGAATTTTCCTTTTTTCTGTGTTTGAAGTAATAAGTAGACTATTTCAAAACTCATGAAATGCACGTTTTTTAATCACTAATAATAATAATAATTTGAATTTATTGTAGGCTATATATACATATACTCAGAAGACGGGTCAATCAACGATTATCTCGTTTTTTATCACTCAAAAAAGAAAAAGAAATATTGAAACTCACTCAAAATCAATCTTAGCTTGATCCCGACTATATTAGGCTTCTTGAGTCTTTTCTTTATCGGAAAAATATATATTTTAAAATATCAGGTGACGATATATATAGATTAAAATTTTAGACATTCGACCTTAAATATTAACCACCTACTACGAACCCAACATGCCAACACATCGAGTCTTATCAAGCTACAATGTATTTAACCCAACATACAAGACATGTAACCTATTCATAGATGTACAAAAGCTACAATGTTCTGTTTTTCATGGGCAGAAACTTTGGATTCTTTTTTCTTCTTCTTTTTTTATTGACAATTCGTGGATTATATTTTTCTTATTTACTCAAGAAATACAATGAAAAACCCTAGCTAGATTACTGCATAAATATTCATAAGGAATCGAGTCATAGTTCGAGCTTGTCAAATTCAACCTATATATCTATATATAGGGGTGGACTAGAATAAAAACACATTTTTTTTGTATAAATTATAAATGAATTAAAATATATGAATTCTATGTAGAACACGTATGAATTGGCTGTGTAACTGTATGAATTGCGAAAAATAAATTTTGCTCTACCTTTGGGATTCGAACTCAGGACCTGAATTCATCCAACAAGGTGATGAATCAACCGTAAATCTTGATGATCTAAGGACTGAAAATTATTTCTATTTTATACAAAAAAAAAATGTGTTTTTATTCTAGCCCTCATATCAACGAGCTCAAAAATCTATATATAGCTTCAAGTTGAAGCTGAAGTAAAGTTTCCACCACCTAGCTATATATATGTATTGTTTGATATCCCTAGATAAAACAAAATAGATAAATAATCATGTCTTATTTAAGCGTTTGATAATAATATTGATTAACAAGAAGGCCCGCATTAAGCGAGAGGCCCGCTCTTATATCACTGTTCCATTGGGAAATTTAATATCTCCTCCCCCCTGATATTATTTATCTAGGTATTATTTATCTAAGTTTTATTTATCACCCTTTATCTCAATTTATATATCAAACACATAGATTAGATGTATAATTAAATAGATAAACAGGCGAAGTACAAGTTGACTGGAAAGTAGAGTAGTACATCTCTATTTGCTACTAAATTTAATTTTTTGCAGCTTAATTAAGCTGGGGAGAAAAATGACACCTTAATTAAAAAGGAACATATACACTTACGCTTAATTTTTAAATGATTTCTTTTTACAAAGAGGTGACACGTAAAAATATTTTTGGATCTTTTAGTATATATATTAATACTATAATATATATAAATATTCACTTGTGAAGTGATTCGTGGAAGCAGATCGAGAGAGGACAAAGAAAGTTCTGGCTCAAGTTATATTAATTACTAGTATGATTTAACCATCACTCTTGATCCCCTCAAAAAAAAAAAAAAAACTATCACTCTTGAAAAGAAAATACACAACGATATGTTATTATATACTCCTTATTTTTCGAGTTTCAAAAACTCAGAATTATATTGAAAAATGTTATTAATTGGCTTCATATTTTATTAAGCTAGCTATATGTATAGATTGTTGTGATGGGGTTTCCATGTTTAACATGGGAAAAGTATGCATTGCATTTTATCTAAGGGTAACTCTAAGGTTTAGGTTTGTTACAAAAATGGTCCTTTACAACTTAAGATATTTTTTATTACTCCAAACACGAGAGTTAGCTTTTGTAATAAGTTCTTATATGTAATGACTATGAGAGAAATCACAAATTTATGAAATACTTGTGATAATTTGAAATATACAAGTCAATTATATTCTATTCTCCATCTGTTTCATAAAAACATGCATAGTTTTCATTTTTCGTCTGTCTCATAAAAACATGCATAGCTCATTTATAGTCACTACTAGAAAAACGCACATAGATAACGGATTTTATCCGTTATCTATGAGCAAAAAAAGCGTTGTGTATAGTGGTGCTATCTATTATAGGTGTCATACACAACGGTTTAAAAACCGTTATCTATGAAGGGAAAAGATAACAGTACAACCACACATACATAACGGTTATAAAACCGTTATCTATGAAGGGAATAGATAACAGTACAACCACACATACATAACGGTTATAAAACCGTTATCTATATTGATTATACATAACGGTTTTCGACTGTTATGTATTATAATTTATCCGTTATCTATTCCATAATATATATTTTTTCATATTATAGTTAACAGTTTTTTATACTTTTTATAACGGTTTAAACCGTTATCTTTGTAAGAAAAAGATAACGATTTTCCACTGTTATGTATTAGAATTTATCCGTTATGTATTATGTAATATTTTTTTTTCCATATTATAGTTAACAGTTTTTTATACTTTTTATAACGGTTTAAACCGTTATCTATGTAAGACATAGATAACGGTTTTTTGTACCTTTTATAACGATTTTAACCATTATCTTTAATATTTAATATTTTTTTCTCAATTTTTATGTTATTTATATCAAGAAATAAATAAATAACTTTAAAACAACAAAATGATAAAATCAACAATAACAATATTATATATTATCCAAAATATTCGTACATTATCATCCGAATGAACCAAGTATCAAGTATCTAAGATCATTACATATTTCGATTCACTTCCTGGCTTATCCACTCCGACAAAGTCCTCATCGACCTCTCAAAGGCTTCCTTCGCGCTCATCTTCATCTTGATCTTCCTCCCTTTTTGAAAGTAACATCCCTTGATAACATACAAACATATACGCCACTTGTCAAATACTCAGTTATATGAAAGGAAAATAGTGTTAAAAAAAGATATTATGCATACACTAGCATTATTGATTGAGAAAATCCCCTTCTGAAGAAATGATAAAAAGGAAAAAGACATTGTTCTTCATGCATATGTACATTCAAGGAATATGATGGAGTTAAACCTCAATATTTTGTTAGTTATCAGCCAGATCTAACTAAACCTTTGGGTCTTTTTTTTTTTCTAACAAATTTCCAAAGAGCAAAGGATAGGAAACTTATCCATGTAAAGTTCAAATTCCACATATCTACACAAGATATCAAGATGCCTCAGTTTACAGTATAAATCATAAATATGTTCTGATATGACTATATACAGTTCAGAGCATCGATACGATATCACCTTCTTTCAGTCCACATTAGCAAAGAAATTCTGAGGTGAGTACTTTCCAGCAGAATGCATCAACTTAATCATGAAAAAATCTGAAAGTCTTCTCACATTAATATATATCTATGTGTGTGTGTAATGGACCAATTTACGACAGATATAAAGCGGTAGACAATTTTACGAAAAATATGAAGAGGCTCATTGAGATGCTCAGATGGGATAATATATCAACAGCAAGAACGCCTGATATGGAAAGAGCAGAGGCTACCTCGTAGCAATTCCTGAATAAACATCTGCGGGCTTTTCTCCAGCAACCAAGTTAACAGCAGCTGCCCCTGGACAAAATTAGAGACTTAACTGCTGTTGAATTGAATGCCTGAAAAGATTACTGGTAGCTAAAAAGGTACCTGACCACCAGTTCCAAGATATCGACCAAGAGGTTCAATAGCAAATTGTATTCTCTGATTGGTGCTTTCAGATGATCGATATAGTCTAACCAAATACAGAAGAAAAGTTAGTAACAATTGGATCCTAATGCTTTAACAAGGCCCACACTTCTTATATAACTATTGCAGAGGAGAAATTAGCATTTGGCAAGCAACTAAGAAAAAATAATTCAAGACTAGTCCAACAGGAGAACTTATGAGATTGATAATGAACATAGCTAGCTTTTTCTGCAGTCAAATGCCCAATTCCCATATGAGGTTTTAGAGAGGAGCAAAAAACCTACTTGTAGACAATATCAACAGTTTTGCGAATATCCCAACAAATAACTTATCAAATACTTGAGCTTATATAATGATTTAAAAGTTTACAGATTTAGGGTCAATCCAAAGTTGGTGGAATTCATTCCAAAGCCCCATTAATCTAGAAATTAGATAAAATCACCTGATTGGCCTTCTTTGTTTCCTAAAACAGTCGAGTGTTGTTCAAAATCTCTCCCTGGGCGATGAACCTCAAAAATTCTGATAGCTTTATTGTATCCAGCAAATATCCTGATCAGAATAATATAATATCTTCAAATATACAAAATAGCTACATGTGTGAAAAACAGAAGTTCCTGAAAGACATAGGACTATCATAAGGCAAAGACTTAAAACCAAAAAAGACAGAGATCTGGATTCAGGGGCAAAGAAAAAAACAGACATGATCAGAAATTATCAAGCACGCGTCAATAAATCTACATGATAATCTACTTAATCACAAGATACTCTGTAGAAAAAATACCCAAATAACACCAACAAAATAGAAATACAAATACAGACCAACCTTCAAGTTTTGCGGCGTAAGAATCGCAACACGACTAGAGCACAGCTCCAAAAAGACAACCTGCAATAGACACATAACATTGCTATTTTGGGTAGTGACAAGGAAAATGGGGCATAATAATAATAGCAGAAGACCTCAAAGTACATTAAGAAGGGGTTTACTTTTCATGATTGTGTATTTTTATCCTTGTTACTAGATCTGAATCAGCTCTTTTTACCATTTTGGTGGTAAAAAGTCAAAGAGAGTTTGATCGTACCTGTACAACTACAGAGTTAACATATCTCGTGCAATGTCTATCATCTAAGGATTAAAAATCAATTGCATAGCATAAGAAGTCGGATTTATAGGCAATGGAAAAGGTGTATCCTTATGAAATGATGTGACACCATCAAGGCAGAAAATAAGCAAGTGGTGATAGAGAATTTCATTTTTTTTCTGGGTAAAAGAGAGAGTAATATAGTCATACTCGCTTATAGCAGCACAGAATATCACAGCTGAAACGCCCTCAAATAAATGAATCCATTTTCTTCGTTCATTTTTCTGGCCTCCCACATCAAAGAGACGATATACTTCCCCACTTTTCTTGTTTTCTCCAACTGGGCTGCAAACATCCCAATAGTTAGAGACTGATTTACCTAACACTCATTTAAATTACACCTTTAACATGTCATTCAAGGATGCTAATATAGTGATACACCTTAAGAACATGATACAACTGAAGGTACATTTCAACCAGGAAAAGGATGACGGTGTTAGGTGATCTAGTAGCCAGTGTTTGGACAAATGACTCAGTTCAATTATGAAATGCATACAAATCATGAGGTTGGTGATAAATAAACCAGGAAGGAGCAGACACAAGTACAATATTTGGTCTTTGTAGACGGAGAAAAGGAAAGCAGTGATCACCTGAACTGGATTTCTACAACACCGGTTGTCCGAACCCTGGCATAAAGAACATCTTCCTACATCACGACATAAATAAAAAAACATATTTTTCAACACGTACAAGACAGAACAACAAATTATTAAGAATAGAATACATAACATTTACTAGGAAAAGAATTGCACAATAGGCAAAAAGAATGGTGAGATGATTTCTAGTAGATCAGATAACCTAATCACATAGTTAAATCTGGATGGCTGTTCTTTATTTTCTTCTTCTTCTTCTTCCATGTGAATCATATCATGCTCACAAGTATAAATGTATATGATATATAATTAAACATATCAGACCACTAAATGAAACCATCATGCATCGGCCTCTGATAGTAATGGATTTGGTTTGAGATTAATTTATGCCAACCGTGCAATGGCCAAACTTAGTACATTAAGGGTACGTGTATTAGGAACATAATCACACTTACAGTTAAACCAATAGATCAATTAGCCATATTAGTTTAGTGACAGTCTTGAATCCTTGCAACAGATTTATAAGCCTGTAATAAGTTCTACCAAATTTGTCCATCATCCCTTGATCTATCACTACTGAACTATGACAGTTTCTACAGTCAGTAGAGGATTATATATAGCTGTTACACTAAAGTATGTATTCTGAAATTATATAAGGGAGAGAAGGGAAGAATAAGTATGCCAGTGCTAATGTTCTCGCATACCTTAGTAGGAACATAGTCTATATCAGACAGTCTTTGCAAGTTTTCCATAAAAAAATGAGCACAATCTGGAAGTTGAAGTTCATTACCACGGACATATGTTTCCTGTCAGCAAGGGTCAAACACTTTAATAAGTAAATCTAAAAGGAACGAATCCCAGTATGCAAACTCAGTTGAGAACTACTTCAAACCATTTATACAAAGCACAACAAACCTGTATGGCACTATCTCTCCAAAGAGTTCCATTGGAAAATGGTAAAAAGAGCTGATTCAGATCTAGAAATTAAACTGTATAATCATGGAAATCTCAAAACAAATACACATCAAAATAACACCAAAATTACCGTAGAAACGTGGGCGGTTCCAACCAAATATACAATTGAGGATAATCGAATAACAAAGAGATAATTCAAAAACTTGAGCAAAATAGCTTGACAAAATTAAAAAATTTGAGCAAAATAGCTTCAAATAATTTAAAAAATTCGAGCAAAAGCCCTAATCTAAATCATATTGTTACCAACAAAGTTCAAAAATTAGGGATTTGGAATGAGATTTGCGTAAGGGATGAATAATTAGGGATTCTACCTTGGTGGTGGCTATTGTAGAAGGCGGCGGCGACAGCGGCGGCTCCTAGGGTCTGCGATTCAGAGCTCGACCGGCGACAGCTGCTAGGCCTAACGGACGGAGAGAGAGAGACGGGTGCGGTAGGTGGCAGACGGAGAAGCAAAAAGCCCGATCTGCTGCTGCTGCTGCGAGAAGAGCGGCGTCGGCGGAGGAGAGGGGTGGTCTGCTCGTGCTCGGTGGAGAGGAGAAGGGTGCTCCGCCGCTCGATCTGCTGCTGCGAGAAGAGCGGCGTCAGAGGCGACGCGATGCAGGGTGGGGGGGGGGCAGGGGCGGTCACTGACTCACTGGCACCGGCGTCCGGTTGCTCGTGCAGCGTCGTCCGGCGCGGCGTCACCGGGGGAGGCGGCGGGTGTGTTAGGAGTATTGGAGCAGAAGCTTGAAAATTAGATTTTGAGTTAGGTTTTGAATTTTACCTAATAAAAATATATATTTATGAAAAAAAATAATGTTAATACATAACAGTTATATAACGCATTTCTTAACAGTAAAAAAACTGTTGTAAAAAAGTGTTAATAGATAACGGTTGACGTAACGGTTTATCAAACCGTTATGTATGTAACTAATAGATAACGCTAAAAGATAACGGATTACATCATACTGTTATCTATTGTTATGGATAACACTACATAGATAACGGATTTCTTCAGAACCGTTGTCTTTTCTAGAAAATGCGCTCATACATAACGGTTTTTTAAAAAAACCGTTATGTATGAAGTGTTATGTATGTGAAATTTTGTAGTAGTGAGTAATAATTCTTCCACTAAACATCACAATCAATGTGGGACTCTTTCTCCACTCGCACTACACTTTACAGGATTTTCTTAAAATCCATATCATCCCATACTATGTCTATGTTTTTATGGGACGGAGGGGAGTATATAATGGTAAAATAACGAGTCTCTAAACATTATGTTGCGTTTAATTCACATATATACTAAGGGCTATCGCTCTTCCTCACTCGATTAAATGAGATGCATTTAGATTTAGTAGATACCTAAGGGAAAGAGAGAGAGAAAGATCTAATTAATTTATTTTAAAGTGCATACCCCACGAGCATATAATGCCCATTTTTTGGGGGAGAAATCTAATGACCATTAAAATCCTTGTACCTATTTTTATATGCTAAGCATACATAGGGTGACTCTCGTATAGGCCTATGGGTTGTCCAAGACACAGTCTTCGAATAATTTGATCACACACACACACACACATATATATATATATATACATATATATCAAGTCAATAATATATTAATAATCATTTTTCCTATTACACACACATGTATATGTATACTCCTATGAATTTGAAAAAACTTACGAGTTGAAAATTAAAAGTTGTTATAAGTTGTAAGTCAACTGCATCAATAGAAATAGAAACCCTCCAAATATAGAAACAGGTCTTTAAACAGTAATCAAGTACCACTAAACCTATTTACACTTAATTAAATCACACGTTCAATTCATTAATGATGCAGACTTTGAACTAACTTATATTGCGTGCGCCCCTTTGAGTCTACACACACTATCCCAATTAAAAACCACATCTTTACATAAACCATAGTTAAAGGGAAAATCATTTATCATGTGGGTTAAGTACGTAATTAATTGAGATTTGAAAAAAGAGACAGGTAGAAGGAAAATGTGAGTGGATATTAATGAATAAAGATGTTTAATGTAGAAATAAGTTAGTGGAGGAATTAAGTAGAGATATTAGGAAAAGAAGTATGAAGAGGAAGAGGGGGAGGGGGTGGGGGTGGGCCGTGGGAAGTGAAGGGTGTTTCTTAATTCCATGATTGATTTAATTAGAAAATCTAATAGAGGTGATGCGTTTTCGATCTGTAATTGGCCGCTGCGTGTACCTTTGAACACTGCAGATGTTGACGTGTTTCTAAATATGTACGGACAGCTCCAATTTCCTCAGCAAATTAACTCATATGGCATATGTGTGTGCTTAGTGTGTGTATAAATGCGTTTCTCTCTCTTCATTATTGGTTTTGCATTTGCTTTAAGGTGTGGGGTAGGCCTAAACTAGCAAAGGATGAGGTTTTTGGTGATAAAAATGAATTGGAGCGTGTTTATGATGAGTTTGTTCAAGTTTCCTTTTCTTGTTTGGTTTTGAAGAGGAAAAAGGAAGGGACTATACATAAGCAAGGAAGCTAGTATTTTTCCCCACTGTGTGAGGTGTCTCAACCTATTTTTTGCTATTTTAATTGCCCATTTTGATTGATATAATTCCCATTCCCATAAAAGGGGACTGTGAATCAATCGGTCTACTTATACTACCTTCCTCTTTCTCTCTCTTTCTCTTATAGTCATAGACCTTTCTATATTTTCTCTCTCTCCTTTTCCACCATCCTCTCTCTCTATATTCTCTCTCTTAAACATAAACATAAACATAAACATAAACACAAACATAAACACATCAGATTTGTTTCTTCCCTTTTTTAGGCCTATTTCTTTTCCCACCTCAAACCAAAAGGCTCTCTGGGTATTTGCCAAATTTGTAAGCATCCCTTTTATTACCACACTCCAATAACCTTGATTTTCATCTTCTAGTTTCCACAAATACCCAATTATTTTTGGAAAATTCTTTCAAGACTTTTTTTTTTTTTTTTTGCAGAAGAGAGTAGTAATCCATATAGTTTCTTTATCTTCATTCTCACACAATTTCCTCCATCACATTCGTCGCAAAATCACAACTTTCTTTCAATTTCCATCTCTTCAAAGCTTTGATTTTTCTGCTTGTTCTTCATCAAATTTTATTTTTTCTTTGCTTGAAGAAAAAAAGCAAAAAAAAAAAAAAAAGAAGCAAAAATGGTGAGAGGAAAGACTCAGATGAGGCGTATCGAGAACGCCACAAGCAGGCAAGTGACCTTCTCGAAGAGGAGAAATGGGCTGCTGAAGAAGGCCTTCGAGCTCTCAGTTCTTTGCGATGCTGAGGTGGCACTCATCATCTTCTCCCCTAGAGGCAAGCTCCATGAATTCGCAAGCTCAAGGTAATTAACTCATCTCTCTCTCTCTCTCTCTCTCTCTCTCTCTCTCTCAGTGTGTGTGTGTGTGTTGAGTTGAATATTTGGAGATTCTTGATATATTCTTTCTTGATTTCACATGTGTGGAGGGGAGGGATGGGTTTGGTAGTATCACGATTCATCTAAGCAAGTTTTAGGTTTCTAGCTAGCCTTAACCGCCAGATCCTTCCATTAATTATGGTGGGCTGATCTATCCGTACAGTCTGTTTCATGGAAAATGCTTTTTGATTCTTTGTGATTTGATTGCCCTCTTACACATTAACTCAATTTTTATTTTTCCATCTATTGGTGCATCAAATCTACTGAATTGTTTTCCTAATTTTATTTCTTTGGTTTCGCTTTCGCCGCTTGAATTTTTAGGCCACTTCTCATGTCTGAATCGGTTTCAAACACTGGTTTTTTCTTTTCCTAGTTCATCACACAAGGAAAGATTGGATTTTTATCATATTATATGTGCTTTTGTATGTATATATACCATTTCATTTGATGTTGTTTGTACTTGATTAATGCAAGAGAGATCAACTATATATAATCATATGTACGGACAAATTTGAGGAAATACAGTTATTACATACAGTATAGGAATAAATGCATTTCACATATATATTTTCCCATTAAAACTTAATTGGGGTTAATGTGTACATTGCATAACACTATGTATGCGAGAGTGAAATAGATTCAATGATTGCAATCATAACATTCTTACCTTTTCCCTCTCCGGTTGATTCTGGAAGATAATTTCTCTAATTTTTCATCAAATTATACATCTTTTTCTTGATTCACAAACAATCACATTGAACTCAAACAAATCAAATTCTTTTCTTGTTTTAGTTTCTTGATTGCATACATCAGATTAATTTAAAAATAGTCGAAAGACTTTTCGTTTTCTTGAGTTAGAATAAGCCAAGTGTTATCATATAATTCCGGGCTTAAATTTTTAGAGTAGGTAGCTAGAGTGCAGGCCTATACAATGGATAGGGCAATGAGATGCAAATCTTGATATAAAATATTCATACAATCTGATATATCTGCAAGTAAAGCTTAGAGATTGATTCCCACTAAGCATTATAGAAAAATGTGATGATGGTAAAGATAGAAAAGCTATAGTTTTACTAGTTAAATTGGTATTTAGTGGAGCAGGAGTGATGGAGAGGGATTATTATTTATATTTTTAATTTAATTTTGGAAGGATAAATATGTAGCAAAGGCCAGTTGTCAATAACGTAGTACAATTATATTGTTGCAAGAGCATCTATCTTGTCTTTGTAGAAGAGGCCATGGTCTTGATATGTTCCCTTTATATCACACTCGTAGAATCTTTTTTCTGCATCAAATGCTTGTACGGACTTCCATCTACAATGTTGTTGCAGATACCAATGACATACATTTCTTTATTTTGCTACACCTTCATCTTTTTTGCCTCTTTTCTATACTATAACATCATATATATGTATAAAGCTCTAAGAATGAATACATACACTCACGTGCCTATATATATGTGTGTATGTATGTACGTGTGTATCTATATGTGTGTATTTGTTTGTGTAGTTTTATGCACATCACACACTTAAAAGTATCATCATCACATGTGTGTGTTATGTACAAGAGTGTTGTTTGTTGTGATTAAATCACTCTTTCTTTTAGGCTTTGTTTACTTTGAAGATTTATAATTTGAATGATGGATAATAAATAGAATATTGATATGATAAGATTATTAAGTACTATAATCTATGTGCACTTTGAAACATTAAGAATAACGAATGAAGTGTGTGTGTTGACTTAATGGTAGAGTTGTTAATGATTGAACCCAAATATTTCAAATTCAAATTTGTGGCCTATAAAATTTCTGCTTATTCAATAAATAAATAAAAAGATTAACGAGTGGATAAATATTTGATATCTAATTATTTAATTATTTATATCCGAATCAAAGTAATTTGGGTTATCTACTCATTGAATAATTTTGCATATAGGTTTTCATTTAACCCTAGTATTTAATTTGATTAGTCTTGAATAATACTAAGTGCCAATTCTTTTGTATTGTTGACAAAATAAGAAAGAAGAGACATCCATTATTGGCACATATCCTGTTGATGAGTGAAATTATTGAAATTAGTGATGAAAGGACATCTATTAGTCATATGAGAAGAAACTTAAGACTGACAGAAAAAAAAGAAAAATGATTCCATATTCACCTTGTTTAGCGTGTTCCCTTGTGTTATGATAATTAATTAAATAATATAGCAATAGTACATGAAGAAAATTGTTTAGCACAACGCATGCAGTTTGACAGACCATAATTATTGGCTAGCAACATGTTCCATAGCAGGTATGACATATACATATATTTTCACGCCATACGAGATTTCTTATTCTATTGTATTTTGATTATTATATGATATTCGAGTATACGATTGTGTATATATATATATATATATGGGGAGAGGTTCTAATAAAAATCGATGAGAAATGAGAATTAATCTTAACCCTTTATTTTCTTTAACATGCGGTTAGGATTTAACTATTTAATGTTAATTTATTTATTAATGTATTACGCGTGTAAGGCTATATAAGTAATTTGAACAGTTCTTTAAAATGGTAGTTACCGAAAATTGAGGGATTGGTTTAATCCTTTTTGTTATTAATTCTTATTGATATTGCTAAATAGTTACCTTTTTAATTTTATTAATTAATTATATTTCTAAGTGTTGACTACTAGATTTTTGTTTAAGAAATTCGTGTCTATCATTGCATACCATTTTATTGTGTCATTCATTATAATTATATGTAGATTTCAGTTGCATAGTGAATAAGAATCATTGTACTGATATTGTAAAGCATATAATTGCACAGATATGAGTCGAAATTGCACAGATAATTACACATGTTATTGTGTTGCATAATTATTTGATCATTGTTGCACGAATAATTTTTGTGCCGCATACCATTAATTATGCCATTCATTATAATAATATGTAGATTTCAGTTACATAGTGAATAACAAACATTGCACAGATATTGAACCTTGATTATGTTGCACAGTGAATAAAAATCATTGCACATATATTATAATGCATATAATTGCACAGATATGTGTCGAAATTGCACAGATGATTTCTACAATGTATATTGTGCAACAACAATACAACAATGCATATTTTGATTACGCAGTGCATATTAAGCAGTATTTTCGGAGGGTATTAGTTGTTGGATTTACGAAATATCCTTTTTACCCTTCTATCATTAATACAACAAATGTTACTAATCCGTGGGTAATATTTTGATTACATCCTGACCTTCTATTTTGAAGCGATCAAAGGCCTAAATTGGTTCTTAGTTCTAATTTTAAGGATGGTTTATATGTTAACCCAACCCTATATATATATATATATAGGGAGAGGTTCTAATAAAAACATCTTTTAAAATGAGAACTAAGAACCTAATCTTGACCTTTTAAATATTAGATCTAATGGTTAGGATTTAGTCAACAAAAGAAACTGTGCATCTATTATATTTTACTGTGCACTTAAAAAATATGCAATTTATGCAATTGAAACCAACAATGCAAAATACTCAAGCAAATCTAAATTGTGCATCTATGCAATTGAAACTGTGCATCTATGCAATCGAAATTGTGCATCTGTAGTTTAATCTCAGCCCTCTATTTTATTTAAATCAATGGCTTTAAATTAGTTCCTAGTTTTCATCTTAAGAGGGGTTTTTATATTAACCATACCCTATATATATATATATATATATATATATATATATATATATATATATATATATATACACACACACACACATATATATGGAGAGGTTCAAGAAAGAACCACTAAATAAAAAAAAGAACGAAGAATCATTTTTAGTCATTCGATCATCAAGATCTGCGATGGATGCATCATCTTGTTGGGTGAATGCAGATCCTGGGTTTGAATTCTGAAAGGAGCAATTTATTTTATTTTTTTTAGTCCATTAATTTTAACAGCGAATGAGTTCTCAATATATCATTTCTCTCCTCTATATATATATATATATATATATATATATATATAACTTGTATTGGCAAAATTAAATATAAGAGGATCCATTATGGAAGATTCCAGTGATAAAAACCTTCATTATCGATGGAGATGTGTAATTCCAATCTTTATAGTCTCCCAACTTCCAATTCAAAAAGAAAAAGAAATTAAATGCTCATCTATTTTCACATAAACTTATTTCAGAGAATCTAATAATACATTTATATCACTTTAATTGCTTCTTCTTTTTTTTAATAAATTGACAATGTTAAATAAAAAAATTTAAAGGCCGCACCATAGATGACTCGAACCCAAGACCTTTAATTGCTTCTTTAATACTGCACACGGTGGCTTGTAGTTGCATCCAAACTTCGGAGGAAATGATTTAATAATGATTCGTCTGCAGTTTTCACTAAAAGGTCGCACCATAGGAGACTCGAACCCAAGTCTTGCTTGGATGAATGCATGCGATTTTATTCCAAATGTGAATGTTTTTTTCAGAGAGCCCAAATGTGAATGGTTTTCACTAATACTTAGCCTCAACAAACTTGAGTGATTTGATTTTAAAATGATTATGCTTGAGTAGTTTTCTCTTATCTGGGATTGAGTTATCTAGAAGTTAGAAATTACTCTAGTTAATCTTAAAAAAATTCCTACAGCACTTAAAAAAAAGAACAAATACATTGTTTGTTCTTTATCATAATTTGATTTTTAATTAGTTTGAATTATTAATTGTAGGTGCTGTCATGTTAAAAATTTAGTCCTTTTTGATTTTATGTGTTTATGCTAATCTCGCACAATACTATCGAGATTTTCGCCAATATATCATTCACTCGATTATAATGTTAATTAATCATTTAAGTGTGTGTTCTTTTTGTTGTAAATTTATCATGAGAAAATCAGGGATATATAATTTTTTTGTCACTTATTAAATTTTTCCTTTCTTTTCCCTCATTTTCTACAAATGAGAATTTCACCTTTCTCATTCCTCATTTTCACTCTAAGGGAGAATAATATTATCACACCAAAAATGGAGAGATAATATTATCTCTGGAGTGAAAAGGAATTTTTTTTAGAAAATGAGGAAAGACACACTTTAAATCTTTTTTTTTTTCTTGCATCGTGTTATAACTAATCATAAACAATAGTGTCATAGACGCTAAAATTAGACTGTTTGATTCGAGAAAAGATAGAATGCAGCGAAGAACTAGACAAAATATCTTACAATAGTGATCATAAATTAACTCTACCATATTTATGTATCTTCACAATGGATGTGCCAACTGTTGGAGTGATAATTATTAGAATTGTTATTTGAACTGCTTTTTGATTTGTGTTAATAAAACTATGAAAATTGTGTAGAGACAAGAAAATTGTATAGCTTTAAACAATACCTGACAAAATACTGACCACAAATTCACTAGCTAGTTATTAAATTTTGCTTTTTCTTGTGATGAATTTGGAAAAGAGAGATATATACATGTCCATTAGAAGCAACTTTTTTGCAAATCTCTTATGATTTTATACTCCCAATTAATTATCCATGCAATTCATGATTTGCATCTGTATTGTGAAATAACCATGATCAAATAAATATAATATTTCTATATATATACATGTATCTGCATGACTGAGGTTGATGAGGAAGATCCCTTTCTACTATACATTTTGCTTAAATTAAATAATAGTCTCACTTAGTATGCTACAAATTCTAATTTATTTTGATGTATAATTGAACTTGTTAGCATGCATGAGACGATCGAGCGTTACCAGAAGCATACTAAAGATAATCAAGCTAACAATCCACCTTCGGAGCATAATATGCAGGTTTGATCAATTTTTTTCTTTATTTATACATGTAAAAATATTTGCAAATTTTCACGAGCCGAGTACTGACAAGCTTCTCATCAAACTGCAGCATTTGAAGCACGAAGCAGCAAGCATGATGAAAAAAATCGAGCAGCTGGAAACCTCGAAGAGGTTTGAATTTATTCATATGAATATTAATGTTATTGTTGGAAATTTTGTTGAAAAATAAATTTTGATTTCTAGTTCAATCTTCCCTCTCTAGGAAGTTACTCGGTGAAGGTTTAGGCTCGTGCACCATCGAGGAGCTGCAGCATCTCGAGCAGCAGCTGGAGCGCAGCGTCACCACCATTCGTGCAAGAAAGGTATATATGATGTGTTGTATGTAGGATTGCTTGCACGAGACCTGATATTTTATTTTTTCGATTAATTTTTTATGTATTGATCAGATGCAAGTATACAAGCAGCAGATCGAGCATTTGAAGGAAAAGGTAAATCAATCAATCCTTCCTAGATTGTACAAATTTCATTAGATGTGATTTTGTTACTATATGATGAGTTTAAAAATCACTAAAGAGTTAATACATTTGCATGCATATTTGATATATAGGAGAAAGCCCTAGCTGCTGAAAATGCAATGCTGTGTGAGAAGGTAATTTCGAGTCTTTTTCCCAAAACCATATTAGTTTTTTCATTACAATATGATACAAAAATGCTAGAGGATCATAGTTATTTCAAATGTGTGACACCCTCCAAATTAATAAATCCACCCTATTAACATTTCAATACTAAACTATATACAAAGTGGAAAAATGAGATGCTTTTGGGATTCTAAGACGTTGATAACGCGTTGTAGTTTGGACTTCAAACACGAGGGGGAGGAGGAGAAGGAGGATCGAACGAGGAGAGAGCAGTGGCGCCGTCTGCAGATATCAGTGAGGTGTCGGATGTGGAGACTGAGTTGTTCATAGGGCTTCCTGAGACGAGGCATAAGCGCCCCTACCAGAAATAGTATGTGAATAATTTGAGAAGCTAGCTAACTCCTAGCTTTAGTATAACTTAATTATGTATGTTTATATATGAATGATGTTGCTTATTTTGTTTTTATGTCGATTTATGATTTGCAGTTGGAACTGCATATAATCTGTACTTACATCTGTAAACCACATTGTTTTCTTTTTTGGCTGCGATGGAATGTGGTAATTATACAGATCATATATGGTTCCGATGAATGATTAATCACTACTTTTTTCTACATCACTCTTTTTCTCTACATATATTATATTGTGAAGAACTTTTCGAATTATTAATGTGGGATTTATCTAATCTATTTAGGGCGTGTTTGATATTGGCTAATACACTGTATTAGCTAATTTAGTACAGATCAGTCTAGTGTTTGGTATTATTTAGTAATAATGCAGAACCCGGTTTAATCCCACGACCTAGTATTATTAATCCAGATTTCTTAGGATTAATAATACCACCTCCTCCCCTAGGATTAACTTAAACTAGGATATTCTGTATTTAGCCATGATAGCAAACACCAACTCAGTATTAATAATCTGTCATTATCCACGCTAAATATCTTAGTTATAAATCATCCTATATAATCTTTTACTGAAAACTAAACGAGCCCTTAATGTGCTTTATTGTCGAGCTAGCTCGGTTGAGGAGAATCTGAATCAGTTTTGGGCTATTGTTGTAGGTGAAGGCGAACCGATTGAGGAGATGTGGGGAAAAAAATTTGAAAAAAATTAAACTTGTACGATCAACGAGGACTTTAGTTTTTGGTCAAAAAAATGATGATGGTACTTTGTAGTTTATATGAATTATAATAACATTGTCATTTGCATCAAACCGAAGACCCTCTGCATCAACATTATCAAACTCAAAGTTCAAGTTAAGTACAATGTTCAATCTGAAAACAAGGTGAATGTCGTCCGCATCAATGTCATAAAGTTCGAGGATCAAGTTTGAGAAGATCATAGAAGGCATATTTCTCCAACAAATTTTAAGGACTACTCAAAGCCTGTTCAAAAATCAATTTGAAGAGAAGAATCAGATGATCAAATAGAGATAAAATAATTCGTAAACAGGCATTTGATCTACAAATATTGAAATTTTATAAATTTTGTATTTATATAGAATTTATAGTTAGAGTATATTGTGAATTACGTAGACAAAACTTTGTATGTTTTGAGGTGTGAGTGTCAAGATGTGATGTTGATATTTATAGCAATTTCATTTTTGGAAAAAGATCTTGTACAAAAGATATATCCGTACAAGAAAAGAAGATCCGCGATTTATATTGTCATCCTTGGTATAGATTGGGTTGAGCCGTTGAAATATGAATTATCATACATGATATGAAGATTTACTCAACAAGGAGAATCTAAAAAAAGAACTAATACAAGTCAAAGATCCATCTAAATAAGGTAATTATCTTTGTTGGGCTGAAAGAGAAGATCTAAGGCTTGAAGACTATATAACCCACTTTTATTAAGAAGGTTTGTGGAGATCGTGTTGAATTGATTAATCTCGCACAATATAGTGTCAAGTGTCTTTTGTTTCTGTTAGGTGTTCTCCTAGACGTGCTACCTATGTCAATAGAATGCTTGTGATGTAAACACTATTGAGCGAAAATCTATCTATAAGAAAATCCACAAAAATTGTAGTGCGGTTTGAGGGGCTCGAATTTTAATAAATTGTTGTGAGATGTGTATAAAGTGAAAAAAGTGACACATTAAAATTAAATGGAGAAAGAGACTCACTAAAATTAATGTGTTAAATGGTTGAATTTTTTTTGTAAATATTGAATGTGAATGAGGTTAAAATATAAGGAATAATTTCCAGAAAAAGAAACCTACAATTTTTATGGACGGACAAAAATATTTATAAGACTGTAATTTTCATGGATAAAATGAGTATTGATTAATCAATATAAGATAAGCATTGAGTATTCTTTAATGCTCGTGTCTTTATCCCACACATCACTTTGAAATTACCCAACTTTAATAATTATTTCTCATTCATTATAAAACAATTTTGAGTATAAAATATACTATGAAATCCGCAATCATTTATTTAAAATATAAATCGATATTATATCATTTAATTATATAAAATTAAATAGGGCTAATTGCCCATAAAATACTGAACTTTTGTCTAATCCTGATTTTGCACACAAACTTTGAACTGTAGCGTGATAATTACTAAACTTTTAATTTTATCTGATTTTGCTACTAATTCAAATTCCGACCCAAACTAAAATGACGTGCCAATATTTGATGTGGCGCATTTATTGATAATTTCTTATCAATAATAATAATAAAAAAAAACACAAAGCAAATAACTCAAATTGTCAAGAACTTAATATATCAAATCAAATAATAGTATTTTTTTTAGTTCTCACATTTAAATCTAGTTTTTTAGTTCACTATTACAAAACTTATTACTCCAATATATACAATAGAAGTCATTCAAATAGTATAAATATATATAGTATATAAAAAAAATTAGTCTTTAGATAATGAAAATATAAAAAATTTATCACTTATCTGAATAATTTTATGATATATTAAGTTATTGATAATTAAAATATTCTTTGGTTGACACACCTAAATTCGAAGAATTCCCTTACTATTATTGAATTTATTCAATCAATTAATTCAACTAAAAAAAATACTACTATTATTTGATTTGATATTTTAAAATATTGACAATTTGAATTATTTATTTTGTGTTTTTTTTATTGATAAGAAATGAAATAAAAAAATATTATTTTATCAAATAATTGCCACGTAAGAATAAATACGCTACGTCAAAATTGGCACGCCATATTTCATATTAGCTTGGTATTTGGTTGGAATTTAGATTAGTAGCAAAATCAGATAAAATTAAAAGTTTAGTCATTATCACGCCACAGTTCAAAGTTTATGTGCAAAATTAGAATTGAATGAAAGTTCAGTATTTTATTGGCAATTAACCCAATTAAATATCTCATGCCTCGAAGTTTAGTCAATCCTTGGTCAATCAAAACAAAAAATTTCCAACAACCCCAATGCAAAAACCACCTAGTAGTGATTAATAACAATTCTTAATACGGTAAGATCCATACCATACAGGAACATGCCCAAATAATCTTGGATAGATATTGTCCAAAAAGAAAGAAAAATAAATTTCTGACGTAAAAGATTATTTTGGTTGAAAATAATGTATTTAAGTTACCCCATATTAAAATTTAAAACTGTCATAATTTAGTAGCAAAAGGTCATTGGTATTTTGAAAAAATGGCCTAATCTACTACACAAAAAATTTGAAGGTATTTTGCCGCGCGCAGTAGTAAATAAGTTGTTTAGTTAGATACTATTGTTTCAGCCTATCATATTATCAAAATTCCATTTAGACAACTATTACTCCATCTGTCCCGTTTATCTTTAAACATTTTTTTAGCATGGAAATTAAAAAAAAATACTCCTTCCGTCCCGTTATTCATGGCTCGTTTCTTTTCGACACGAGTATTAAAGAGAGTTGTATTAGTAGAAAGGTTGTATGTGTTAATTGATTTAATTAATCTTAATAAAGCAACATACCTTGACGCTGCTCTCAACACCGGCCAATCTGGCGCTGGCGCCACCGCCCCTCAATACATCATCATTCAAATCCAGTAGAGTAGTGTTTTAAAAATACTAAGAAATCGTCATCTACAACAAACAAAGAAATTCAACTGCCTAGAATTTTAAAAAAACCTGTCATCTACAACAAAAAAAAGAAATTCAATCGCTTGAAATTCAAGAAACTCAAGAAATAGTCATATGCAATTAAAAACCTAGGCCTCAAATTGTGGTTGAATTCCTCTTAGATTTCCGCCGACTGCACGGCCATAAGGCCGCCACCACGACCGATTTCAGATCCCCAACTAAAGCCTCTATTCTCTCTCAGATTTGGTTGACACAGAGAAGCCACAATTCATGAAATCAAGAATAAGAATGAAATTCAAAACAAGAGCAAAATCAACAAAAATCAACAATGGCGCCGTCACACTCAGTCCACCGCCAAACCGCTGCTATGGTTTCCTCAGAGGGGGTGGAGGCGCGACGATTGAGCCGATCAGATTTGGCGCCGCACCGGTGCTAGGATTTCACTCGGAGAAGAAGGAGGCGGCGGCGGATGCAGCAGGCGCTAGGCAGGGTAGAGAGGGCAAGAGAAGGCGACCTTCACAAAAACTCCGGCGAACAGAATTTCGGCGTCTAGCAGAGTGAAGGCGGCGGATGAGGGTGGGTAGACGCGGAGTCGCCGCACCGTTGTCGTGGAGGAGGAGATGCGGCGAGGGTGTAGTAGATGAGAGAGAGTGAGAGTAATCGGGAGGGAGAGAGAGCTAAGAGTGAGAGTGTTTTGTTTTAAATTAAAGTAGGTTTTATTAGGCATTTAATTAATGTTTTAATTAAGATTAACTATCCCTTATTATTTCCTAAAATAGAAACTAGCCATTACCGGTGGGACAATCCGAAATGGAATATGTGCCATGAATAGCGGGATAAAGGGAGTAGTATTTTGTGTGTAGATAAAAAAGTGAAAATGTGAATAAAGGGTAAAACTTTTGCTAAATAAGGAAATACCTCAATATAGGTGGGGCGTACAAAAAGAAAAGTGTCTCAAGATAGGTGAGATGAATGGAGTATTAAACATTACACAGTTCCTTTAGGAAAATCCAAACAATAAAGCTCCTCTATATATTAACAAAGAGGTTTAGAGTTCAAATTCTCCCATCCCCCTCCGTCAACAAATGGTACGTTTATTTTGGTTGTAAAATTTTTACTGAAAAATAATAAATAAAAAAAGATGAGAAAATATTAAATATTTTACTTCTTTTTTATCATATATTTAGTACTAAAAATGAAATTATGAGAATATTTTCACACTACTATGCAAAGATAATATTATACAACATACGTCACACAAATTTTATTCTGCTTATTTATCATATATCATGGGCTTCAAGTAAGTCATGCTGACCCAATTTATAGCCTGAATAAATCTTTCATCCACAATGATAAGATAGCTTAAGCGGGCCGAGCATATCTCAAATCATTATGTTGGACTTATGGCCCACTATTTTATTAATATGGGCCTGACAATCTTATGTGGCCCACATAGCTGTGATCTTATTCAAATTTTCATGTGTTTCAAGGTTTAATATAAGGATTTTAAATTTCTAATTCAATTGAACTTATAATTAATAAAGCTGAGTTCGTTTAGCAAATCAAATTTGGAGAAATTATTCCCAATATTACCGTTCCCAATTAATTATTTCATGTCCATTTTTCTCTTTAATTTTCCCCCTTTCCCCACCTACATTATTTTTGCAAATAAATCCTTCGGTTCACCATTTTAGGACAATAACTTAGACTAATTTAGAAATTAGAACAAAAAGTTTCAAAACTTACAGAAGTATGACACTAATTAATAAGTAACACATTCGTAGGATAATTCTCGGTCCATTTTAATTACTGCCCTATTTTTATAAGCCCAAAAATTTAATTTTTGGCCTATTTGGTATTCTATTATTATAAATTAAAAAAAATCCTAATTTTCAATTTAATTTAAATTAGTATCCTAAAAAATCCTCTAAATCTCATTCGTGACTACGACTTTAAATGAAATGGATAAGAAGCACATAAAAACATGATTAATTGGCATTTATGACTCAGAAGCTTCCAGATTACAAAATAAAACAATTATTGTAAACGAGAGAATATTTAAAATAAAACAATTATTGTAAACGAGAGAATTAAATATGGTTAATTGCCCATAAAATATCGAACTTTTGTTCAATTCTGATTTTACATACAAACTTTAAACTGTGGCGTGATAATTACTAAACTTTTGATTTTATCTAATTTTGCTACTAATCTAAATTCCGGCCAAATTTCGTCCAAAGTTCGTGCCAATATTCGACTAATTTGATTTGTACATGTTATTTGCAATAAAATATTTAAAGAAAGCGAATGAGTCGAACTACGTGGCACGCAAGAATAAATACGACACGTCAAATATTGGCATAGAATTTGAATAAAATTTGGCCTGAATTCAGATTAATAGCAAAATAAGATAAAATCAAAAGTTTAATATTTTATGGGCAATTAACCCAATTAAATATATATGCTTCTTACTTTTGAAGCAGACCACATTAACGTAAAGAGAAGGTAAATTGAAACAAGTACAAACCCAAACTAAAATCACATTATATATATCTTTCACTGAGCTTCATATCCATACTATATAGTATATATATATATATATATATAACCCTTAATTGTATCTCATTAGCACAAGCACTAATAATATGTAACAACGCCACCAAACTCTTATATATAAGTAGTATATAAATATAAATTAAATCGAAAATGCAGATAGGAGTAGTGAGAAGGTCAAAGAGTCCATCCTTGGATGAAATTATTGTCGACAGCCATGCTTCTCGGAATAGATGACCCTTCTCCAACATTGTAATGATTATACCTGCAATTTTATATATCAACTTATATATATATATACATACATATATAGCTAGAGAGAGAGAGAGAGAGAGTGAAGTATATATATATACCCTATCTCTAGGACAGGTTCTGGTTCAACATCCATTGGATTTGGAGGTGTTATTACGTGGAGAGGAAAGCCACTGCTTCCAGCTGACGTGGCGCCGCCGCCGCCGCCGTCGTTCCATGGGCACGAAAGGGCTCCTGTATGTTGGCCTTCTGCCTCTAGCTGCATTAATATTACCAAATATTAAATTAATCTCATTTTTAGTTATGATTAATTACATATTGAGACTAGCTAGTTTAGTTTGGAATGGTTAAGTGTACGGACCGACGACATTTCGAGTGAGACT
This sequence comes from Salvia miltiorrhiza, assembly GCF_028751815.1. Lineage (NCBI taxonomy): Eukaryota > Viridiplantae > Streptophyta > Magnoliopsida > Lamiales > Lamiaceae > Salvia > Salvia miltiorrhiza. The sequence goes on from NC_080388.1 coordinate 71,381,585, forward strand.
CTAATCTTGAGCTGCTTGTTCATGTCTCCTAGCTGCCGCTCCTGCAACCCATTAACAACTTCATTTATAATCAATTAATATTAATTTCATCATCCATCAATTTTGTCCACTTCTTCAAAAAAATTTAATTTAAACGGCCACTCATTTTAAAATAAATAAAAATTCCAAAAGTATGGATAATGTATCGATCTCCAAGAAAAATTGATATTTTACCTTTCTGCTGAGCTCTTCCATTTGTTCCATCAACATATGTGTCTGAATTAATAATTAACACGAGGAAGAAAAAAAAAAGTTATTGTAGCAAATATTATACTTCCACCGTCCCATAAAAATATATATAGTATAGACGACGACACGAAGTGTAGTGTGAATGGAGAAAGGGTCTGATCATGTGATGTTTAGTGGAAAAATTATTACTATAAATGAGATTCATGATTTTATGAGACAAACGAAAAAGAAAAATTATAGAACATGTTTTTATGGAACAGAGATTTAGATAAATTTATGCATCTTGCATGTCATACAAATGTCTATGATAAATTGAAATAATCGGTGGAAGCTTTAATCTAGAATAAACACTTCATGTATTTATACTATTTCTACAAAATATATAAGATATACGAAAATTTCAATTCTATCTCAACTAACATAAATCTAACAATCAATTAAGAACCATTATATATAATAAAGATTGTTGTTTAACTAAGAAGCGCAGTTTAATTTATAAGACGTTTTCCTCTAACTATTAGATTGAGGGTTGGAGTCATTGGGAAATAGGAAGAAATTAGTATTAATCATCCTTTATGAAAAAAATGAAATAATAATAAATAAAGATTGTTGCTTAGTACCTTCCTTTGCCTGGCTTGGGCAAGAGCTCCTTCAAGTTGTTTTTCAAGATTTTGCAACTCCTTAGAGCTCAATGGTCCCAGATTTTCACCGAGTAGATGCCTTTAATATAATTAAAAATATAGTACTAATTAAGATCTCGATCGACCATTTATATGTAGAGGAACATTAATATGTTATTCGTCAATTGACCATCTTGTACGAGCACCACTAGCATTTAGTCCATATTTTAATTAGCATTTATTTAAATTTACTTTAAGAATTTTTCATTTGAATACCTCATAGATTATTATCAGCACAATCAAATTTATAAATTATAGTAAAAAAGAGAGTTGGAATTATTCATTTTCATCTATTTGAAGTAAAATGAAACAAAAAGGAACAAATTAATCTAGCATTGATGTTTATGTAATTTATAAAATTTGATAATCTAAGGGCCTGTTTGATATGGGTTTATAGGTAGGATAAATTAAATTAATACCGATTAGTGTGATGTTTGATATCATGTGCAGTTAATATGGTCAACTCCACTTAATCTCACTTCTCCATGCTATTTTGTGGGAATAACCCATACTAATAATCCACCCCTCCCCCTTGGATAACTTTAATACTGCGAAGTTGGATAAAAATTCTGTTACCCTTCCTCACGCATATCGATGCAAATGCCCAAGTAATGGTGGACACACATGGTATTTTTAAAATTATATGAGGATAGTTTTGGTATTAGATAATATAATCCAACATAATCCTATGGATATCAAACACAATATATGATTAAGTAGCCATGATATCAAACACCCATAAAATAATATAAATCCACACTAATCCACACTAACTTTTCAAGATAATTTTAATCCTAATCAATCCTAAACTGCAAATCAAACGGACCCTAAAGAAGAATTTATGAAGTTTAGAGAATAATATTAAAAAACATCTATGCTAAATGCTAATGGTGCTCACAAATAAAGTGGCATATTGCTTCTCTTTATATATATACATTATACATACAAACATATATGCATCGTATTCAAATTGTGGGAATATTGACCTTTGAGTTCTTTGAAGAGATTCATACTTGGCTTTTAATTTTGAGAACTCCTGGTACCAGCTCTATTTTGATGCCACCAAAAAAAAACATATATTTATCAATCAGTGAAATATATATGTGTGTAGATATATATGAACAAAAATATAGCTATACGTGATTGTTAGAAAATGGAGGTGATTATATAATGGTTTGAGTGTGGTGAGTGATTGTAGTGAAATGGTGTAGAGAATATTGTGAGTGTAGTGTGTGTAGAAGATAGAGATAATGATTTTAGAGTGGAGCTCTTGTCTCCAAAGAACTTAGATAATATTAGATAGAGTGATGTTTTAGAGATGTTTGAGATTATGTGAGGTTGTTGAGATTGGTTTTGAGATTGGTTACAAATGGCTCACAAGAGCTCTATTTATAGGTGTGGGAAGATCTTTCTAGATCCCACTACACTAACTTGTATCTAGAATTCTCTACTAACATCCACTTAAGGAATTCTCTAGATACTATATAGAAAATATCTAATCTCTTGAATACTCATTCTTGTCCTAGTGTTATTTAGAATACTCTAGATTAATCTAGCTAGTAGTGAATTCTCTAGAATATTCATAGCTTATTCTCACCTAGAATATTCTAGATAAATGCATCACACTTCAATACTCCTCCTTGATGCATTTATCGGTTACTCCAAGCATTCTTCGTAGAAACTGGAATCTGTCCCTTGGTAGTGCTTTTGTGAAGATGTCCGCCAACTGCTCTTCTGTTGGACAATACTTCATCTCGATAAGTTTCTTTGCTTCAACATCTCTCAAGAAGTGATACTTGATGTCGATGTGCTTGGTGCGATTGTGCTGAACTGGATTCTTAGCCATTGCTATAGCTGACTTGTTATCGCAGTAGATCTCTGTCGATGAGTCTTGCGGTTCGCCCATATCCGCTAGTATTCTTCTAAGCCATATAGCTTGACATGCTGCTTCGGCTGCTGCAACATACTCAGCTTCTGCTGTTGATAGTGCAACTGAGTCTTGCTTCTTTGATCCCCAAGAAAAAATTCCTGAGCCAAGCTTGAAAGCATAGCCTGATGTGCTTTTCATGTCATCTTGAGATCCAGCCCAATCACTATCGCTATATCCACTGATCTGTGAGTCAGACTTTGGTTTGTACCAAATACCATAGTTGAGCGTACCTTGCAGGTATCTGAGAAGTCTCTTTGCTGCTCCATAGTGGGTCTCCTTCGGACTTTCCATGAATCTGGATAGAAGGCTTGTTGCATACTTGATGTCAGGCCTTGTTGCCGTCAAATATAGTAGACTCCCAATCAAACTTCGATACTTTGTAGAATCCGTCGGTTTTGACCCATCTTCTTTCTTCAACTTCTCATTTGGAATGAGAGGTGTAACCACTGGCTTGCAGTCTTGCATCTTGAACTTCTTGAGCATATCTTCAATATACTTCTTTTGTGATAGGAAGATGCCTTCTTCCTCTTGACTTATCTCCATTCCGAGAAAATAGTGCATTAATCCTAAGTCCGTCATCTCAAAGGTGCTCATCATGTCTCTCTTGAAATCCTCGATCAATTTTGTGTTATTTCCTGTGACAATTAAGTCATCAACATAAAGAGAGACAATCAGGATGTCCGTACCTTGAGTTTTGATGTATAGAGTTGCTTCGTTCTTGCTCCTCCTAAATCCTTGACCGGTGAAATATCCGTCTATTTTGCTGTACCAGGCTCGTGGCGCTTGTTTGAGCCCATAGAGTGCTTTCTTGAGACGAAGAACTTTGCCTTCTTGCTTTGTGAATCCTTCTGGCTGCTCCACATATATCTTGTCTGTTAGATCTCCATTGAGAAATGCCGACTTAACATCAAGTTGATAGATTTTCCATCTCTTTTGAGCCGCTAGAGCTATGAGTGCTCGAATTGTGTCCATCCGGGCTACTGGAGCAAACGTTTCTGTGTAGTCGACTCCTGGTACTTGAGCATATCCTTTTGCGACAAGTCTTGCCTTATGCTTCTGGATCGAACCATCAGGATTCAGCTTTGTCTTGAACACCCATTTGACTCCAATGACTTCCTTGTCACTTGGAAGATCCACCAACTCCCAAGTATCATTCTTTTCTATCATTTTTATCTCCTCCTCCATTGCTTTAATCCAAACTTTCTCTTTGGATGCTTCTGCATAGTTACTTGGCTCCAAAGAACAAAAGTTGCATGTCTCATATATATCAGTGGATTCATATAAATCTGCTAGAGTTCTTACCCGAAAAGGTGGAAAGTCTGGTGAGGAGTCTGAGTCGGATCCACTTGAGGTATTGGCTTCTGAAGAGGACCTTGGTGGGCTTTGTTGATCTTGTTCTCCATGTTCTGTGACTTCTTTTAGGAGTGTAGTTGTTGTCCGCCTTTCAACACTTTCTGTCTCCCAATTCCAGGAGGCTTGTTCGTCAAATTCCACGTCTCGACTTGTCACCAGCTTCTTGGTCTCAAGATTGTAGATTCTATAACCCTTGGATTTAGAGCTGTAGCCGAGGAAGATTCCCTTCTCCGTCTTGTCCTCCAGTTTGTGTCTTTTTACTGAGGGAATGTGGATGTAGCAGATACTTCCAAAGACCCTCAAATGTTTGGCTGAAGGCTTTTGCCCTGACCAAGCTTCGATCGGCGTCTTGTTTAGCACGGCCTTTGTTGGACATCGGTTGAGTAGGTAGACTGATGTATACACTGCCTCTGCCCAAAATTTCTTTGGCAATCCTTTCTCCGCCAGCATGGATCTCGCCATCTCCATGACTGTTCGATTCTTTCTTTCCGACACGCCGTTTTGTTGTGGAGTGTAGGCCACCGTTAGTTGATGCTCCACACCTTCATCTTCACAGAACTTGTCGAACTCTTTTGAGTTGTATTCGGTACCTCGATCGCTTCTCAGTTTCTTTATTTTGCGACCACTTTGTTTCTCCACAAAGTTCTTAAATCTCTTGAAGATTCTAAAGACTTCTGATTTTTCTTGGAGAAAATATACCCAAGTCATTCTAGAGTAGTCATCAATAAAGAGTATGAAGTACCTGTTTTGGTTTACTGAAGGTGTGCGCATTGGACCGCAAACGTCGGTGTGGACAAGCTCTAGTATCTCCTTGGCTCGCCATGTTTTCTCCGTTGGAAATGGTTGTCTGTGTTGCTTTCCGATCATGCATCCTTCGCATACACCTTCTCTTTCATTTAGAAGAGGCATATCTCTCATCATATTTTTCTGATGAAGTAGCCTCAAGGCATTTAGGTTGAAATGCCCAAATCTCCGGTGCCATAGACTCGTATCGTCGAGTTGAGCCACCATTGCCTTTTGTGGATATTGCCATTGAATGGGAAAGTTTCTATTTTTTCCCATTTTTACTACTGCAATATCTTGGTTATTTTTCTTGTCGTAAATTCGACAAGAATCTTTCTCAAAGTGGAGGGCATATCCACTTTCCATCATTTGGCCAACACTTAATAGACTTTGTGCAAGACGAGGTACTAAGAGAACATTTCTAATAAATCGCGTACCTTTATTAGTTTCTATGGCAATTGTACCTTTCCCTTTCGTCTCCACCAGTTCTCCATTGCCCATCTTCACCTTCGTCTTGACTGAAGTATCTAACTCACGGAAGATGGTCTCGTTGGATGTCATGTGGTTGCTGCATCCGCTATCGATGTACCATTCTTCTTCTCCTGCTTCCGTTGCCGAGTGACATGCATAGAACATGTTCTCCTTCTCATTTTGATTTTCTGAATAGTTGGCTTGATGATTTCTTCTATCTCTGCAATCTTTTTCCACGTGCCCAAACCTTTTGCAGTTTTTGCACTGTGGCTTTCCTCGATGATAGCAATCCTTCTCCAAGTGATTTGTCTTCTTGCAAATTCCGCATGGTGGAAAATTTGCCTTGCTCTCCTTGTTGCTGGAGCTTCCTTCCTTGTGATTGCTTTTAAAATTTCCGCCGCTCCTTGACTTATTGCCTCTAACGTTGAGTTTGGACTGAAAGGCACTCTCAAGTGAACTTTCATGTCGCCTACTCAATCGTTGCTCGTGTGCTTCCAAGGAACCCATCAGCTCCGCGACAGACATTTTTGATAAATCTTTTGATTCTTCAATCGCCGCCACTACTGGATCATACTTCTCAGTAAGGCTGATTAAGACCTTCTGTATGATCCTTTCATCGGAGATGTTATCTCCGTATGACCGCATTTGATTGATTATTTCCATTATTCTTGAGAAATAATCTTTTGCGGCTTCTGAATCTTTCATTTTAAGATTCTCTAGTTCTCGCCTTAAACTTTGTAGTTTAATGGTTCGAACTTTAACATTTCCTTGGAACTCCTGCTTAAGGATATCCCAAGCTTCTTTTGCAGTAGTGGCTCGAATAATTCTTGCCATGATAGAATCACTAACAGATTGTTGGAGAAGATAAAGAGCTTTAGCATTTTGTTGCTTTAATTTCTTACGTACCTCGGATGAGGATGTCTTGTCGATATCTTCTCCCGGCATGGTGATTCCTTCTTCAATGACATCCCAAAGATCATGGGATTCAAGGCAAGTCTTCATACGAACACTCCAATAGTCATAGTTTTCTCCATTGAATATTGGAGTCGTGATGGAGAGACTTGACGACGCCATAACGCCCGCTTATGATCGAACAAGCTCTGATGCCACTTGTTAGAAAATGGAGGTGATTATATAATGGTTTGAGTGTGGTGAGTGATTGTAGTGAAATGGTGTAGAGAATATTGTGAGTGTAGTGTGTGTAGAAGATAGAGATAATGATTTTAGAGTGGAGCTCTTGTCTCCAAAGAACTTAGATAATATTAGATAGAGTGATGTTTTAGAGATGTTTGAGATTATGTGAGGTTGTTGAGATTGGTTTTGAGATTGGTTACAAATGGCTCACAAGAGCTCTATTTATAGGTGTGGGAAGATCTTTCTAGATCCCACTACACTAACTTGTATCTAGAATTCTCTACTAACATCCACTTAAGGAATTCTCTAGATACTATATAGAAAATATCTAATCTCTTGAATACTCATTCTTGTCCTAGTGTTATTTAGAATACTCTAGATTAATCTAGCTAGTAGTGAATTCTCTAGAATATTCATAGCTTATTCTCACCTAGAATATTCTAGATAAATGCATCACACTTCAATAATTATATATTGTCAGACACAATGTGAAAGATGAAAACTAAAACCTGTGTTTCTCTTTCCCCACTATTTTCTTGATGATTTAAAGCGCAACGATGATAACGTTCGAGGGTCTCGGTTGTGCTGCAAAAATTAATGTTTTTAAAAAAAATCTGTAAAATAATTGAATACATAATTCCAGTATTATAGAATGGGATCGAGACCAAACTATGTCAGACGACATCATTAATTTATCATCTTAAATAAAAGGCGTCACGCATATATATAAGACCATATAGATATATATTTTCTAGCACGAAATCAGATGAATGAGAAATAGCCGTGTGAAGTCATGAGAAATGGGAAATAATTTTATTTCCTCACATGACAAATAAAAATCCGTGACCCTTAATTTCTCACTGTAAAAGTAAAACTCAGCTACCTACAAAATATTTAGGAAAATTTATATATTCAAACCAAATTCTTGACTGAAAGTGTGAGTGTTTGATTACTCAAGAATATGCTACTGCCAAATAGGCCTACAAAATTTGAGAGGTTGCCACTTCTGTAGATTGCTTTTCACATGACAAGAATCAAGAGAGAGAGAGGTAGCAATGAGGGTAAAAACCAGTAAAATAATAAGAGACCAGAAGATCTAAGATGGTGGTGATAATTAAAAAAGACAAAAGTTGAAGCTTTTAATCCTCACGGTCTGTGCCTGGGCAGTGCATCAAATTTTTTTGGTACCCCACTCAAAATTGTGAAGCAGAGAGAATATGTGCATGTACACACATCCAATATGCATATATTTATAGAGAGAGAGAGAGTGTGAGAGAGGAGAGAAAACCCTAGATCTTGCACAGAGGTCCAAGAAGGGTCAACAAAACCTAGTCAGTAATTCTTTCTTCTTTGATGGTTTCAGAGACCCACTGAAAAATCATGAAACGTGTCGACCCCTCATCCAGAATCATCAATTTTTAATCCAAAAACAAGTTAAAGCATCATTCTTGAAGCAATAAAAATTTGAGAGAAAAAATATATAAATTGCAGTTTAGCTAGCTAGTAGCTCTGCACCAAGCCATTTTTGCAAAGCTACAGACCGAAAAATAAACAAATTATAACTCAAACACCAGAAATATTATTTGGTGCTCAAGAAAAGAAGAAAAAAAAAACAGCATTATACATATAGCATTGCTAATTGCTATACCTAGTTCATATATATAGAGGGTTTGATTTCTGAAAAAAAAAATAGTGTGATGATGTATATATATGTGTATAGATACCTAGTAGAAGCAAACTCATAGAGCTTGCCCCTGCTGGAGAAGATGATGAGAGCAACCTCAGCATCACAAAGCACAGAAAGTTCATAAGCTTTCTTGAGCAGCCCATTTCTTCTCTTTGAAAATGTCACCTGCCTGTTTATCTTGTTCTCTATTCTCTTCAATTCCACTCTCCCTCTCCCCATTCTCTCTCCTCTCTCTCTCTCTCTCTCTTCAACACACTAACAAGGTGTATATATCTATGTCCAGAGAGAGAGAAAGAGACGTGGGGCGAATGAATAATTAAGTTGCAATTGGGGGGTGGTGAATGGTGATACTCCAATTCCTTCCCTTTATGAAAATGGTAATCTCATAATTCTTCATCTTCTTAATTAATTTCCTCCTCACCCTTTGTCTTAATATCTGCTCATATATAATCTGCCATGCTTAATTTCTTAATTACCATTTCTTGATCAGAGACACTGCTTTATTCGGCAATGTCTATGTGCCCTAATGGGAAAGTATGAGAAAGTAATATAGAGTCATAGATAATAAAATTACAAGATTCAGTTTTTTTTTTTTTTTGTCTTTTGAAGGAAGATTCAGTTTAATCTCTATCGACATTTTTTTGTTAAATGGATGGAGTATAATATTATAACGTATTCTTTCTTTCACTACAAGAAAATTGTCTACTATCACAAAATTTATATTTTTAAATGTAACAAAGTTTAGTTACTATATATTTTACACATAAAAATGTAAGTAAATTTTGTTACATTTAAAAATATAACAATTTTTTTACATCTATCCATGTAGCAAATTTTGTAACATTTGAAACTACACAAAATATTTTTATTACACATAAGTGACTCTCTCTCTCTCTCTCTCTACGTGTGTGTGTGTGTGTGTGAGGGTGTGTCACACAACACACATAAATAAATATAATTATATTACCATATATATTATTAATAGAATTATACTTTTTTAAATTAAGAACTATTTATAATATATATTGTTAATTTGTTATAAAAAAATAACTACACTTTTATATGTCATAAAAATAATTACACCTTCAAATTATGTCATTAAATTTAACGACATGTTTTTATTTTTGTGACACGCATAATAGCTACTCAACTCAACATATCATAATTTTATTAATTTAAGGGCATTTTATAAGTGTTGCTATTTATCAAAAATCATGTCACTATTGAAACATTTTATTGTAGTATTTCTTTTTTCTCTCCGAGAAAGATTTATAAGATATTTGACGATAAAATTCAACTCAATTAATAAAATATTTTTTCTTTAATTAATTATGATGATTCAAATCATTTTCAAGTCTCCCAAACAAAAGATTAAAGTAAAGATATTTGACTCGTAATTCTAAAAAAAAGAAAAGATATTTGACTCCTAGAGAATGCACAAAGGAAAAAGGAAATAATTGTGGATGTCACGCGCTTGTGACCACTCTTGGACATAAATAGAGACTATCGGTACATGGTTGAAAATTATGATTAAGCAATTGTTCTTTGATAAAAAGAAGCCAAATAATTTAAAGTATGGTGGGGCTGAAAGATAGTTTAGTCGGTGTGTCGATATCAAAATTTGGAAGTTATGAATTCGAATTTTTTAAACTTTTCTACGTCCAAATATATAAATAGGTTGAAATGAAACACCTTATTTAAAATGAGATATTAGACTTTCAGGTTGAAATATATTATATGCAGTTATATATACACTTATCTATAGAATTACTAATAGTTATGTCGTTAATTATTATAAATTATTGCCGACCACCACCGTTAATCTTTTTATCCTTCATAATTAACCAAAAATAATCATTGACAATCTGGTCTAATTGGGGATGATATATAATGGAAATAGCATTGAAACCAAATTGTAGGTGATAAGTAGCATTCACATTTTTAAAATAACTGTACAATGATTTCTTAACAATAATATAACTAATCACAATAACATCCAACTTATCATGAAAAAAATGAAAATGCACTTTGTTGCAAAATTGTAATTGAGGGGACATATATATACTTGAATTATTGATACATAATTTTTTGGACATAGCTTACTATCTTTTGATGGTGTCTAGCTCAATCATTCCCCTGTCCACACAGTTTCCACAATTCAAATAATTATGTTAAATCACGAATCTTTGATATATGACTTGTGATCCCTATGAAATTGAGCTAGAATGATTTCCCCATCAGGGAGATTCACTTACATATTTTTTTATTAGTATTTTATATTTTGTGATATATGAATGTCATGTGTAGCAGTTATTACTCCATTCGTCCCGCGAATTTTGAGGCAATTCTTTTCGACACGGAAATTAAGAAAATAGTATTTAGTGTGTTAAGTGTGGTAAGTGAAAAAGTGAAAATGTGAATAAAGGAAAAAAAAATGCTATATAAAGAAATGACTCAAGATTCGTGGGACGACAGAAAAAGGAAAGTGATTTAAGATTCGTGGGATGGATGGAGTATATATTTTTAATTAAGCATCTAGCTGAATGAGATATATTAGATCAATCTCACCAATTAAATGGTAAAACTCAGAATAGCAAATTTTACGAAAGAAAAATATTCAACTCTCGGAATAGTATACATCAGCCGCAGTCAAGTACACAAAGATATTTCACAAACACAGTTCATAAAACAAAGAAATAAAAAATAAAAACTTTAAATAATACTAGAATCAAATCAAACATCGCATATTGAAATGCTATTTAATTTGGAGTGACCACTGTGAATTCATTCAAGTTCTTTTCTTATACTATAAAATAAAATTCTAGCTTTTTCTTAAGTAAAATAAAATTTTAAAATAAAGTCCAATTACAGTTAACTTGAACTTACTGTTTAAAAGTCCAATTTAAGCTACATTTGAACTCGTATATTTATAAAATGAATTTGCATGTATATATCAACGCCGTAATTTGCAGGTCATGATGAAACAAATCATTAAAAGAAATAACTACTATTGACTATTGCCGGCTTCCAACTGATTTATGGATTATTACTATTGTAATTAAATCTTCAAACTTTACTGTACAATCAAATGCAACCACCGGTAAAATGTAGGATTCAACACAATGAATAGTGTGATTGGTAAGAAGTCTTTATTTTCCATTTAATAAAAGCCCCAATAAAATGATGATGAAGCGCACTCTGTTGATAAGACGCTTCTCCTCCAACCAATAGATCGACTCTTCGAGTCACCCAGAAAATTAGAGTATGAGTGTATTTTTTCTTTCTTTGAGTGTAACAAATTTTTATTAAAAAAAAAAAAAGAAAGCCCCAATAAAATACCCTAATTTGATAATTACTAAAAATATATCCATCAGAAGAAGCTAAATAGATGAAAAATTCAAATACAGTCATAAATGACCCAACAAAAATAATGGGTGTGACATTTAAGAGCATCACATTATTCTTACGCAGATAGGAGGCGAGGTAGTTGGCACGACAGTTGGTCCCTTCATCTCTCATGTAAAACTTTGCAAGTTTTAGAAATTTTGTTCATATTTAGAAAAATTAAATACTATATCTCATCATTCATTTTCTGTAAGAAAATTCCCAATCTTCCTCTCGATCCATATTTGAATTTCTTTCTATTTTTATGCCTCCAAATATGAATTACCCAAGTCCATATTAACATATAGGAGAACGTGTACGTGCTTTTCTTTTCTCTCTCTCTTTATTTTTTTTTGAAAATAATGATACTACTATTTAGCATAGGATTTGGAGAGATATTTAGTGAGATAGGCTAAGGCTATGGTGGTAGTTAAAGCATTGCATAAATGGAAATAATAAATGGTCCAAGCTTGAAATGTTAATTGGCCTTTTTGCAATTTTAAGTAACCCTTCTTTATTAGACTGCTTTTACGTTTTCAACAAACAAGAGAAGCCCTAAATATTTTGTACTGCCATAAACGATTAGGGGAGGGGACCAAAATCATCATCAACATCGAGTTGAATTCGGAACATGTGTTCACTTTAGCTTTTTTTCACTACCACACACACTTCATCTTTCATCTTATCTCCAATCTACAATTTTATTATCGAGGGAGCTTACTTCCATTACAAACACATCTACTAAGGTTGCGTTTACATTGATGGATAAATTTATCCATAGAAAATGATGGATAACACAAATTTATGCCTTTAAATGTCTCATTTCCTTTTCCAACATTTGACACAAAAAGAGATGCTCACCATTTTTCCTTCCTTATTTTCACTTTAAAGATGAATAATATTATCACACCAAAATGGAGGGATATATAATATTATCCATCCTTGAAGTGAAAATACAGAAGGAAAAATGATGAGCATCTCTTTTTGTGTCAAATGTTGGAAAAAGAAGGAGACATTTAAAGTCATAAATTTGTGTTATCCATCATTTTCCATGGATAAATTTATCCATTAAAGTAAACGCAGCCTAAGGAGGTAGAAGAAAAAAAATTATGTGTGGGATATAAAGAGTCTACAAATTAAGTTGTAGTGTGTTTTTTATGTACAACATAAATATCATATCATGAAATTAAGTGACTAGCTATATATTTGCAAAGAATTAATGAAGCCAATACAAACTACAATATGAGGGTGTTTGCCTAAGATTAATTATTTTCAAGAGCTTATAAGATGTAGTTTTTAATGGCTTATAAGTTGTCAAAGTGTTTGGATAATTGAACTTATAAGCTAGAGAGAATTTTAGTTAGAGAGAAAATCAAATAGAGATGAAACTATAATGATATATTATAAAAAAAAAAAAAACTATAGTTGAATTATTTTTGTAAAATGAGTGTTGCTTATAAGATAAATGATAAAATAAGTAAGGGTGGAGTTTATGGGATGGGATCCAGTGTCTCACGTATCTTATGTGTGCCATTGTGTCTCATGCTTATATTATTTTAAAAATATTTTCTATAAAAATAAAATTTATTATAATACTATGAATTATGTTGAAATTTTATTTGAAAAAATTAATTTTTTTAAAAAAGTATATACCATGACTTTGAATTTATCAACCTATTATTAGCTAATAAAAGTGAAATTAAATGATAAAAAACAATTATATAGCCTAGATTGATGGAATAAACTCTAGTTAATAATCACAAAATTAAACTAAAGCATATAAAGTTGAAATTGAAGAAAATATACAGAAGAAATTAAACAAAACTGAAAATGGTACACAAAGTGTGACATAAAGTGTGGTACACTGAATCTCATTCCGAAGTTTATAAGCTCTTAGAGTTTATTTCTAGAGTGTATAAGCTCTCTAGTAGCTTTTTTACCGAACACTTAGAAGAAATTTATAAGCTCCTAAAAAGGTTATAAGATGTTTTAAAGAACTTATAAGCTCAGCCAAACACTCAAACCAATTACCAAACTAGCATAAACCAGATAAGTATTCTAACAAATAGAAATACAACTCTCACACCGGTGAAACTTGAACCAATGATCTCTTGGCACTTGGACTAGGCCTTATCGACTGTAATGATTAGTTATAACATTAGGTTTGAATAAAATTATGAAATATGGCATTTAGTTT